>NC_056441.1:19306732-19419232 GCF_018296145.1 Oncorhynchus tshawytscha | reverse complement strand
AGAGAGAATACAACACAGTGAGTACAGCAGAATGAGTACAGCAGAGAGAGTACAGCAGAGAGAGTACGACCGAGAGAGTACGACAGAGAGAGTACAACAGAGTGAGTACAGCAGAGAGAGTACGACAGAGAGAGTACAGCAGAGAGAGTATGACAGAGAGAGTACAACAGAGTGAGTACAGCAGTGAGTACAGCAGAGAAAATACAACAGAGTGAGTACAACAGAGTGAGTACAGCAGAGTGAGTACAGCAGAGAGAGTACAGCAGAGAGAGTATTACAGAGAGAATACAACAGAGTGAGTACAGCAGAGTGAGTACAGCAGAGTGAGTAGAGCAGAGAGAGTACAGCAGAGAGAGTATTACAGAGAGAATACGACAGAGAGAGTACAACAGAGTGAGTACAGTAGATTGAGTACAGCAGAGTGAGTACAGCAGAGAGAGTACAGCAGAGAGAGTATTACAGAGAGAATACGACAGAGAGAGTACAACAGAGTGAGTGCAGCAGAGTGAGTACAGCAGAGTGAGTACAGCAGAGAGAGTACAGCAGAGAGATTATTACAGAGAGAATACGACAGAGAGAGTACAACAGAGTGAGTACAGTAGAGTGAGTACAGCAGAGTGAGTACAGCAGAGAGAGTACAGCAGAGAGAATATTACAGAGAGCATACGACAGAGTGAGTACAACAGAGTGAGTACAGCAGAGAGAGTACAGCAGAGAGAGTATTACAGAGAGAATACGACAGAGAGAGTACAACAGAGTGAGTACAGCAGAGAGACTACAACAGAGAGAGTATTACAGAGAGAATACGACAGAGAGAGTACAACAGAGTGAGTACAGCAGAGAGAGTACAGCAGAGAGAGTATTACAGAGAGAATACGACAGAGAGAGTACAACAGAGTGAGTACAGTAGAGTGAGTACAGCAGAGTGAGTACAGCAGAGTGAGTACAGCAGAGTGAGTACAGCAGAGAGAGTACAGCAGAGAGAGTATTACAGAGAGAATACGACCGAGAGAGTACAACAGAGTGAGTACAACAGAGAGAGTACAACAGAGAGAGTACAGCATAGTGAGTACAGCAGAGTGAGTACAGCAGAGAGAATACGACCGAGAGAGTACAACAGAGTGAGTGCGGCAGAATGAGTACGACAGAATGACTTCCACAGAGTGAGTACGACAGAGAGCCTACGACAAAGAGCCTACGACCGAGAGAGTACAACAGAGTGAGTACGGCAGAATGATTACCGCAGAGTGAGTACCGCAGAGAGCCTACAACAGAGAGACTACGACAGAGAGAGTACAACAGAGTGAGTACGACAGAATGACTACCGCAGAGTGAGTACCGCAGAGAGCCTACAACAGAGAGACTACGACAGAGAGAGTACAACAGAGTGAGTACGGCAGAATGAGTACGACAGAATGACTACCTCAGAGTGAGTACGGCAGAGAGCCTACGACAGAGAGACTATGACAGAGAGAGTACAACAGAGTGAGTACGGCAGAATGAGTACGACAGAATTACTACCACAGAGTGAGTACAGCAGAGAGCCTACGACAGAGAGACTATGACAGAGAGCCTACGACAGAGAGAGTAATATAACATAAAATACAGGTAAACATAGTGAAAAATGAAATATTTGACATTATGTTAATACGCATACTCATAAACCGAGGCAAAGCTGCCTGAACGTCTTTGATGTTCCCTTGTTAAGTGCCATCTAGCCTACAGCTATCATTAATACTTAAAACCTGTCAAATCAATTCAATCCGTTCTGCTCTTGATGAAGACTGAAAAGAACTGCCAGTGCAGAAGTTCACCAGGGTCACTGTTGAAAATAGAATAGTATGGTACAGGCCTATATTCCACTACACCCAGAGAAGGGTGCACAGATTACGGTGAAGAAGCATAATTGTAGCCTTGCTAGTTAGAAAATAATAGTAGTTTTGATGAAGCTGGGGTGGAAGGGCAGCCTAGTGCTTAGAGCGTTGGCCTAGTGCTTAGAGCGTTGGCCTAGTGCTTAGAGCGTTGGCCTAGTGCTTAGAGCGTTGGCCTAGTGCTTAGAGCGTTGGCCTAGTGCTTAGAGCGTTGGCCTAGTGCTTAGAGCGTTGGCCTAGTGCTTAGAGCGTTGGCCTAGTGCTTAGAGCGTTGGCCTAGTGCTTAGAGCGTTGGCCTAGTAACCAAAAGGTTTCAAGTTCAAATCCCAGAGCTGACAGGGTAAAAATCTGTCATTCTGCCCCTGAACAGGCAGTTAACCTACTGTTCCTAGGCTGTCATTGAAAATAAGAATTTGTTCTTTAACTGACTTGCCTAGTCAAACAAAGGTAAAAAAAAAGCAAGTTTCTAGTCATAGATCAGGTAAAATCAATGGGCCTTTTTATAAACCGGGTAGTTTGGCTACTGGATGCTGATTGGCTAAAACAGTATTCATCCGTGTGTATGTGAGACCGTATACCATGACTATGACGTTTAGCCTTTTCACCTTGATAAAATGGCTACATCAACAATAGCTCGCCATGCCCATGTAGAAAATAAGCTTTCAGATGAATTTGAAGGAAACCTTAACGGAAAGAACACCAAGACACAAACAAAGTGGGCACTTACATACTTCACTAATTGGTGTGCGGAAAAAGGAATACATTGTGAGTTTGGGAATACAACAAAACGGAGCAGAACGACATCCTGAAACTGAAAATGACATGCAGCTCTTCAAACATTCCAAGGCTCTGGACACTGAAACACCTCAGGGTTTGGTGAACAATGTGTGGTTTGATGATTTTGGGCGAAGGGGGAAGGAGGGAAACCGTCTGCTGAAACCTGAGTAATTAAAAAAATGTACAGATGAGAACGGCTAACAGTATGTGACGTTCTCGTTCAACAAACCGACAAAAAACATTATTGCTCAAATAAATCGGTCTTTCTATTGAGTCCCTTCAGTGTTGGAACTCTATGTGGTTCCTATCAATCATATTTAGAAAATCCTAGAATGAAGCCAACTTTTCTCCTCAAAGTGAATCCACATAGAGGCACTAGAGATGCTTCTCTACTTATCTGAAGTTCTTTAGAAATTATGACTCTGAGGCAACCAATATATGCCAAGCGACCTGGAGAGAGGAGATACAATCCCTGTCTCACTGAATATAAAATGCAATAAAATACTGAAGCAAATAAAGGTGTATCTGCTCTAGAGGAAACACCAAAATAAAGGAATCATGTGACTAAATGAGGGACACAAAGTACACTATATACAGTTGAAGTCGGAAGTTTACATACACTTAGATTGGAGTCATTAAAACTCGTTTTTCAACCACTCCACAAATGTGTTGTTAACAAACTATAGGTTTGGCAAGTCAGTTAGGACATATACTTTGGGCATGACAAAAATCATTTTTCAGATGTTTACATACACTAAGTTGACTGTGCTTTTAAACCGCTTGGAAAATTCCAGAAAATTATGTCATGGCTTTAGAAGCTTCTGATAAGCTAACTGACATAATTTGAGTCAATTGGAGGTATACCTGTGGATGTATTTGCTTGACATCACGGGAAAATCAAAACAAATCAGCCAAGACTTCAGTAAAAATATTGTAGACCTCCACAAGTCTGGTTCATCCTTGGGAGCAATTTCCAAATGCCTGAAGCTACCACATTCATCTGTACAAACAAGAGTACGCAAGTATAAACACCATGGGACCATGCAGCCGTCACACCGCTCAGGAAGGAGACGCATTCTGTCTCCTAGAGATGAACGTACATTGGTGCGAAAAGTGCAAATCAATCCCAGAAAAACAGCAAAGGACCTTGTGAAGATGCTGGAGGAAACAGCTACAAAAGTATCTATAGTAAAACGAGTCCTATATCGGCATAACCTGAAAGGCCTCTCAGCAAGGAAGAAGCCACTGCTCCACAATCACCAGAAAAAAGCTAGACTATGGTTTGCAACTGCACATGGGGACAAAGATCGTACTTTTGGGGAAATGTCCTCTGGTCTGATGAAACAAAACTATAATTTTTTGGTCATAATGACCATTGTTATGTTTGGATGAAAAAGCGAGAGGCTTGCAAGCCGCCGAACACAATCTCAACCTTGAAGCACGGGGGTGGCAGCATCATGTTGTGGGGGTGCTTTGCTGCAGGAGGGACTGGTTTGCTTCACAAAATAGATGGCATCATGGGGTAGGAAAATTATGTGGATATATTGAAGCAACATCTCAAGACATCAGTCAGAAAGTTAAAGCTTGGTCGCAAATGGGTCTTCCAAACTGACAATGACCCCAAAGCATACTTCCAAAGTTGTGGCAAAAGGGCTTAAGGACAACAAAGTCAAGGTATTGGATTGGCCATCACAAAGCCCTGACCTTAATCCCATAGAACCTTTGTGGGCAGAACTGAAAAAGCGTGTGCTGCTCGCGAGGCCTACAAACCTGACTCAGTTACACCAGCTCTGTCAGGATGAATGGGCCAGAATTCACCCAACTTATTGTGGGAAGCTTGTGGAAGGCTTCCCGACACATTTGACCCAAGTCAAAAAATGTAAAGGTGATGCTACCAAATACTAATTGAGTGTATGTAAACTTCTGACCCACTGGGAATGTGATGAAAGAAATAAAAGCTGAAATAAATCCTTCTCTCTACTATTATTTTGAGATTTCACATTCTTAAAATAAAGTGGTGATCCTACCTTACCTAAAACAGGATTTTTTAAATTGGATTAAATGTCAGGAATTGTGAAAAACTGAGTTTAAATGTATTTGGCTAAGGTGTATGTGGACTTCTGACTTCAACTCTATATGCAAGTATGTGGACACCCCTTCAAATGTGTGGATTCGGCTATTTCAGCCACACCCGTTGCTGACAGACGTATACAATTGAGCACACAGCTGTGCAATCACTGTAGACAAACAATGGCAGTTAAATGGCCTTACTGAAGTGCTCAATGAGTTTAATATTACACATTGTATACATCACAGAAGACTGAAATGTAACAAAACTGCTTGACATAGAAACACCGAATTTTCAGCGTTCATTTTTTTAAGACTGTTTATTAATTATGAAATTGTGAAAAATCTGAAAAACATTCCACCCATGAGGCCACTAGGTCATTTGACTGCTGTAAATGTGTCACGCCTACTCCAGCTCCCCCTCTCCAGCGCTCAGAGTTGCCGGTCTTCTAACTACCGGCCATGGCAACCATCATTACGCACACCTGCTCCCCATCATTACGCACACGTTGACTTCATCATCACCTTGATTACCTTCCCTTTATTTAGCCCTCAGTAGCTTCAGTAGTCAGGAAGTGTTGGTTTGTTTTTTATTCGCGGCCTGTTCGCTTATCTTCATTAAATGTACCTTCTGGACTTGGTTCCTGACTCCCAGCCTACAAGCAACAAAAGGGCTACAGATCTTGAGCTGTGGGCAAGTTACCACAAAGGGGAAGAAAATAGACTATTGGCTACTTGACACTTTTAGTGCTTGAGGTAGACATAGACTTGTCCATTGTATTGAAACAAGATAGTTTTCTAGAATTGTACTTAAGTAGTTTTAACCATTCATTGGATTGCGTATACTGTATCGTGGTTGAAAGAAAACCCAGAAAGACAGCCTAATGCCATGCCCCACAGACTCTGGTAGGCTGAACCCAATAAGAATGACTGCTCTAACTGATCTAACACATACACACACACACGCACACACAGAGAGATACACACATGCTCACAGGCCCCACACACGCACACACGCACACAAACACACACACAAACGCCCTGAGACAACGTATCATCAAAGTGACATTGAGAGGCAGCTGAGTGGGAAGAAGGCGGGATGATTTTATAAAGTAAATAAATAAAATATACGGTGGAAAGCCCTGGGATATAGAAATCCTATTCATGTGTTTTTAAACGGCCAGGCAAACACACACAAACATACTGAACACACATACAATCACACACGTGCATTTGGAGTGTGCATTTGGAGTGTGCATTTGGAGTGTGCATTTGGTATACCAATACCGAACACACTTTCAGACTTGAACACACATGCGGTTCTTTACATGCAGTTGTCAGTTCCCTAAACAGATGTTTAATTCACAGAAAAATACAGTACACACAAACACAGCTCTTTTTATAGGATTTCAACGTGATACATGGCAATGTTATGTCAGGGTTGGCGAGGTTCTGGCTTTGAAATCTGTATTTAAGTGGTGTGAAGTATTTAAGTAAAAACTCTGTAAAGTACTACTTAAGACGTTTTTTGGGGTATCTTTACTTTACCACAAATATGACTACTTTTACTTCGCTACATTCCTTAATTAAGAAAATATTGTACTTTTTACTCCATATGTTTTCCTTGACACCCAATAGAAGTCGTTACATTTTGTATACTTGGCAGGACAGTAGTCCAAATGGTCCAATTCACGCACTTATCAAGAGAACATCCCTGGTCACCCCTACTGTCTCTGGTCTGGCAGACTCACTGAACACACATGCTTCGTTTGTAAATGATGCTGAAGTGTCCCACAAAATGCGGTGGAAACTGAGCTGCACTTCCTTTTCGTTCTTCTGTTGTGTAGGTTTGTTAACTGAGACAGGAGAGATAGGATAATACATTTCATGGGGGTCAGTAACCTTGACACAGCCGAGAAAAAGTAGTAAGATAGTATGACAAGACGACAGGGAATATGGAGGGAGTTAACTCGTGTGTAGTCTTGAAGTTCTGTATACTCCCCTTGTCCTAAGGGTCGAAAATGACCCGCCTTCACTAAACCCCTCAAATAAAGCAGCTTAATTTAACTTTACACCCCAAATATATTTTGCATGAAGAAACAACCTGTCATTCATCACAAACTTCGTGAATATCTGGGTTTTCCCTCTTTACAATGCAGAAAGACTGCATTTAATCAGTGGACACCACTCATTTTTATAACAACACAGCCGTCATAATTGTTATCTTTACTAAAGTAGAGGTTTATTTTTATTATTATTTTTGCGAAAGGTACTGCATAGGTGTAAACATCATTTTCTTAGCAAGAGATATCACTTGTATAGCCTAAGAAAATAGCACAAATGTGCAGAAAGTTGTTCTGAATGAATTTTTTTTAAGGGAAACAACAGTCTTGAAATTTTTTGGCGACATAGTGACACATTCTTATATACTGTACAATGAGGAATTCAACTACAACATACTAGTCTTCTCCCATTTAAAAAAAAAACATTGCCCTCACCCATATGGTGTATTAACAACAACAATAAATGTGAACAAAATAAGATAATAGATACAAAACAAAAACATGAAGAACATAAATCAATTAACTCTAATTAGCAAATGTAGGATAGTATGCAAGTGTCTGTGCATGGACTTTGCAGACATATTTCTCACATGTGCAGCACATAGTATTTCTTTTACAGTCCTTCTTTGGGGGGCAGAATTGGCATCTCTTCCTCTTGCCTGTCCCAGCTGCAGCATCATGTGGATCAGGACAAGATTCAGACCCCTGAACAGCTTTCACAAGCACTGCAGAGGCTCCTTTGAATGTGAGGGGTTACAAGGGCCTTTCCCAGCTCCTCCAGGAACACCCTTCTCTTGTTCTGCTTATCAGGAATCCAGGTAGAGTTGATCTTGTTCCATATCACAAAGGCATTGTATGAGGACACATCAATGATGTTATGGAAGATGACCAGGGGCTGGCGGGCAGTCATCCTCCTGCATCTGTAAGTTCCAATCACCTTGTCCAGGTTGTCTACGCCTCCTTTGTTGTGGTTGTAGTCTAGGATGATAGCTGGCTTCCTGTCCTCATGATCACTGATCTCAGCTGTTTTGTGCAGTGTGCTCAGGAGGACCACATTCTTGTTCCTCTTTGGGAGGTAAGAAACTAGAGTGGTGGAGGGGGTGAAGGCAAACTTTGAGGAGAAGTCCTCTCTCCCCCTTGTTGCGAGGAGTGCAGGGTGGAGCTCAGGCTTGTTCTTTCTAACTGTGGCATCCATTGTGATCTTCCTCTTCAGGAGCTGCTGGCTGAGTTCAATCAGTAGCACACAGTCTCACTGTGTGAGTGTGTGTGTGTGTGTGTGTGTGTGTGTGTGTGTGTGTGTGTGTGTGTGTGTGTGTGTGTGTGTGTGTGTGTGTGTGTGTCTTTCTGGTTTTTGTGGTGTGTAGATGATTTTATAACTGCTGGGTCAAAAATGACCCTAAGACAATCTTTGTACCCTGGTGGTGTACAGCTTTCATGGAAATATGGACAAAGGCAGTTTCACTTTTTCTAATGTTGGGGTCACTCTAGGAAAAATCATAACATTTCAAATTGAAAAAATATCATTTAGGGGGTTTTCTCTGCTGTTAAACATAGTGGTGGGGTGGTGACCTTATGCCTGTCGTGGTTAACAGATCAGACTGGCGACAGGGCACCATTTTTCCCTCTCTCACATCATTCCCTGTGAGTCAAGAAAGCAAGGGCGAGAGGAGGAGAGGAAATGAGTACGAGAGAAGCAGCAAGGCAGATATGCAACCGGGTGCCTCGGCCTCTCTGACGCAGGGAAAAAAGCTTTTAGTGGACTTTTGTGTTTACTGTAGAAACCATTTCATGACATCTCCCTTGAGCAGAGACACACTGACACACACACACGCAAAACACACTCATACACTCTTGACCTATTCTCTGACTGTTCTTAGTTGTACTTAGCTTTTGGGCCATAGGGGATGTTTCAGGTCATCTTGTGTCTGTGTAAGTGGTGCAGTGAGAGCAGGTGGTTGTGCTCACTGAAGGGATAGAGGAATATAAGTGGTTGCATCCCTAATGACACCCTATTCCCTATATAGCACACTACCCTATGGTCCCTGGTCAAAGTAGTACACCGTAATAGGGTGCCATTTTGGACGCATACGTGCTGAGCAAGTCAGGTTACTACTGAGCAATACATCCAGGTGCTGAGCAAGTCAGGTTACTACTGAGCAATACCTCCAGGTGCTGAGCAAGTCAGGTTACTACTGAGCAATACCTCCAGGTGCTGAGCAAGTCAGGTTACTACTGAGCAATACATCCAGGTGCTGAGCAAGTCAGGTTACTACTGAGCAATACCTCCAGGTGCTGAGCAAGTCAGGTTACTACTGAGCAATACATCCAGGTGCTGAGCAAGTCAAGTTACTACTGAGCAATACCTCCAGGTGCTGAGCAAGTCAGGTTACTACTGAGCAATACATCCAGGTGCTGAGCATGTCAGGTTACTACTGAGCAATACCTCCAGGTGCTGAGCAAGTCAGGTTACTACTGAGCAATACCTCCAGGTGCTGAGCAAGTCAGGTTACTACTGAGCAATACCTCCAGGTGCTGAGCAAGTCAGGTTACTACTGAGCAATACCTCCAAGTTGAACAACACTAAAACATATTGTCAAAGGTGTATCTTGCATGACTTATAACATATTGTAAAAACCTATGTCGCATGACTTATAACATATTGCCAAAACCTATGTGGCATGACGTAATATTGTAAAAACCTATTTGGCATGACTTATAACATATTGTAAAAACCTATGTGGCATGACTTATAACATATTGTAAAAACCTATGTGGTATGACTTATAATATATTGTAAAAACCTATGTGGCATGACTTATAACATATTGTAAAAACCTATGTGGTATGACTTATAATATATTGTAAAAACCTATGTGGCATGACTTATAACATATTGTAAAAACCTATGTGGCATGACTTATAACATATTGTAAAAACCTATGTGGCATGACTTATAACATATTGTAAAAACCTATGTGGCATGACTTATAACATATTGTAAAAACCTATGTGGCATGACTTATAACATATTGTAAAAACCTATTTGGCATGACTTATAACATATTGTAAAAACCTATGTGGCATGACTTATAACATATTGTAAAAACCTATGTGGCATGACTTATAACATATTGTAAAAACCTATGTGGCATGACTTATAACATATTGTAAAAACCTATGTGGCATGACTTATAACATATTGTAAAAACCTATGTGGCATGACTTATAATATATTGTAAAAACCTATGTGGCATGACTTATAACATATTGTAAAAACCTATTTGGCATGACTTATAACATATTGTAAAAACCTATGTGGCATGACATAACATATTTAAAAAACAAATTGCGTGACATTATAACATATTATGCTTGCCTGTATGTTTGTGTGTTGTGCCTGCATGTGTATATGTGTTTGTGCTTGCCTGTATGTTTGTGTGTGTGTGTGCATGTGCACATGTGTTTGTGCTTGCCTGTGTGTTTGTGTTTGTGGTGGCTCTCTATCCTCTCCACTGTCATGGGCCCTTTCTGGCTCTCTGATGTCACAGGAGGTCTGATTGAAATTGAAATGTCACCACGCTACATGATGCCACAGCTGGGACACACCTGTCACCTGTCACCTGTCAATATTCAACAGGGACGCTGGAGGGACGCTGGAGGGATGCTGTCACGTGCTTAAAGAACACACACTGAATGGAAAGAAACACGTATGTGTACACCCACGTGCCACAAACACACACAGCAGGGACTCTGGAGGGATTATGAAAAACTGTCACAGAACACACACACACACGCACACACACACCCACCCACCCACCCACACACATATGCACACACAGACATTTGACAAGCACATTGTTGGCACAGCATCACAGGAATGCAGCGCAGAGGAAGTTGAAACACAGCATTAAAAGGTTGTCCATGACTGGCACAGTAATTAACTCTGACAGTAGGGTGGAACAGATGTGTTCACAGCCAGAGTTCAATGGGCTGGCTTTACTTTGACACTGAAAAATGCCAGAGAATACCATTCAACCTATGTTGAATACAACACTGGTATTACAAGAAAGTACAGCCTTGCTTGTAACTTGCTCTCCCATCCCAAAGCCTAACATTACAGTATATATCAGGAGTACACCCTGAAATAAGACCAAATAAGTAATTTTTCAAGGTGACAGCTTCCTAGCAGGTTCCTGTTCTGGCCCCTTAATATCCTACGTCGAGTGGGGAAAGTGTTAACACTAGAAGCGCATATAGACAGTCATTTTGACATCTTGGGAATTTAAAATCTGCAACTTGTTAAGTCATTCCCCCTTCCGTCATTGACTTTTCCTATATAAGCCTATTCAACACACCAACATTGCTCTAATTTTGATATCACAAACAGAGTTTCTGTTATAAGAAAGTTTAGAAGGACAAGTCCTTTTTCCCCCTTCGCTTTCCTTCACCCGACAATTGCCTGCCAATCTGATAATGGCCCATGTATACTCCACCTAATCTAATATTAATAGAAATCAATTGTGAATGGAGAATGGTACATTTTTTAACTGTTTTAGGTCAAGTTTAGGCATTAACTCTGAATTTTTAAGGTTAGGATTAAGTTCAGGCCTTCATTCCAAATGATTTAGGTCTGAGTGGTTAAGGAAAGGGCTAAGGTTTGGGAAACAAAAATATCAAAAACAATTATTTATAACTGGATTGGAACTTGCAAACTTTGGAATCAGAGGCAGATGCTTACCAAAACCTTCTCGAAGGTAACAGCTCTCACTGTTGCCCCTATTGGCCGGTTTCCATGAATAACAACTTGTATCAGAGGTGACCCGGCTGCTAATAAGACCTTGGCTGCATTCCAAACACTTAACAGACACACCCCTTAGCCCTCAAATTAAGTGGACACTTCTGATGACGCATGGTGACGTCTGACGAGTTTACACTTGAAGGGCAAGGAGCCAGGGAGGAAGGAATTCATTTTAAATGGACCACCCTTGCCCAGAATTTTGTCCCACTATGATTGTGTTTTCTGCTACCGGTATCTTGTGGGTTCTTTATATGCGCTACAGTCAATTATGATTCCATGTCTACTTATATTAATTATATAATAATTATTATTATTATAAACTGGGTGGTTCGAGCCCTGAATGCTGATTGGCTGACAGCCATGGTATATCAGATCGTATACCACGGGTATGACAAAACATTTATGTTAACTGCTCTAATTACACCAGTTTACAATAGCAATATGGCACCTCAGGGGTTTTTGGTATATGGCCAATATACCACTGCTAAGGCCTGTATCCAGGCATTCCATGTTTCATTGTACCTAAGAACAGCCCTTAGCAGTGGTATATTGGCCATATACCACACCCCCTCGGTCCTTATTGCTTATGAATTTGCTAACTAACGTTAGCCTGCCTAGCTGGAACTTCTGAAGAAGGAATATTTTCATTTCTACAATTTTCCAAAAGCTAACCACAGAAAAACATAATTACTTTTACGAGATGTGTTTGTGCCGTCATGTGCATTAGTACTTATTTATATTTGTTTTTACTTTTACTTGTACTTGTATGTTGACTTCTCCATATTGATGTCGAGGTTTTAAGTTTTGGCTGACTTTTCTTAGCGGATGTAGAATCATTGTGAATTAATTCTAGGGCGTTTCAGGCCCCGAAGGGAACATAATCGTACACTCACAAACGAGTGTACAATTACGAGGGCTGAGGGGCTTACGTTGAGAACTTCCCTTGTTTGGCTAATCTCTAATCGTTTGGCCAAGATGGTGATGGGGATTACCACAAGGGTATAAGGCGAGCGTAAGTGGAGGACGGTGTGTCTTTTATGAGTTTGAAACGCAGCCCATGTACCTCAAATAAGCTTCTGACTGATTGTATTTTAAAACAATAAACAAATTGGTGGAAAAATAAGATGGGACAGATCGATAGCTAAAAGCTGAGTTCTGAATGACTGTAATGTAGACGCTGGGAGTCAGAAAGCAAGTGGTGAGTTTAATCATAAACCGAACATAGAACGATACAAGAAACACATAGTCAATACTGCCTGGGGAATGGAACTAAGGAAGTGACAGATATAGGGAAGGAGATCAGTGAAGTGATGGAGTCCAGGTGTGTCTCATGATGAGACACTGGTGCGAGTAATGATGGGTGCCAGATGCGCGTAACGATGGTTGCCAGGGCCGATGGTTAGTAAACCGGCAACGTCGAACGCTAGAGGGGAGGAATGACAGGAATAGGGCTATTTGTTGTGAATGGTTTCAACAACACACACACACACACACACACACACACACATTTGTCATGCAGAGTTACATAATGTTTTCCCCAGATCTCATATTTGGGTTAACACGTCTATTACTGCAATGCAATACTGTGTTACACACACACACACATTCAAACGCACATACACATATGCATGTACACACACACACACACACAATCATGCACACACACACACACACGCATTTGTTTTACTATCCTTGTGGGGACCAAACCATTGATTCCCATTAAAAATCCTAACCCCTAACCCTTACCCTTACCCTAACCCTAAACCTGACCCATAAACCTAATTGTAACCCTAACCTTAATTGTAACCCTAAGCATATGTCCAGTCCATCAGACTGTTAAACAGTCACTACTAGCCGACCTCTGCCCAGTCCCCTGCCCTGAACGATAAATAGTATTAATAGCTGGCTACCACCCGATATTCTACCCTTCACCTTAGAGACTGCTGCCTTAAGTAGATAGTCATTGAACACTGGTCACTTTAGTAATGTTTACATACCGTTTCCCCACTTTATATATACTGTGTATAATGTATTGTAGTCATGGCTCAGAATATATAAATTATTTTCAGATTTTTCAAGATTATGTTTGTGTAACGCTCGTCTTCTTCTGACGAGGTGTAAGAGAGATCGGACCAATTTGTAGCGTGGTATTTGTCCATTTTAATATGTAAAACTGAACACTACAAAATACAGAATAACAAAGTGAAACAAATGAAACAGTCCCATGTGGCACAAACACTAACATGGAAAATAAGCACCCACAACTCAAAAGTGAAACCAGACTACCTAAGTATGGTTCTCAAAAAGGGGCAACGATAGACAGCTGCCTCTAATTGAGAACCATACCAGGCCAAACACAGAAATCCCAAATTATAGAAAAAAGAACATAGACAACCAACCAAACTCACGCCCTAACCATACTAAACAAAGACATAATAAAATAACTAAGGTCAGAACGTGACAGTTTGCATAGTTAAAAAAAACATCCAGATTTTACTGCAGTGTTGGAGCTAGAAACACAAGTATTTTGCTGTATCTGTGATAACATCTTCAAATCTGTGTACGCAACTAATACATTTTATTTGACTTGATAAAAAAGTCATTATTCTTGTGGGGACTGGCAAAATGTTCCCACTTGCCCAGATTTTCCTTGTTTTACTATCATTGTGAGGACTTCTGGTCTCTACTGTACAAGGACAGTAAATCCAAATCCCTAACACACACACACACACACACACACACACATACATGTATAATACATATACACACACACATACATATACAATACATATACACACACACACACACACACACACACGATGCAGCAGCAGCTTCCAGTCTTCTCATTAAGACATATGAAAGGCTTGTGAGAATTCCATTAGGGCTCTGTCAAGGCTAACTCTTTATTCAAGCACACAGTGGGCTCCGGAATTGTTTGCTATGGCTGAAGATTAAAACACACATCAAACTCCACAGGGCTTCAAAGAGCCCTGTGGAGTACAGGAACGAGAGTTCAGCAAAATAATGTAGCAGAAGGGAACGAAGAACTAAGCTCACGTGATGATTGATGACTAAGGCAGTTATACAGTGACTTTGGATAGTATTCAGATCTCTTCACTTTTTTCACATTTTGTTATGTTACAGTCTCATTCTGGACAGGTGTGTGCCTTTCCAAATCATGTCCAATCAATTGAATTCACCACAGGTGGACTCTAATCAAATCTCATAGCAAAGGGTCTGAATACTTATTGTTAGGAATTTTATGAATAATGACTAAACAATATCTACATTTTAAATAGAACTCTAACTAATTAAACTCTACTCTGTTTTATTATATCTGATTAATAATATTAATTCAAAAGGGAGGGATTGTGGAGCATGAAACAGGGGGTAATTCAATTAAATAAATACCATTCCAGCCAGGTTGGAGGGGACTAGAATTGTAGGTTTTTAAGTAAGCAAAAAGGGTCGTTAACCTATGGTTGAACCGACTCAATTTAGCTCTGGGATGTTTAGAAAAGGCAGTGGGTGTTTTTTTAGGTTTTCCATTAGCTAGAACTGTCTGCTGAATGGTGATGGATGATTTAGCCTCTCTAGGGTATGTAGGATGCTAGCGTCCTATCTGGCCAACATCCAGTGAGGTTGCAGAGCGCCAAATTCAATTACAGAAATGCTCATTATAAAAATTCAGAAAACAAAACATATTTTACATAGGTTTAAAGATTAACTTCTTGTTAAACCAACCACAGTGTCATATTTATAAAATGCTTTTCAGCGAAAGCATACCTAGCCCAGAACATACCTAGCCCAGAACATAGCCCAGTTGACAAATTATTACAAACAGTAACCAGCCAAGCAGAAGGGTTACGAAACTCAGAAAGAGATAAAATGAATCCCTTACCTTTGATGATCTTCATATGGTGTTAATCAGAAGACATTCATTTACTCAATAAATGTTCCTTTTGTGCGATGAAGTCTCTTTATATCCAAAAACCTCAGTTTTGTTAGCGCCATTTCTTCAGTAATCCACAGGCTCAAACTCAGTCAAAACAATCAGACAAAAAAAAAATCAAAATTGTATCCATAAAGTTCATAGAAACATGTAAAACGATGTTTATATTCAAACCTCAGGTTGTTTTTTAGCCTAAATGATCTATAATATTTCAACTGGACAATAACGTCTTCAATACAAAAGGTAAACAAGAAATGCACATGCGCCTGAAAAAACTCACGTTCGGGTCCACTCGTTCAGACTGGTCTTACTCCCTCATATATAAGAATACACGCCTGAAACGATTTCTAAAGACTGTTGACATCTAGTGAAAGGCATAGGAACTGCAAATGGAGTCCTATGTCAATGGATACTGTAATGGCATTGAATAGAAAACTACAAAACCAAAAAAATAACTACTTCCTGAATGGATGTTTCTCAGGTTTTCGCCTGCTAAATCAGTTCTGTTATACTCACAGACACTACTTTAACAGTTTTTGAAACTTTAGAGTGTTTTCTATCCAAATCTACCAGTTATAAGCATATCATATCTTCTGGGCCCGAGTAGCAGGCCGGTAAATTTGGGCATGCTTTTCATCCAAAATTCTGAATGCTGCCCCCTACCCTAGAGAGGTTAACTGTGTGTCTGGAGTGAGAGAGAGAAAGGGTGGGAATAAACTTTTGAACTGTTGGGAGAAAGGACGTTTGATAACCTATGACGTCATATTTAGTATATAAACTGTTGTTCGTGGTTACATGGCAGCACGCTCCGAGATTAAATACTATTATCTAATTTTGATTAGACTGGTCTCTGTCTATTTTATGGAAATAAGAATCTTACAAATTCTCATAGAATAGACTAAGAGAATTCAATTATTGTAAACATATTGGAATTATGAAATTACATTAACACTTAAATAAATAAGATTTTTTTATTTGCAAAAGATCCCAAAACTGAGGATTTAATTGTTTTTATTTTATAATAATGCTGTAACGTAACAACATTTTGAAAAAGTCAAGGGGTCTGAATACTTTCCGTAGGCACTGTACATGCCAGATACCCCAGTACTCGTGCAAGCTATCCCGAGCCACTCCCTAAGCTTTAGCTCACAAGGTTAATATGGCCTTGAGGTGCATGAACAAGGTGCTTGGATACCCAGTAGGTGTTAACATACCTTTGGATCCCTCCTTAGTTTCATAACAAATAACCGCTAGGGCATTAGGCTCCCTATGCCAAGAAGCATTTTTGATGCACCGTGTGTATATAAAAGTAAATTACAAATACAATTGTAGTGGTCACATACACATACAGTATCAGTAAAAAGTTTGGACACACCTGCTCATTCCATGGTTTTTCTTTATTTTTGTAAAATAACATTGGACATCAACACTATGAAATAACACATATGGAATCATGCAGTAAGCTAAAAAGTGTTAAACACAGCTACCCCTTTCCTTGATGACAGATTTCCACAATCTTGGCATTCTCTCAACCAGTTTTAAGAGATTGTCACTTGGAATATATTTAAATTAACAGGTGTCCCTTGTTAACAGTTCATTTGTGGAATTTCTTTCCTTCTTAATGCGTTTGAGCCGACCAGTTGTGTTGTGACAAGGTAGGGGTTGTGAGGTGGTGAGGTTGGACCAAGGTGCACAGAAGATACCAGAGAAGAAATCAGTTGTTAACTTCTTGGATATAGGGGGCGCTCTTTTAATTTATGGATAAAAAAACGTGCCCGTTTTAAGCGCAATATTTTGTCACGAAAAGATGCTCGACTATGCATATAATTGACAGCTTTGGAAAGAAAACACCCTGACGTTTCCAACACTGCAAAGATATTATCTGTGAGTGCCACAGAACTCATGCTAAAGGCGAAACCAAGATGAAACTTCAAACAGGAAATGAGCAGAATTTTTGAGGCTCTGTTTTCCATTGTCTCCTTATATGGCTGTGAGTGCGCCAGGAATGAGCCTGCCCTTTCTGTCGTTTCCCCAAGTTGTCTGCAGCATTGTGACGTATATGTAGGCATATCATTGGAAGATTGGCCATAAGAGACTACATTTACCAGGGGTCCGCCCGGTGTCCTTTGTCTAAATTGGTGCGTAATCTTCAACTGGAGGCATTTTCCCATGAGATTCAGAAGAGAACACACACTTCCACGAACGATATATCATCGAAGAGATATGTGAAAAACACCTTGAGGATTGATTCTAAACAACGTTTACCATGTTTCAGTTGATATTATGGAGTTAATTTGGAAAAAAGTTTGGCGTTTTGATGACTGAATTTTCGTTTTTTTTTGGTAGCCAAACGTGATGTACAAAACGGAGCGATTTCTCCTAAACAAATAATCTTTCAGGAAAAACTGAACATTTGCTATCTAACTGAGAGTCTCCTCATTGAAAACATCCGAAGTTCTTCAAAGGTAAATGATTTTATTTGAATGATTTTCTGGTTTTTGTGAAAATGTTGCCTGCTGATGCTAACGCTAAATGCTACGCTAGCTATCAATACTGTTACACAAATGCTTGTTTTGCTATGGTTGAGAAGCATATTTTGAAAATCTGAGATGACAGTGTTGTTAACAAAAGGCTAAGCTTGAGAGCTAGCATATTAATTTAATTTAATTTGCGATTTTCATGAATAGTTAACGTTGTGTTATGCTAATGAGCTGTGGGGATAATTACACTCCTGGATACAGGTTTTTTTCGTGGCTAAACGTGATGAACAAAACAGAGCGATTTGTCCTACACAAATAATCTTTTTGGAAAAACTGAACATTTGCTATCTAACTGAGAGTCTCCTCATTGAAAACATCTGAAGTTCTTCAAAGGTAAATGATTTTATTTGAATGCTTTTCTGGTTTTTGTGAAAGTGTTGCCTGTTGATGCTAACGCTAAATGCTACGCTAGCTATCAATACTGTTACACAAATGCTTGTTTTGCTATGGTTGAAAAGCATATTTTGAAAATCTGAGATGACAGTGTTGTTAACAAAAGGCTAAGCTTGAGAGCTAGCATATTTATTTCATTTCATTTGCGATTTTCATGAATAGTTAACGTTGCGTTATGGTAATGAGCTTGAAGCTGTATTCACGATCCCGGATCCGGGATGGCTAGAATCAAGAGATTTTAAGGATAAACCACATACTTTACTGAGAAACAGTATCTTCAGGAACACAATACACTTGAAAAAACAAGTCTCAAACTCCCTCATGAAATGAACACACAGTAAACAATTCAAGCTTCTGCAGAAAACACACCTCTTTTAACAGGGAAATCAAAAGAGTAAACAGGACACACTTGAGTCTCGTTAATGTCTCTAGGACGATCTCTGCTGCCCTCTGGTGACAGGTGGAACCATAAGAGTACCCCCCCTTCTAGGAGCGGCTCCAGCCGAGGAGCCAGGGAAACCACCACGTAGTTAGATGAAGTCCCAAACAAGTCCCGGATCCAGGATGTTCCGGGCAGGCACTGACGCCCTCTCCTCGGGGCCGTAGCCCTCCCAGTCCACCAGGTACCTCAGGGTGCCTCGGACCCGAAAAGCCTTCAACTGACACAGGACAGTGTAGGCCGGGTGACCATAAACAAGTCGAGGGGGTGGAGGGGAAGTTGTGGGGGGAAGAGATGGGTCTGGTCCTCACCAGCTTGAGACGGGAGACATGGAAGGATGGACAGACCCTCATAGACCTGGGAAGCTGGAAACGATAGGTGACCAGATTGATGCGACTCGGGATCTTGAATGGTTCTATGTAGTATTGAGGGAGCTTCCTCGAGTCCACCCTTAAGGGAAGATCATGGTTGGATAGCCACAACTTTTTACCCGGTCGGAGGAGCCGAAGAGGCTTTTGGTGCTGGTTTGTCTGGTGTTTGTGTCGGTTAGAGGAGCAGAGCAAGGAGGATTGCACTCTGATCCAGGTGGGGCGACATTGTCGAGTGAACCCCTCGGCTGATGGCACCCCCTGGCTTAGGCCTGTTGTTCAGGAAACAGGGGGCGGGGGTGGGCAAACCCGAACAGACACTCGAACAGTTTGTTGTGAGCATACTCTGCCCAGATGAGGAACTTGCTCCAGTTGCTGGCCTGGGTGGAGACGAAACAGCGGAGGAACTTCTCCAGCTCCTGTTTGGCCTGATCCATTTTCCCATTCGATTGAGAGTGGAACCCCGAGGAGAGACTCACCGACACCCACAACAGAGAGCAGAAGTCTTTCCAATACCGTGCGACAAACTGGTGCCCAGCATATGTGGGAACATTTCAAGAGTGTTGGAAAAGCATTCCAGGTGAAGCTCATTGAGAGAATGCCAAGAGTGTGCAAAGGGTGACTGGAATAAAGTATATACAGTGGCAAGAAATAGTATGAGAACCATTTGGTAATACCTGGACTGCATAAATTGGTCATCCAATTTGATCTGATCTTAATCTAGGTCACAACAATAGACAAACACAGTCTGCTTAAACTAATAACACACAAACATCTATACGTTTTCATGTCTTTATTGAACACACCGTATAAACATTCACAGTGCAGGGTGGAAAAAGTATGTGAACCCTTGGATTTAATAACTGGTTGACCTTCCTTTAGCTGTAATAACCTCAACCAAACATGTTCTGTAGTTACAGAACAGACCTGAACAACGGCCATTTCTCCAGAATTTTGCACCATTGCTCTTTACCAAACTGTTTCAGTTCAGCAATATTCTTGGGATGTCTGGTGTGAACTGCTCGCTTGAGGTCATGTCACAGCATCTCAAATAGGGTTGAGGTCAGGACTCTGAACAGGCCACTCCACAAGGCATATTTTCTTCTGTTGTTGGTTTACTCTTGTGTTTGGGGTCGTTGTCCTGATGCGTCACCCAACTTCTGTTGAGCTTCAACTGACGGATAGATAGCCTAACATTCTCCTGCAAAATGTCTTGATAAACTTGGGAATTCATTTTTCCATCAATGATAGCAAGCTGTCAAGGCCCTGAGGCAGCAAAGCAGCCCCAATCCATGATGCTCCCTCCAACATACTTTACAGTTGGTATGAGGTTTTGATGTTGGTTGGCTGTGCCTTTTTTTCTCCATACATAGTGTTCTGTGTTCCTTCCAAACAACTCAACTGTAGTTGCATCTGTCCACAGAATATTTTGCCAGTAGTGCTGTGGAACATCCAAGTGCACTTTTTCAAACTTCAGATGTGCAGCAATGGTTTTTTTGACAGCAGTGGCTTCTTCTGTGGTGTCCTATCATGAACACCATTCTTGCAAGGCAGCTCTAACCAACATCTCCAATCTCGTCGTATCGATTGGATTCCAGGTTAGCTGACTCCTGACTCCAATTAGCTTTTGGAGAAGTCATTAGCCTAGGGGATCACATAATTTTTCCAACCTACACGGTAAATATTTAGATTATGTATTTAATATAGACAAGAGAAATACAATAATTTGTGTGTTATTAGTTTAAGCACACTATGTTTGTCTATTGTTGTGACTTACATGAAGATCAGATCAAATTTGATGACAAATTTGTGCAGAAATCGAGGTAATTCCAAAGAGCTCACATACTTTTCTTGCCACTGTACATATGAAGTCAGGTAAAACAGTATGTAAACATCAAAGCAGCATTCATGCAATGAGTTTGTTTATCCACTGAAATAGTATGAAATGTAAATCTTAAAATGTTTTTACAAACCTCAAAGGTTGTATTAAATGTATGCATAATGTAATGTTGCAGCAACTGGAATCATTTGAAGAAAATGTGTTATTTTTAAGGATAATTGAGAAATTACATTACAATGTTATTTTGAGGTCTAGAGGTACTTGCATTTGACTGCATTCTCCCAGGACTATTAAGTTAAAGTACATTTAAATTTGATAGTTTAAAGTTTGACCTTCAAATATGACATGTCTTTGTTAATGTAACGATTCTCCTCCTCTTCTGAGGAGGAGTAGGACATATCGGACCAATGCGCAGCGTGGTAAGGGTTAATGTTGTTTCTTAAAACCGGAACACTAAAGCAAAACAAAAATAGAAAATACAAAAATACAAAACACAACAGTTCTGTCAGGTACTCACACACAACACTAAACAGAAAATAATCACCCACAACTCAAAATGGGAAAACAGGCTACCTAAGTATGGTTCTCAATCAGACACAACGATTGCCAGCTGCCTCTGATTGGGAACCATACCAGGCCAAACACATAGAGATAGAAAACATAGAACACAAATCATAGAATGCCCACCCCAACTCACGCCCTGACTAAAATAGAGACATAAAAAAGGAACTAAGGTCAGGACGTGACAGTTAAGGACATTTGTTTTCAGTCTGTTTATGAACAATATTGTCATGCCCATTTGTTGGCCCTAAGTCAAGTCAAAAGGACATTTTATAGAAAGTTCCCTTCTCACACAGCAAACACCCACTCTGTGATGCTTTCATCAGACATCTGTGCCACATTCCATGCAATAACACCCGCATGCACACAGACAGACACACACGGGCACACACACACACACAAACATACACACATCACAACTGCTGCAACCAGACTCGTATTACGTTTGTTAAATAATGCACAATTTAAACACCCCCCAATCCCCCCTTCCCCAAAACACATGTACAGTGCCTTGCGAAAGTATTCGGCCCCCTTGAACTTTGCGACCTTTTGCCACATTTCAGGCTTCAAACATAAAGATATAAAACTGTATTTTTTTGTGAAGAATCAACAGCAAGTGGGACACAATCATGAAGTGGAACGACATTTATTGGATATTTCAAACTTTTTTAACAAATCAAAAACTGAAAAATTGGGCGTGCAAAATTATTCAGCCCCCTTAAGTTCATACTTTGTAGCGCCACCTTTTGCTGCGATTACAGCTGTAAGTTGCTTGGGGTATGTCTCTATCAGTTTTGCACATCGAGAGACTGAAATTTTTTCCCATTCCTCCTTGCAAAACAGCTCGAGCTCAGTGAGGTTGGATGGAGAGCATTTGTGAACAGCAGTTTTCAGTTCTTTCCACAGATTGTCGATTGGATTCAGGTCTGGACTTTGACTTGGCCATTCTAACACCTGGATATGTGACAAAATCTCCGTCCCAGTCTCAGGTCTTTTGCAGACTCCATCAGGTTTTCTTCCAGAATGGTCCTGTATTTGGCTCCATCCATCTTCCCATCAATTTTAACCATCTTCCCTGTCCCTGCTGAAGAAAAGCAGGCCCAAACCATGATGCTGCCACCACCATGTTTGACATTGGGGATGGTAGGTTCAGGGTGATGAGCTGTGTTGCTTTTACGCCAAACATAACGTTTTGCATTGTTGCCAAAAAGTTAAATTTTGGTTTCATCTGACCAGAGCACCTTCTTCCACATGTTTGGTGTGTCTCCCAGGTGGCTTGTGGCAAACTTTAAACGACACTTTTTATGGATATCTTTAAGAAATGGCTTTCTTCTTGCCACTCTTCCATAAAGGCCAGATTTGTGCAATATACGACTGATTGTTGTCCTATGGACAGAGTCTCCCACCTCAGCTGTATCCAAATCCGGCTTTAAACTTCTTCACAACAGTATCTCGGACCTGCCTGGTGTGTTCCTTGTTCTTCATGATGCTCTCTGCACTTTTAACGGACCTCTGAGACTATCACAGTGCAGGTGCATTTATACAGAGACATGATTACACACAGGTGGATTGTATTTATCATCATTAGTCATTTAGGTCAACATTGGATCATTCAGAGATCCTCACTGAACTTCTGGAGAGAGTTTGCTGCACTGAAAGTAAAGGGGCTGAATAATTTTGCACGCCCAATTTTTCAGTTTTTGATTTGTTAAAAAAGTTTGAAATATCCAATAAATGTCGTTCCACTTCATGATTGTGTCCCAGTTGTTGTTGATTCTTCACAAAAAAATACAGTTTTATATCTTTATGTTTGAAGCCTGAAATGTGGCAAAAGGTCGCAAAGTTCAAGGGGGCCGAATACTTTTCGCAAGGCACTGTAAATATGGACTATAAATTGTGTCTTCCATTCTACTGAGCAATTCACTTTGTTTGTATTGTTATATTTTATTATTTATTATTGTTGTTGTATTGTCGAGAAGGAACCTGCAAGTAAGCATTTCGTTGGACGGTGTGTACCATGTGTATCCTGTACGTACTACTAATGAAACTTGACACTTGATGAGGAACTGTCACAAGCTTGTTAGTTTGTGTAGTTAACTAAACTTTGTAAATCTATGGATCTAGTGTGAAAGTACTAGAAGCACACCCTGGTTAGACACACACACACACACACACACACACACACACACACACACACACACACACAACCCATTCAGAGACACAGGGGTGCCGTATTGACTGATTTGATTTCTCTTCCACTCTCTGTTTTCAGTAGACTAGTCTATTTCTTCCAACGATCTTTTGCGACAGAGAGAGACGGAGAGAAAGAGACAGAAAGGGATGGAGGGGGAATAAGGGACTGATTTCCAATGTGTACAGATGGCCAAACAAAACAGAAGAGTAGGTGAATGGACAGGGGACAGGCTGGGAGAGAGGATTCTGTTTAATTAATGAGGGACTACGGTCACTCAATAAGGGGTAGAAGAATGGACAATGTTTTTCTATATAAATATGAAACACAAAAACATATAAGTATTTCCCAATTGTGGGAGTCAAAAACAACAATCCCTGCATTGACTGTTTCAGTTGCAGTATAAATAGAATGGATAACTTATTCTGTCAGAAGATGAAAACTAAAAAGATGTTTGCTCACTCTTCTCTTCTGAGTGAGGGGAAAATGTCATTCATATTCAGAGAAGGGCATCTAGCTCGTCATTATTTCATCGAGACTTTAATATGAACCACAACAAGTGCTACCCGACAAGCAATGTTGGGGTGATAATAGCATTCTGAGAAAGGTGAACAATTCTGAGATTTGAATTTGGTCTACATGCATGTGCTTGCTGTTCTTAGAATAGAACAATGTTCTGACAAATCTATAGGTGGACAAACACAGTGTCCTTAGAAAGCTGTGACTCAACATTGAGTGAACAGGAACCTAATGAAAAGTACCTTCCCTTCTGTAGCCGATCACAGCTAGTTGACATTAGCTTTAGCACAGCATAAACACGTTGCTTTCCTGAGACCTGAACACAGTTGCCCACAACCAATCAATGTCAAGGTTTTCATAGATCAGTGGTATTGAGTGTAACTGCAGAGCACGCCATGTTTCTTGTCTTCATCTCCTGCCTTATTTTTGTTTCTCCCGTGCTTTTGTTGTCATGTCATTTGTTTTGTACTACAATTATATTGATCACTGTCATTGTTGGGTTTAGTGCTTTCAACAAAGGCATTTCACTGCACTTGTGCACGTGATATTAAAACTTGAAACTGGTTTCTGTGAGTATGGCATCACATCCCGCTGTGAATAAACACACACACAGTATTCATCATAAATTCCCAAACTACTGTATACCCTTCTCCACTAATCCCATCTACAGATGTAGGATCTTAAGTTGATCATGCTGTTGCAGGAGGACTTTCCTGTAATGCAGAAAATGCTAAACTTGTAATGAAATTGAGGTTTTAAAAGTCTTCTGAAGTTTGTAATTTCGACTTTGAAATGCCAGCTTTATTTTTACCTAAAATTCACATAATATTTCACATGTACTGTTGCTGCAGAATTATTTTCCTGATGTAGCAAACTAGCTCAAATTAAGATCCGACATCTGTAATCATCATCATAATGAGTCTGTTTTTATACTATAACACTATAGCATGATATATGGATGCCTTATAGCCTATTTCTAATTATATTTGCGTAGGGATTTGAGCAGAACATGTTGGTTTTATGGTAGTGGTTTATGAGGATGGTACTCTCATCCATATCCTAATCATATTGTAACCTCCACGGCTTTAGACACCGTAATCATACAAGCCGTGTTGTGTAGTAAGGATGACAGTACAGTAATTAGTAGCAGCAATGACCTGCCTGTGACTGGAAATATATTAACAAAATAAAGTGTATGGTTTTTGGTGGTGGTCTTTGACATTTCAACTCTAATTTATTATGAAGACGCTTGAAGAAAATTGATCATTTGTCATATTAAATGAAAATAATAGTCAGAAGATTAATCCCCTTCACATTCCTCTGCATCTCTTGCTCTCTCTCTCTCTCTCCCTCCCTCTCCCCCCTCTCTCTCTCTCTCTCTCTCTCTCTCATTTTCAATCCATTTCCTCCCTTTCTGCCTCTGCCCCATCTGTCTGTCCTCTCTCTCTGTCCCTCTGGTCCCTCCCGCCATCTCTCTCTCGCCCTCCCTCTCCCCCATATCTCTCTCTCCCACATATCTCTCTCTCCATCCAACTTTCTCCCCCTCCATCCCTCTCTCTTTCCTTCCCTCATCTATAAGCTGCCGGTAACGACATAGTAAATGGAGAGAGTTTTGAAGCGATGGTAAACAAAGGAAGCCAAATAAAGCAGTTGTCTGGAGGGCTGACCTCCCATTGAACTCCACAGTTACTGTAGCACACTTATACATACAATATACACCAGTGACAGTTACACTGCAATAAATCCCTTGACCAAGAGAACATTCTCTTTCCTGAAACTAGTTCAGCAACTTATTCAGAGAGCCTTCGTGAGTAAACAAGTATATATTTTTTTCATCTTGTATTTCAGGGTCTTTTGAGGTCCTTGTATTTGACGGCAGTCTCCCAGGACTAATACGTTAAAGTACATTTAAAGTTTAACATTTCAAATTTGACATGTCTTTGCTAAGGACATTTGTTTCTTTGTTCCAGTCTGTTATAAACAATATTGTCCTGACCATTTGTAGGCCCTAAGCCGAGTCAAAATTACATTTTGTAGAAAGTTCCCATCTCACAAAGCCAACACCCGCTCGGTGATGCTTTCATCAGACATCTGTGCCACATTCCACGCACACGCACACACACACACACACACGCGCACGCACGCACGCACGCACGCACGCACGCACGCACGCACACACACACACACACACACACACACACACACACACACACACACACACACACACACACACACACACACACACACACACACACACATTTGTCATGCAGAGTTACATAATGTTTTCCCCAGATCTCATATTTGGGTTATCACATCTATTACTGCAATGCAATACTGTGTAACTCCATAGACACACATTACAGATTGCACTATAGGATTGTTCTGTCTGGTCCTCTGCTCTTCTCACAAGCTACCTTGCCTTTGATGATCTGAGAAATGTCTCTAATTCACTGTGCTGTGGTTTCCATGTTGGATTCATTAGTAATACTTGGCAAATGTTTGTTAAGGACACCTGACAATACTATTTGTTTCTGGGCTGCGGAGATTACACTGAAATGCAGAGGTACTGTAGAGGGAACACACTAGTATTGTGTGAACGTGTGTGTTGACGTGTGTGTTGGTGAAAATAAAAAGTAAACATCTCTCCGTTTTAACTAATCAAATATTTATCCAAAACTCCATAAATCTCCATGTCTGAACGATTCTAAAATAAAATGCTTTCGAGAACTGGACCCACCCCAATAACTGCTTTTTTCCCTAATTAAAAATCAGTGATTTATTTGTATTTGTTTATTCAGATCCCCATTAGCTTTGGCAGAAGCAGCAGCTACTCTTCCTGGGGTCCACACAAAACACAAAACATGACCAGTAACAAAACACTGATACATTGATAGAAAAGGATAGTCACACACATTTAAAGTACAACAATATACAAACAAAACAACTAAAAAACGATGTGTGTTTGTGTGTGTGTGTGTGTGTGTGTGTGTGTGTGTGTGTGTGTGTGTGTGTGTGTGCATGTGTGTGCGTGTGTTTGTGTCTTGCCTCACAAATCTTTCTCGTCGTCTCAGTAATTGTCTATTGACACTGAATGACACATGTTAGCATGTGATATAATATTACATTTTTCCTTTGCTAATATAGTCCAGGGAAAAACACGCTGAAAAAAACATTCATAAAAAGCAGTAGCCTTGGGGAAGGCTTAAAACTACCTTCATACTTCCATTCATTTATTTAATCTGGTACCGGTTACTCACCTTTCCATAAAGTTTTGTAGGTTGAACCAGTCAGACGCTACAATTCTTTTCATGAGAAGACCGAATTTTCGAGATGTCTCATGGTCTGACAAACACTGCTCTAGCTCTGTCACCTTTCACCGCAGATGCGGAAGTGCGACATCGGTGGATGTGGTGGATTGAGACGCATTCACCGCATCCAGATCATGTACCTTATCTCTAGTTGGGGATTTATTTATGATGTTACTTAGATTGACGCAACGGTGCGTCACTCGACTTCAGGGGGTTTTAATAGGGTTGTCTTTGTCTGTTGTTTTCTTTCCAATAATGGATTCTATTTCTACGAAACCTCTGTTCCCTTGCTTATCCATCCGTCAATCCACCATGTTTCATTATTGTGGACCCTTTCTGTTAGGTTCTTCTCTAGTTCATTCCATCCATCCCCTTCCAATCCATTCTGTTCCATCATTAAAAGCTATACTTCCTGTTATTTTCTGCTGTGATCAATTCAATCCCTGAATCGCTGGGACAAGACAGATTGTGGGACATCTAGGGAGTACCTGTCCCTTTCTACTACAGATACCACCATCTGTCTGTCCATACCTAGCAGAGCAGTGTATATACAGTTGAAGTCGGAAGTTTACATACATCTTAGCTAAATACATTTGAGTTAATTTGAGTTCAGTATTCTTGACAGTTAATCCTAGAAAAAATTCCCTGTCTTAGGTCAGTTGAGATCACCACTTTATTTAAAAAATGTGAAATTTCAGAATAATAGCAGAGAGAATGATTTATTTCAGCTTTTATTTATTTCATCACATTCCCAGTGGGTCAGAAAATGACATACACTCAATTAGTATTTGGTAGCATTGCCTTTAAATTGTTTAACTTGGGTCAAACGTTTAAGGTAGCCTTCCACTAGCTTCCCACTGTAAGTTGGGTGAATTCTGGCCCATTCCTCCAGACAGAGCTGGTGTAACAGAGTCAGGTTTGTAGGCCTCCTTGCTCGCACACGCGTTTTTAGTTCTGCCCACACATTTTCTATAGGATTGAGGTCATGGCTTTGTGATGGCCACTCCAATAGCTTGACTTTGTTGTCCTTATGCCGTTTTGCCACAACTTGTATGCTTGGGGTCATTGTTAATTTGGAAGACCCATTTGCGACCAAGCTTTAACTTCCTGACTGATGTCTTGAGATGTTGCTTCAATATATCCACATAATTTTCCTTTCTCATGATGACTTCTATTTTGTGAAATGCACCAGTCCCTCCTGCAGCAAAGCACCCCCCCAACATGATGCTGCCATCCCTATGCTTCAAGGTTGGGATGATGTTCTTTGGGTGGCAAGCTTCCCCCTTTTTCCTCCAAACATAACGATGGTCATTATGGCCAAACAGTTATATTTTTGTTTCATCAGACCAGAGGATATTTCTCCAAAAAGTACAATCTTTGCCCCCATGTGCAGTTGCAAACCGTAGTCTGGCTTTTTTATGGCGGTTTTGGAGCAGTGCCTTCTTCCTTGCTGAGCGGCGTTTCAGGTTATGTTGATATAGGACTCGTTTTACTGTGGATATAGATACTTTTGTACCTGTTTCCTCCAGCAGCTTCACAAGGTCCTTTGCTGTTGTTCTGGGATTGATTTGCACCTTTCGCACCAAAGTACGTTTAACACTTGGTGACAGAACGCGTCTGCTTCCTGAGCTGTATGACGGCTGCGTGGTCCCATGGTGTTTATACTTGAGTAGTACTGTTTGTGCAGATGAACGTGGTACCTTCAGGCATTTGGAAATTGCTCCCAAGGATGAACCAGACATGTGGAGGTCCACAATATTTTTTCTGAAGTCTTGGATTTCTTTTGATTTTCTCATGATGTCAAGCAAAGAAAGTTTGAAGGTAGGCCTTGAAATACACAGGTCCACCTCCAATTGACTCAAATTATGTCAATTAGCCTATCAGAAGCTTCTAAAGCCATGATATCATTTTCTGGAATTTTCCAAGCTGTTTTAAGGCATAGTCAACATAGTCAAATCAAATTAAATCACATTTTATTTGTCACATACAAATGGTTAGCAGATGTTAATGCGAGTGTAGCCAAAATCTTGTGCTTCTAGTTCCGAACATGCAGTAATATCTAACAAATAATCTAACCTAACAATTTCACAACAACTACATTATGCACACACGTGTAAAGGAATGAATAAGAATATGTACTGTACATAAAAATATATGAATGTATAAAGTGGCATTGTTTAAAGTGGCTAGTGATACATTTGTTACATAAATTTTTTCTTTATTAAAGTAGCTAGAGATGAGTCAGTATGTTGACAGCAGCCACTCAATGTTAGTGATGGCTGTTTAAACCTCTTGAAACTAGGGGGCACTATTTTCATTTTTGGAAAAATAACGTTCCCAAAGTAAACGGGCTATTTCTCAGTACCAGGTGCTGGAATATGCATATAATTGACAGCTTAGGATAGAAAACACTGTAAAGTTTCCAAAACTGTAAAATAACAGAACTGATATTGCAGGCGAAAGCCTGAGAAAAATCCAATCAGGAAGTGACTCTTATTTTGAAACCCCTGTCTTTCTATGCATCCCTATTGCCCATTGAAAGGGATATAAACCAGATTCCTTTTTCTATGGCTTCCCTAATGTGTCTACAGGCACTAGACATAGTTTCAGGATTTTATTTAGAAATATGAGCGTGAACGACAACATTGTGTCAGTGGTCAAGTGGTGGCTCTCAGAGTGATTTGTGTGTCATAGACAAAGGCGGCCATTGTTCCTCTCGCTCCTGCTGAAAAGCCAATTGTCCCGGTTGATATATTATCGAATAGATATTTGAAAAACACCTTGAGGATTGATTATAATAAACGTTTGCCATATTTCTGTCAATATTATGGCTCTAATTTAGAGTTTTTTTTTGGCATTGTCGTGACCACAATTTCCGGTGGATTTCTCAACAAGACGTGGACAAGAAACGGAGGTATTTCGGCTATAAAAATAATCTTTATTGAACAAAAGGAACATTTGCTGTCTAACTGGGAGTCTCGTGAGTGAAAACATCCGAAGCTCATCAAAGGTTAACAATTTAATTTGTTTGCTTTTCTGATTTTCGTGACCAAGCTTCCTGCTGCTAGCTGGACATAATGCTGTGCTAGGCTATCAATAAACATACACAATCGCTTGTCTTGCTTTGGCTGTAAAGCATCATTTCAAAATCTGAGATGACAGGGTGATTAACAAAAGTCTAAGTTGTGTTTCACTATATATCACTTGTGATTTCATGAATATGAATATTTTCTAGTAATATTTTTTGACTGTTGCACTATGCTAATTAGTGTAGTTGATGACAATTTTCACGGATCTGGGATGGGTAGTTCTAAGAGGTTATTAACAGTCTGATGGCCTTGAGATAGAAGCTGTTTTTCAGACACTCAGACCTGTACTGACCTCGCCTTCTGTATGATAGCGGGTGAGCAGGCAGTGGCTCGGGTGGTTGTTGGCCTTGATGATATTTTTGGCCTTACTGTGACATCGGGTGGTGTAGGTGTACTGGAGGGCAGATAGTTTGCCCCCGGTGATGTGTTGTGCAGACCTCACTACACTCTGGAGAGACTTACGGTTGTGGGCTGAGCAGTTTCTGTACCAGGCGGTGATACAGCCCGATAGGATGCTCTTGATTGTGCATCTGAAAAAGTTTGTGAGTGATTTTGGTGACAAGCCAAATTTCTTCAGCCTCCTGAGGTTGAAGAGGCGCTGCTGCGCCTTCTTCACCACGCTGTCTGTGTGGGTGGACCATTTTAGTTTGTCCGTGATGTGTATGCCGAGGAACATAAAACTTTCCACCTTCTCCACTACTGTCCCGTCGATGTGGATAGGGGGCTGCTCCCTCTGCTGTTTCCTGAAGTCCACGATCATCTCCTTTGTTTTTTTGACATTGAATGTGAGATTATTTTCCTGACACCACACTCCGAGGGCCTTCACCTCCTCCCTGTGGGCCGTCTCGTTGTTGTTGGTAATCAAGCCTACCACTGTAGTGTCGTTTGCAAATTTGATGATTGAGTTGGAGGCATGGCCACGCAGTCATGGGTGAACAGGGAGTACAAGAAAGGGCTGAGAACGCACCCTTGTGGGGCCCCAGTGTTGAGGATCAGCGTGGTGGAGATGTTGTATCCTACCCTCACCACATGTCCAGGACCCAATTGCACAGGACGGGGTCGAGACCCAGGGCCTCAAGCTTAATGACGAGTTTGGAGGGTACTATGGTGTGTGAGGGTAATATAGCGGGTGAGCAGGCAGTGGCTCGGGTGGTTGTTGGCCTTGATGATATTTTTGGCCTTACTGTGACATCGGGTGGTGTAGGTGTACTGGAGGGCAGATAGTTTGCCCCCGGTGATGCGTTGTGCAGACCTCACTACCCTCTGGAGAGACTTACGGTTGTGGGCTGAGCAGTTTCTGTACCAGGCGGTGATACAGCCCGATAGGATGCTCTCGATTGTGCATCTGAAAAAGTTTGTGAGTGATTTTGGTGAGAAGCCAAATTTATGCTGACCTGTAGTCAATGAACAGCATTCTTACATAGGTATTCCTCTTGTCCAGATGGGTTAGGGCAGTGTGCAGTGTGACTGTGATTGCGTCGTCTGTGGACCTATTGGGGCGGTAAGCAAATTGGAGTGGGTCTAGGGTGTCAGGTAGGATGGAGGTGATATGGTCGTGTATGTAAACTTTTGACCCACTGGAATAGTTTGTTAACAAGACATTTGTGGAGTGGTTGAAAATCAAGTTTTAATGACTCCAACCTAAGTGTATGTTATCTTACAACTTCAACTGTATATATAACCGAAAGAATGTGGACACCTGCTCATCGAACATCTCATTCCGAAATCATGGGAATTAATATGGAGTTGGTCCCCCATTTGCTGCTATAACAGCCTCCACTCTTCTGGGAAGGCATTCCAGTAGATGTTGTAACATTGCTGTTTGGACTTGCTTCTATTCAGCCAGTGAGTTTGAGCACTGATTTTGGGCGATTAGGCCTGGTTCACATTCACCGTTCAAATTCATCCCAAAGGTGTTTGATGGGATTGAGGTCAGGGATCTGTACAGGCCACTCAAGTTCTTCTACACCGATCTCGAAAAAACATTTCTATATGGATCTTGTTTTGTGCACAGGGGCAGTGTCATGCTCAAACAGGAAAGGGCTTTCCCCAAACTGTTGCCACAAAGTTGGAATCACAGAATTGTCTAGGATATCATTGCAGCTTTAAGATGACCCTTCACTGGAGCTAAGGGGCCAAGAACGAACCATGAAATACAGCCCCAGACAAACTTTAAAGTTGGAACTATGCATTGGGGAAGGTAGCGTTCTCCTGGCATCCTCCAAACCCAGATTTGTCCATCAGACTGCCAGATGGTGAAGCGTGATTCATCACTCCAGAGAATGGGTTTCCGCTGCTCCAGAGTCTAATGGGGGCGAGCTTTAGACCACTCCTAACATGGCACAAGGCGAGACCCAGATGCAGACACAGGAGGCAGATGGTTGGAGTCTTACAATGTTTAATAATCCAAAGGAGTAGGCAAGAGAATGGTCATGGACAGGCAAAAAGGTCAAAACCAGATCAGAGTCCAGGAGGTAGAGTGGCAGACAGGCTCTTGGTCAAGGCAGGCAGAATGGTCAGACAGGCGGGTACAGAGTCCAGAAACAGGCAAGGGTCAAAACCGGGAGGACTAGAAAAAGGAGAATAGCAAAAAGAGTACGGGAAAAACATGCTGGTTGACTTGACTAAACACACAAGACGAACTGGCACAGAGAGACAGGAAACACAGGGATAAATAAACAGGGGAAAATAAGCAACACCTGTAGGTGGTGGAGACAATCACAAAAACAGCTGAAACAGATCAGTGTGTGATAACTTGAGTTGACGCCTGTTATTGCGCATGGTGATCTTAGGCTGCTCGGCCATGGAATCTCATTTCATGAAGCTCCCGATGTACAGTTATTGTGCTGACATTGCTTGAGGCAGTTTGGAACTAGCTAGTGAGTGTTGCAAAAGAGAATAGGCCATTTTTATGTGCTACGTGCTTCAGCACTCAGCGGTCCCGTTCTGTGGCTTACCACTTCGTGCTAAGCCATTGTTGCTCCTAGACGTTTCTACTTCACAATAACAAAACTTATAGTTTGTCAGGGTAGCTCTAGCAGGGCATACATTTGATGAACTGACTTGTTGGAAAGGTGGTATCCTATGATGGTGCCGCATTGAAAGTCACTGAGCTCTTTAGTAAGGCCATTCTACTGCCAATAGAATGGAGATTTGTCTATGGAGATTGCATGGCTGTGTGCTCGATTTTATGCACCTTTCAGCAACGAGTGTTGCTCAAATAGCTCAATCCACTAATTTGAAGGGCTGTCCACATACTTTTGTATATATAGTGTGTTTGCAGTCACATGGGGGCGAGCATGTGTGATTGAATAGTTCATCTTGAAGACAGCGAGGGAGAAGAACCAAAAAATGGTGTGTTAATGTAACGTTGTTTTTTTTTGTGTGCTCCGAGGCAGCGGTAACCATTAAGTTTCAAATATGAAAATGAATCCAATCTGTTCTAATTGTTTCTGTTGATAAATGCTTTGCATTGTAAAGCGCTAAAATCTGTCTGGTTGGCTCGCATGACTATTAGGATCTCCAGTGTTCAAATGGAGAGCTGTAAATAAAATATCAATGAAATACATAGAAACATAATTTCACTGCAAACACCAATTATACTGATGGTCAATGGTTATATGAACTGCACACGTGAACAATTACAGACAAACTAGTAATCAGCCTTTTATACAGTATATTAGATTTTGGGTCTAGTAGTAAATTGACTACTGGTCACTGCTTATTATTAAATTATTATAGTTCAATATTGTGTGAGATAATCATTGCTATACTTCCATACTATGATTTGAATAAATACTTTGGAGTAAAACCTCTTCTGGAACAAATGTAATTTCCAATAAGTATTGGGATGTGCTGTCTTATATACAGTATGATTCACAAAGAGGTAAAACCCACTGCATTCTGGGTAACAAAGCTCATTTAAAGGTGAGGAGGAGGATAAAGAAGATAACATGCTCTATTAGATTAATGTCTTTAAAGTTTGGGACTAAAAATAATCACATTGAAACGGCCTGGGTTCTGGCAGTTACCCACCCACACACACACCACATGCACTCATAAAATGAGAAAATGCACAAACCCTGTCAACTTGATTCGCAAACACACAAACATGTACTCTCTTTCACATGTGGTTTGAAGATGTGGAAAAGCACATACAAGCCTCTGGGCGTTTCACCACTCACCTACAGTCATGCACGGACACGTGCACGTGCGACGCATACAAACAAACAAACACACACACACACACACACACACACACACACACACACACACACACACACACACACACACACACACACACATGCAAGTCTAGAAGAAGATGTGCTTAGCTTCAGAACCTGAGTAAAAGGTTGTTTACTGCTGATATCAACTCCTCTCGTTTCTCCTCTATGTTAACTGCCAGGCACTAGAAACCAAGTCTACTGGAGTTGTTTTAGCAGCCGCCAGTTTGGGATGAGTTGGACCGCAGAGTGAAGGAAAAGCAGCCAACAAGTGCTCATCATATGTGGGAACTCCTTCAAGACTGTTGGAAAAGCATTCCAGGTGAAGCTGGTTGAGATAATGTCAGAGGGTGCAAAGCTGTCATCTAGGCAAATAGTAGCTACCGTGAAATCTCAAATATAAAATATATTTTGATTTGTTTAACACTTTTTTGGTTACTTCATGACTCCCATGTGTGTTTTTTCATAGTTTTGATGTCTTCACTATTATTCTACAATGTAGAAAATAGTACAAATAAAGAAAAACCCTGGAATGAGTAGGTGGGTCCAAACTTTTGACTGGTACTGTGCATTTCCTTATTTATTTAGTATATCATTTTAGCTGTGTGATTTAGAATTGTAGGACCCCTTTAGGTATCAAAAAAATACGAACACATTATTTGACAAAATGTAGATTTTGGCCGATAGAAATGCTTAGAAATGCATTGAATAACACATTCATACATGGCAAAAGGGACTGAAAAAACATCAATCATAAGAAACAAGGTTTTACAGTGTCTGTCCTGAAACTAGGAGATGTATAAAAAAAACGTGTTTATGCATAGAGTATTTAACATACAGTTGGGTAGGCACAAAACTACCTCCTGCTTACATTTGTTTTTTAAACCAGTACTGGTTACCTTCAGATGATCGCAACACGGAGAACACCATCTTGTTGTGAGAATCTCACTCAGTGGAGTCCCATTAGTTTCTAACCCAAACGGTTCGGATGTTCAGACTGAATTTTGGGATGTCTCATGGTCTGAAAAATGTTGCTCTAGCTCTGCCCCTTTTCACCACCCACTGGTGGATATCTCTAGCTTAAACTGATGGATTCTCCAGGGGATATGTTTTATATGTACTGTAAATTAGACTGATACACCGGTGCGTCAATCAACTCTAGGGTGTTCAGCTTCCTGTATTGTGTGCTTGTTCTGTTACCAGTTACTGCAGGAATGTCTACCAATGGCATGCACATCTTTTTGTGAGACATTACACTGATAACTCAAACGTAAAGTATTAATAGTGCTTACTTTAGATTAGGGACTGCAAAAGTAATTTATTAATGATTAGTAAATGTGTTAGAAATGTGAGAGTATTTATTTGCCTTACAAATGGTTTATGACAGACCCTTAAAATAAAGTGTTACCGTGTTTGTCTGTGTGTTCAAGGGTTTTTATGGGAAACTGTATGTGTGTGTCAGTCAGTCAGTATGTATGTGTTCCTCTCTTTGTGGGAGTGTGTTCTCAGTGTGGGAGTAGCACCTGTCTCAGGGGACCTCCACAGGGCTCTAGTTATGAGAGCTCCCACTCTCAGTGGTTACTGTCAGTTACAATCTGTCAAAGTCCTAATTTTTGTTAATTTACCAGTAAACACCTTTCACACTCCATCCTCCCTCTCCCAAATCATAACACAGCTCATCCGACTGGACAGAGAATCCCCACACCCTGATTCAGGCACTACATACTTTGGATGGCCCTGATGTGTTGCTGTCTTTTCATGAAGGGGTTTCAGTTATTCTGAAACCTTGAGAAGGACTAGTACCCTGGTGGATGCTGTTCGATCGATATCACATTAGAAACGAGCTAACCCCTGGATAGCATGCTGTTCTCTGGGTACTGCAGGAAGGATCAGAGAATCCTGAACTGAACTGTGAATCACACATACACTGTGAGTGAGCACAAGCACACACACACACACACACACACACACACACACACACACACACACACACACAAACTGGCTTCTGCATTAAGCTGAGAGGCGAAACCCCTCGAGAGCCCAGAGACTTGTGCCCCCCCAAAATAACACTTTATTACATTTTTCAACAGCGTGACTGCTTGTGCTTGCCTGGCTTGCCTGATAAATTCACAGCCAAGGACATTTCTTCCATTGCTGATGTTTCAGAGTGATATGATTTTGTGAGACATTATGAGATATGCTTGTTTCAAACATTCTGTTTTAATCAATTAGTGGTCTTCCAAACTACAGTTAGTTGCCTTAAGTAGTCATTACACTGCTCAGTTGACTAGATTCACTCATGCTCTCTGAGATGTCCATTTGTACGCTGCTGTGATATATCATTCCAATTGAGGATACATTTATGTATACATTTGTTTTAATGCTTGATGCTCGTTGAACATGTATGTGTATGTTGGTATTTTAAAATGCACAGATGTGTCCAGTGGTGTCGTGGAGGGTATGCACAGGTATGCACAGGTATGCACAGGCATGCACAGGTATACTCCGTATACTCCGTATACTCACTTATTTCTGCATGGGCTGCATATACTTCTTAATCCCCAAGAGGAATATAAAGTAGTGTAGGCAAGGTATACACCGTATCAATTAATAATACCGATGGAACAGATCAGAATGTTTAAATTAACTTAAAATGTTGATATACTTGTATATACTTGTATTTCTTCACATTTTTGGCGCACCACACATGTGAGCGGTTTATGAACAGAGATGGAAATATACATTAGAAATTTTGAAAGAGCGGACATCTGAAGAGCTAACAACTATTTTGCTAACTCTGTCTCATGTGCTACAGTAACACATCTAACCACACGACAGTGCAAGGCGCCTAGACACTGGAATTAAAGGGTTACTACACACAACAACAAAAAACATGATTCGATTTTTCCCAGGCTTCAAAAGTGGTCTCCTGATATGGTTTAAGAATTGTTATGGATGTAGAAAAGTCACATTTTGTTGTTGTTTAAAAATAGTGAGACTTTAAAATAAATTCAGTTTTTTTGCTCTTATCTCTTTCAATAGTAGGCCTACAATTAGCAGGGTGTCACCACCACAGTGTCCTGGCTCCCCTGTCTGTCATGTTTTCACCACCACAGTGTCCTGGCTCCCCTGTCTGTCAGGGTGTCACTCCCACAGTGTCCTGGCTCCCCTGTCTGTTGTGGTGTCACCACCACAGTGTCCTGGCTCCCCTGTCTGTCAGGGTGTGACCACCACAGTGTCCTGGCTCTCCTGTCTGTCATGTTTTCACCACCACAGTGTCCTGACTCCACTTTCTATCAGGGTGTCACCACCAGAATGTCCTGGCTCCCCTGTCTGTCATGGTGTCACCACCACAGTGTCCTGGCTCCCCTGTCTGTCAGGGTGTCAGCCCCACAGTGTCCTGGCTCCCCTGTCTGTCGGGGTGTCACCACCACAGTGTCCTGGCTCCCCTGTCTGTCATGGTATCACCACCACGGTGTCCTGGCTCCCCTGTCTGTTGTGGTGTCACCACCACAGTGGTCTCATTCCCCTGTTTGTCATGGTGTCACCATCACAGTGTCCTGGCTCCCCTGTATGTCACGGTGTCACCACCACAGTGTCGTGGCCCCCTGTCTGTCATGGTATCACCACCACAGTGTTTTGGCTTCCCTGTCTGTCATGGTATCACCACCACAGTGTCTTGGCTTCCCTGTCTGTCATGGTGTCACCACAACAGTGTCCTGGCTCCCCTGTTTGTCAGGGTGTCAGCACCACATTGCATTACTGAGCTCATCTGAGAGTAATGCTTCCACACTGGGAGTGTGTATGAGTGTTTAAGGGAAGGAAATGTATCCTTCAACAATGTGATCAAATTAAGATCCTACATCTGTATGTGTGTACATATAGTGTGTATTAGTGTATGTTTGGTGTTTCTATGCATTATGTCTGCATATCAGTGGCGAAACGTGACTATAGGACCCAGGACTTCAAAGGGGCAAAACTCTTCCAATACGTTGTATTAAACTAGAAAAAAACAGAAAACACAACATCACTTCATGCACTCGACATGATACATTTTGTAGTCGGACCAGTGTAGTTCTAGTGAAGGAAGAGAAATGCTTTTTGATGACATTATGAATTAATCAAACTGGCCTGGCCTCGCTTCGGGCTGCCTCAGACAGAGACAGAACCGGCACGGACACAACATGACACACAGAGTAGAATAATGTGACAATAATAATGTGATAATGAATAATGTGATAATGTTTACACAACCTATGGTAGCCTAACACCACTATCACACTGTCACCAATAGCAACAACAACAGTGTCACATCAACGGTGACAGGCTCGTGGTGCTGAAAGGACAGTGACCGTAATACCTGTGCACTCCATGATGCTGAAGGAGAGACCGTTTTGGTCAATAGACACTGCTGATTGACAGCAGTCACACAAAGCATCCAATAATGTTAAAGAATAAGCAGACCATTCACTCCCGTAGGTCCCATGAAATCAGAACAATAATAAAGCACAGTCATTTCATTTCCAAAATGAAATGAACAAACCTTAACAAAGATATTCCCATTGCAAATATATTTGTTCATGTTTATGACACTAACCGGTGATCTAAAGTTTAAATGCAACAATGTTTCACAGTCTTTATTTCCAAAGAGATAGCTAGCACCCGAGCTGCAACAAAAAAGCATGCCACTCACCAGATGATGATAATTTGTAAACATAGTTTGAAATAAATTTGAAAGTTAATCTTGAAAAGGGTAAAGCTAACAGATTAGCAACAACATCCACCTTGAAGTTGATGACAGCAGCCGCTGTCGCCATTGTCACACTACTACAACACAAGCTAGCTAATGTTTCTAGCGCCAGTGTGAGAAAACTACTGCCTGTGTCACTGATTATTTGATCTTGAGCTCTCAGTAGTAACGTGTCTAGGCCTTCGAGAAAGCCTAGACATGTCACTTTTTTAAAAATCCATAAGAGTCTAAGCCCTGTTTTAGCCTGTGGGGGGTAGGGGGGGGATTGTCATACCAAGGTTAATTTTGCTATTTGATTTTGAATGTTAAGACCCCTTGAAGTATGAATAGAAACATATAATATGTATATATATTTGATTGCGTGTTTATCTTTGGCCTTACTGCTATTACCCCATACAAACACATTGAATAACAGATTTACAACAGATAGTACCCCAAAACATAATCTAAAGGAAGTTTGTTCTGAAGTGTCTGTCCTATATCTATAAGACAGATCAGGAAACATATATATATATATATATATATATATATATATATATATATATATATATGTGGGGCAAAAAGTATTTAGTCAGCCACCAATTGTGCAAGTTCTCCCACTTAAAAAGATGAGAGAGGCCTGTAATTTTCATAATAGGTACACTTCAACTATGACAGACAAAATTTGGAGAAAAAAAATCCAGAAAATCACATTGTAGGATTTTTTATGAATGTATTTGCAAATTGTGGTGGAAAATAAGTATTTGGTCAATAACAAAAGTTTATCTCAATACTTTGTTATATACCCTTTGTGTGTTTATTCTGTGTTGAGTGATTTACAAAGAAACAAGTACTCCTATGTGCTTAATTTATAGTTGTTTTTGTAACTAGTTAGTGATACAAACGTTGGGCTATATGTTTAGATTTTTTATACCTTCAAGTTGCATAAGGAATTACCTTTGCTTGTTTTTTTTGCACAGGCTGTACACACTTCATTAGTCTCTAATTCACAATTTGACAAGCACTTGATAATGCCTTGAATTTTCCGGCGGCATACCCTTTGTGTGGCCATAATGTCCCCTAAAATAATCAATTTATTTTGCGGCCATCAGCCTTTGTGCCATTGAGCTGATTATAATAATTATAATTCCAAAAACACTTCTCACTCAAATGGCTCTTCATCACGTGATCGGGACATTCCCACAGGCTAAAAGTGAAGACAGACACATCGGGGGGTGCAATTGCCAGCGTCCTTATCCAATTCCCAGGTGCATATTGAAGATACTGGAAGAGCTGTCCACATGTACTTTTTATCAGCCAACGAGATGAATAGGCCTAACGAACAGCCAAAGCACTAGCCTATGTCAATCTACTTTCACCATAGCACAAAAGTTGACTTATTCTATTCTGTGTGAGAAATAAATATTTCAAACATAGTCTCGGACAGTTGTGGGATGAGATAGATCCCAAATTAATACAACGCACTAGCATCAAAAAGGTTTTTAAGCAATGAGGTTGACACAACAGATCAGAATGTTTTGCTTTCTTAGGGCTAGGCCCCTTTTTTCTCAATTTCCGATGAAATGACTAACGTGCCCAAAGTAAACTGCCTGTTGCTCAAGCCCTGAAGCCCTAACCCCTAACCCTCACCCTAACCCTAAACCTGACCTATAACTCTAAGCATATCTCCAGTCCAGTCCCTTGCCATGAACGATAGTCAGTGTTACTAGCTGGCTACCACCAGATACTTTACCCTTCACCTTAGAGTCTGCCGCCTTAAAATGTTGACAAACTATGAGGCCGTTTCTTCATGTTATAAGTGCAGCAATGTGAACATGGCATTAGGCTATCAGCGCAAATGTTCCATTAGCAGGAAAACGCCATTCTCAAAAGTGACAGTAAATGCGATTATTAATGCTTTTATTATAAAGGTGCATTTTTATGGTGAAAATGATCTTCCCCAAGCTTGAAACTCACCTGCTGTGTATGAATGCCAGTTTAGTAACATTGCGCAACATGAGCTCGTGGGCTATCATGAAATACCTGATTAGATTTTCTAATACATTTTCATTGATGTCAGAGTGATTAAAGGGACAAGAGCACTGAGTACCAGGCAGCTAGCAAGTTTGGTAGGCTACTAATGACCATCAGCAGCATCAGAGCTTCAAGAAGCCTAATTACCGACTAAACGGTCACATGGAATTGTCATCATGACTCGTGACCGCCGGTGTGGAGGTAATACGGTCACTGTAAGAGCCCTAGTAACACGGTCTAAAAAACACAGCTCTAAGTCTGTCACCTTTCATTGCTGATGCAGAAGTGCAACATAGACGGATGCAGTATATTGAGGTAAATCCAATGCAAACAAAAATCAGATATCTCTAACTTAAATGTACATATTTATACGTGGATTTTTTATTATGCTAATTTCATTTCTTCTAGGGTTAATACATCAACCTTAGGGGTTTAAACGGTCCTACCCATTGCAAGTCAAAATACGATAGGTTCATTCCACTGTCACTCCAAAAATCTGCGTCATCAGGCAAAAGCGGGGAGGGTGTAGCACCATTCTCAAATCGAACAGTAATCTGTGCCCTCTATCATTTTGTCCCTCTCATGGTGAATTGTCTAAAAACATAATAAATGTTTGCATTTCAGAACCATTTTTCATTGGAAAGGCAGATAAAGCATTTTTATTAAAAGCATCACTTTTACATGGGAAAACACAGAATCCTACTAATTACTACACATGCTTAATTACGTCACTGTTTTGAATCGACTTTGCCATGGGCTTTGAACGGTGCACCTGACTCAAGCCCGAGAGTTAGCCCGGTTCAAAATCGAATGCCATCCACTTTCAGCCAATGCAAAACACACCTACACAAGTGTCCGACGACAATGAATCAAACCCATTCAATGGCAGAGGCCTTCTGTCCAGCTTCTGAAGACCTAGCCAATGGCTGGCTGAACCCAGAGACCAACAAAGAAAAATCCTGATTAGATATGTTTTTCTCTAGGGTATTAACCGTTCTATTTCCAACACAAACGGAAGAGATGAAATCAAAAGATCATTCAAATGATTGTAAAGATAAAATAGAGATTTTATACATCCTTGGGCTTCTCTGAAGGCCTAGAAGGCCCTCACAGTTCCCCGCTGCTGCACATACATGTACATGTATTATTTGAATCTCATGTTGGAGACGCTGATGATGGTACAGTGGGTGTGTGAACGAAATATCATGTATCTCTGTGTAAGCCTCTTTCTTTTCTTCCTCGCTCTGTCACCTTGCTCTCTCATCCGTGGTGAATCTCAATTGTTTACTCACCAAAAAGCGCGTTCCTCATTTTTCAACTGCCACTCTCTCTTTTTACAGAGTATCAGTGCAGAGAGGTGTTGGCTGACTCGCTGTTTCATTTCATTGGTAGAACATTAACGCTTGTTCCATATTGGATGACACTCTCAATCCAATTTAGTTGGGGTGTTCTACTGTTCTACCCCATGTCGCCTTCTAGCTTGCGGTTAATAGTCGTGAATGTGTGTGTGTTTGTCTGCGTGTGCGTGCGTGCGTGCTTGCGTGTTCGCAGGTAATGTGTGTGTGTGTGTTTGATGTGATTAGGTCTAGCTGCCTGTTCTCCCAGGACCTGTTCTTCTCTGAGTTGAATTTCTGTGCTAATGTGTTTGCCATGATTGCCATAGTTAAGAGTCAACCTAGCAGCAGCACTGGTAGTGAAATTAGGTTTCTCTCTAATGATGTGTTGTGAGTGGAAGGTTGTAGTACAAAATGGCTTCCAAGCTCTCATCCACACTAAGGTGGGTGTTGTAGACTGTTGGGCAGCGGCGTAAAGTACTGAAGTAAAAATACTTTAAAGTACTACTTAAGTACTGTACTTTAGTTTATATTCATATTTTTGACTATTTTTACTTTTACTTCACTACATTCCTAAAGACAATTGTGTACTTTTTACTCCATATATTGTCCCTGACACCCAAAAGTGCTCGTTACATTTTGAATGCTTAGCAGGACAGGAAAATGGTCTAATTCACACACTTAGCAAAATAATATCCCTGGTCATCCCTACTGCCTCTGATCTGGAGGACTGACTAAACACATACTACATTTGTAAATTATGTCTGGGAGTTGGAGCGTGCCCCTGGCTATCCGTAAATAAATAAAAACTCTAAAATGTGTCCGTCTGCTTTGCTTAAAATAAAGAATTTGAAATGTGTTATACTGGTTCTTGTACTTTTGATACTTACGTCCTGTACATTTTAGCAATTACATTTACTATTGATATTTAAGTATATTTAAAACCAAATACTTTTTGTCTTTTACTCAAGTAGTTTTTTATGGGGTTTTACTTTTTTCTATTAAGGTATCTTAACATTTACTCAAGTATGACAATTGACTTTTCCCACCACTTTGAGATGGTGAGACTCACACATGCAGAAATGCACACCAGCCAGGTCACTGGAGATCCACGTTGGGAGAAGCCTTCTAAACGGCCACTAGAGCACCATCTCCAAGGATTGTGTGTTCAATCCCAGTGCTAGGCACACATTTTTGTGTCTTTGTTGTTTTAACCCTAACCCAAACCTTGGCCCTTACCTTAACCATTCAGAATGAACGTCTAAACATTATGTTTGAACTCTAACCCAAACCTTGGCCCTTGCCTTAACCATTCAGAATGAACGTCTAAACATTATGTTTGAACTCTAACCCAAACCTTGGCCCTTGCCTTAACCATTCAGAATGAACGTCTAAACATTATGTTTGAACTCTAACCCAAACCTTAGCACTTACCTTAACCATTCAGAATTAATGCCTAAATTTAAGCATTGAAATTTGACGGTAACCCCCCCATCCCCCATCAGCCATTTAAGATTCCTTTAGGTGGACAGGGGGCAAATATGCCTTAACGATACAAAAACACCACAACACCACCACCCCAAACAAGAACAAGGAGGATTAAAAACAAATGTCTTCTCTACAGGAGCCCAAGAGCTCAATTTAGCATGATCTTCTTTTGATTAAAGGAATGACAAACACTTTGAGTCGCTGGACATTAATTGTTAATGTAAGGTCTGAGGTTGTTGCTAGGAGTGTTGTTTGATTACAATCCCATTTCAATTTCTTCTTCTTCTTCCCTCTCAAGCACTCTTCTGCTTTCCAAGCAGGGTTTTTCTGGTCATCCAGGGATTTGAAAACTGTCGCATAGAACAAAGCACAACACAGCTCCATTTGATGGCAAATTAATATTTTGACAAGATCAAATCGAGCAATTGCTGTAAATCCACTGATCCACTTTGGTCCCCATGGTGTCAGATGTATTTTGGTCTGCCTCAGGCCGAGCCCAGAGCTCGTCCGTAATAAGAAATACCAAGCAGCCTCCGCTTCAACCCAAAGGTGACCAAAGGGATCACATATCAAAATGTTATATTTACATGTTTAGATAAGATATGTTTGTTTAAGATGTATTTATTTATAGTTTTATGAAAAAAAGGGAAATTAATTGAGGTTGTATTTGGATTTCTCTTCACAGTCCCCGACTTGCAAAGGTTAGAAAGAGAAAAGGGTAAAGGAGTGAGTCAGGGAGAGATATTTCTTGTGAATGTAGCACCCGGGAAAAATTGATTTTGGTTTGGGTTGAAGGTTTTATCACAACTTTTAATCTTGCGAGAAAAGGACACATCTAATCAGCTCACTGTTCTGTTGGGATTAGTGGGTTTAACCCCAGCTGGTGTCTGTTGAGATCTCTCTCTATCCCCCCCTCTCTCTCAATCTCTTTTCTCTCTCTCTCTCTCTCTCTCTCTCTCTCCATGAAACTCTTTCTCTTGTTCCCTCTCTCCCTCTCTTAGTATCTCTCTCTCCATGAAACTATCTTTCTCTTGTTCTCTCTCTCCCTCTCTTAATATCTCTCTCCATGAAACTATCTTTCTCTTGTTCCCTCTCTCCCTCTCTTAGTATCTCTCTCTCCATGAAACTATCTTTCTCTTGTTCTCTCTCTCCCTCTCTTAGTATCTCTCTCTCCATGAAACTATCTTTCTCTTGTTCTCTCTCTCCCTCTCTTAGTATCTCTCTCTCCATGAAACTATCTTTCTCTTGTTCTCTCTCTCCCTCTCTTAGTATCTCTCTCTCCATGAAACTATCTTTCTCTTGTTCTCTCTCTCCCTCTCTTAGTATCTCTCTCTCCATGAAACTATCTTTCTCTTGTTCTCTCTCTCCCTCTCTTAGTATCTCTCTCTCCATGAAACTCTTTCTCTTGTTCTCTCTCTCCCTCTCTTAGTATCTCTCTCTCCATGAAACTATCTTTCTCTTGTTCTCTCTCTCCCTCTCTTAGTATATCTCTCTCCATGAAACTATCTTTCTCTTGTTCTCTCTCTCTCTCCTCTCTTAGTATCTCTCTCTCCATGAAACTATCTTTCTCTTGTTCTCTCTCTCCCTCTCTTAGTATCTCTCTCTCCATGAAACTATCTTTCTCTTGTTCCCTCTCTCCCTCTCTCAATATCTCTCTCCATGAAACTATCTTTCTCTTGTTCCCTCTCTCCCTCTCTTAGTATCTCTCTCTCCATGAAACTATCTTTCTCTTGTTCTCTCTCTCCCTCTCTTAGTATCTCTCTCTCCATGAAACTATCTTTCTCTTGTTCCCTCTCTCCCTCTCTTAGTATCTCTCTCTCCATGAAACTATCTTTCTCTTGTTCCCTCTCTCCCTCTCTTAGTATCTCTCTCTCTCCATGAAACTATCTTTCTCTTGTTCTCTCTCTCCCTCTTTTAGTATCTCTCTCTCCATGAAACTATCTTTCTCTTGTTCTCTCTCTCCCTCTCTTAGTATCTCTCTCTCCATGAAACTATCTTTCTCTTGTTCCCTCTCTCCCTCTCTTAGTATCTCTCTCTCCATGAAACTATCTTTCTCTTGTTCCCTCTCTCCCTCTCTTAGTATCTCTCTCTCTCATGAAACTATCTTTCTCTTGTTCTCTCTCTCCCTCTCTTAGTATCTCTCTCTCCATGAAACTATCTTTCTCTTGTTCCCTCTCTCCCTCTTTTAGTATCTCTCTCTCCATGAAACTATCTTTCTCTTGTTCTCTCTCTCCCTCTCTTAGTATCTCTCTCTCCATGAAACTATCTTTCTCTTGTTCCCTCTCTCCCTCTCTCAATATCTCTCTCCATGAAACTATCTTTCTCTTGTTCTCTCTCTCCCTCTCTTAGTATCTCTCTCCATGAAACTATCTTTCTCTTGTTCTCTCTTTCCCTCTCTCAATATCTCTCTCCATGAAACTATCTTTCTCTTGTTCTCTCTTTCCCTCTCAATATCTCTCTGTCCATGAAACTATCTTTCTCTTGTTCTCTCTCTCCCTCTCTTAGTATCTCTCTCTCCATGAAACTATCTTTCTCTTGTTCTCTCTCTCCCTCTCTTAGTATCTCTCTCTCCATGAAACTATCTTTCTCTTGTTCTCTCTTTCCCTCTTTTAGTATCTCTCTCTCCATGAAACTATCTTTCTCTTGTTCTCTCTCTCCCTCTCTTAGTATCTCTCTCTCCATGAAACTCTTTCTCTTGTTCTCTCTCTCCCTCTCTTAGTATCTCTCTCTCCATGAAACTATCTTTCTCTTGTTCTCTCTCTCCCTCTCTTAGTATATCTCTCTCCATGAAACTATCTTTCTCTTGTTCTCTCTCTCTCTCCCTCTCTTAGTATCTCTCTCTCCATGAAACTATCTTTCTCTTGTTCTCTCTCTCCCTCTCTTAGTATCTCTCTCTCCATGAAACTATCTTTCTCTTGTTCCCTCTCTCCCTCTCTCAATATCTCTCTGTCCATGAAACTATCTTTCTCTTGTTCTCTCTCTCCCTCTCTTAGTATCTCTCTCTCCATGAAACTATCTTTCTCTTGTTCTCTCTCTCCCTCTCTTAGTATCTCTCTCTCCATGAAACTATCTTTCTCTTGTTCCCTCTTTCCCTCTCTTAGTATCTCTCTCTCCATGAAACTATCTTTCTCTTGTTCTCTCTCTCCCTCTCTTAGTATCTCTCTCTCCATGAAACTATCTTTCTCTTGTTCTCTCTCTCCCTCTCTTAGTATCTCTCTCTCCATGAAACTATCTTTCTCTTGTTCTCTCTCTCCCTCTCTTAGTATCTCTCTCTCTCCATGAAACTATCTTTCTCTTGTTCTCTCTCTCCCTCTCTCAATATCTCTCTCTCCCTCTCTCAATATCTCTCTCTCCATGAAACTATCTTTCTCTTGTTCTCTCTCTCCCTCTCTTAGTATATCTCTCTCCATGAAACTATCTTTCTCTTGTTCTCTCTCTCTCTCCCTCTCTTAGTATCTCTCTCTCCATGAAACTATCTTTCTCTTGTTCTCTCTCTCCCTCTCTTAGTATCTCTCTCTCCATGAAACTATCTTTCTCTTGTTCCCTCTCTCCCTCTCTCAATATCTCTCTCCATGAAACTATCTTTCTCTTGTTCTCTCTCTCCCTCTTTTAGTATCTCTCTCTCCATGAAACTATCTTTCTCTTGTTCTCTCTCTCCCTCTCTTAGTATCTCTCTCTCCATGAAACTATCTTTCTCTTGTTCCCTCTCTCCCTCTCTTAGTATCTCTCTCTCCATGAAACTATCTTTCTCTTGTTCCCTCTCTCCCTCTCTTAGTATCTCTCTCTCTCCATGAAACTATCTTTCTCTTGTTCTCTCTCTCCCTCTTTTAGTATCTCTCTCTCCATGAAACTATCTTTCTCTTGTTCTCTCTCCCTCTCTTAGTATCTCTCTCTCCATGAAACTATCTTTCTCTTGTTCCCTCTCTCCCTCTCTTAGTATCTCTCTCTCCATGAAACTATCTTTCTCTTGTTCCCTCTCTCCCTCTCTTAGTATCTCTCTCTCTCCATGAAACTATCTTTCTCTTGTTCTCTCTCTCCCTCTCTTAGTATCTCTCTCTCCATGAAACTATCTTTCTCTTGTTCCCTCTCTCCCTCTTTTAGTATCTCTCTCTCCATGAAACTATCTTTCTCTTGTTCTCTCTCTCCCTCTCTTAGTATCTCTCTCTCCATGAAACTATCTTTCTCTTGTTCCCTCTCTCCCTCTCTCAATATCTCTCTCCATGAAACTATCTTTCTCTTGTTCTCTCTCTCCCTCTCTTAGTATCTCTCTCCATGAAACTATCTTTCTCTTGTTCTCTCTTTCCCTCTCTCAATATCTCTCTCCATGAAACTATCTTTCTCTTGTTCCCTCTCTTTCCCTCTCAATATCTCTCTCCATGAAACTATCTTTCTCTTGTTCTCTCTCTCCCTCTCTTAGTATCTCTCTCTCCATGAAACTATCTTTCTCTTGTTCTCTCTCTCCCTCTCTTAGTATCTCTCTCTCCATGAAACTATCTTTCTCTTGTTCTCTCTCTCCCTCTCTTAGTATCTCTCTCTCCATGAAACTATCTTTCTCTTGTTCCCTCTCTCCCTCTCTTAGTATCTCTCTCTCCATGAAACTCTTTCTCTTGTTCTCTCTCTCCCTCTCTTAGTATCTCTCTCTCCATGAAACTATCTTTCTCTTGTTCTCTCTCTCCCTCTCTTAGTATATCTCTCTCCATGAAACTATCTTTCTCTTGTTCTCTCTCTCTCTCCCTCTCTTAGTATCTCTCTCTCCATGAAACTATCTTTCTCTTGTTCTCTCTCTCCCTCTCTTAGTATCTCTCTCTCCATGAAACTATCTTTCTCTTGTTCCCTCTCTTTCCCTCTCAATATCTCTCTCCATGAAACTATCTTTCTCTTGTTCTCTCTCTCCCTCTCTTAGTATCTCTCTCTCCATGAAACTATCTTTCTCTTGTTCTCTCTCTCCCTCTCTTAGTATCTCTCTCTCCATGAAACTATCTTTCTCTTGTTCTCTCTCTCCCTCTCTTAGTATCTCTCTCTCCATGAAACTATCTTTCTCTTGTTCCCTCTTTCCCTCTCTTAGTATCTCTCTCTCTCCATGAAACTATCTTTCTCTTGTTCTCTCTCTCCCTCTCTTAGTATCTCTCTCTCCATGAAACTATCTTTCTCTTGTTCTCTCTCTCCCTCTCTTAGTATCTCTCTCTCCATGAAACTATCTTTCTCTTGTTCCCTCTCTCCCTCTCTTAGTATCTCTCTCTCTCCATGAAACTATCTTTCTCTTGTTCTCTCTCTCCCTCTCTCAATATCTCTCTCTCCCTCTCTCAATATCTCTCTCTCCATGAAACTATCTTTCTCTTGTTCTCTCTCTCCCTCTCTTAGTATCTCTCTCTCCATGAAACTATCTTTCTCTTGTTCCCTCTCTCCCTCTCTCAATATCTCTCTCCATGAAACTATCTTTCTCTTGTTCTCTCTCTCCCTCTCTTAGTATCTCTCTCCATGAAACTATCTTTCTCTTGTTCTCTCTTTCCCTCTCTCAATATCTCTCTCCATGAAACTATCTTTCTCTTGTTCCCTCTCTCCCTCTCTCAATATCTCTCTCCATGAAACTATCTTTCTCTTGTTCTCTCTCTCCCTCTCTTAGTATCTCTCTCCATGAAACTATCTTTCTCTTGTTCTCTCTCTCCCTCTCTTAGTATCTCTCTCTCCATGAAACTATCTTTCTCTTGTTCTCTCTCTCCCTCTCTTAGTATCTCTCTCCATGAAACTATCTTTCTCTTGTTCCCTCTCTCCCTCTCTCAATATCTCTCTCCATGAAACTATCTTTCTCTTGTTCCCTCTCTTTCCCTCTCAATATCTCTCTCTCCATGAAACTATCTTTCTCTTGTTCCCTCTTTCCCTCTCTTAGTATCTCTCTCTCCATGAAACTATCTTTCTCTTGTTCTCTCTCTCCCTCTCTTAGTATCTCTCTCTCTCCATGAAACTATCTTTCTCTTGTTCTCTCTTTCCCTCTCAATATCTCTCTGTCCATGAAACTATCTTTCTCTTGTTCTCTCTCTCCCTCTCTTAGTATCTCTCTCTCCATGAAACTATCTTTCTCTTGTTCTCTCTCTCCCTCTCTTAGTATCTCTCTCTCCATGAAACTATCTTTCTCTTGTTCTCTCTCTCCCTCTCTTAGTATCTCTCTCTCCATGAAACTATCTTTCTCTTGTTCCCTCTTTCCCTCTTTTAGTATCTCTCTCTCCATGAAACTATCTTTCTCTTGTTCTCTCTCTCCCTCTCTTAGTATCTCTCTCTCCATGAAACTATCTTTCTCTTGTTCTCTCTTTCCCTCTCAATATCTCTCTGTCCATGAAACTATCTTTCTCTTGTTCTCTCTCTCCCTCTCTTAGTATCTCTCTCCATGAAACTATCTTTCTCTTGTTCTCTCTTTCCCTCTCTCAATATCTCTCTCCATGAAACTATCTTTCTCTTGTTCCCTCTCTCCCTCTCTCAATATCTCTCTCCATGAAACTATCTTTCTCTTGTTCTCTCTCTCCCTCTCTTAGTATCTCTCTCTCCATGAAACTATCTTTCTCTTGTTCTCTCTCTCCCTCTCTTAGTATCTCTCTCTCCATGAAACTATCTTTCTCTTGTTCCCTCTCTCCCTCTCTTAGTATCTCTCTCTCCATGAAACTATCTTTCTCTTGTTCTCTCTCTCCCTCTCTTAGTATCTCTCTCTCTCCATGAAACTATCTTTCTCTTGTTCTCTCTCTCCCTCTCTTAGTATCTCTCTCTCCATGAAACTATCTTTCTCTTGTTCCCTCTCTCCCTCTCTCAATATCTCTCTCCATGAAACTATCTTTCTCTTGTTCCCTCTCTCCCTCTCTTAGTATCTCTCTCTCCATGAAACTATCTTTCTCTTGTTCCCTCTCTCCCTCTCTTAGTATCTCTCTCCATGAAACTATCTTTCTCTTGTTCTCTCTCTCCCTCTCTTAGTATCTCTCTCTCCATGAAACTATCTTTCTCTTGTTCTCTCTTTCCCTCTCTTAGTATCTCTCTCTCCATGAAACTATCTTTCTCTTGTTCTCTCTCTCCCTCTCTTAGTATCTCTCTCTCCATGAAACTATCTTTCTCTTGTTCTCTCTCTCCCTCTCTTAGTATCTCTCTCTCTCCATGAAACTATCTTTCTCTTGTTCCCTCTCTCCCTCTCAATATCTCTCTCCATGAAACTATCTTTCTCTTGTTCTCTCTCTCCCTCTCTTAGTATCTCTCTCTCCATGAAACTATCTTTCTCTTGTTCCCTCTCTCCCTCTCAATATCTCTCTCCATGAAACTATCTTTCTCTTGTTCTCTCTCTCCCTCTCTTAGTATCTCTCTCTCCATGAAACTATCTTTCTCTTGTATCCTCTCTCCCTCTCAATATCTCTCTCCATGAAACTATCTTTCTCTTGTTCTCTCTTTCCCTCTCTTAGTATCTCTCTCTCCATGAAACTATCTTTCTCTTGTTCCCTCTCTCCCTCTCTTAGTATCTCTCTCTCCCATGAAACTATCTTTCTCTTGTTCCCTCTCTCCCTCTTTTAGTATCTCTCTCTCCATGAAACTATCTTTTTCTTGTTCTCTCTCTCCCTCTCTTAGTATCTCTCTCTCCATGAAACTATCTTTCTCTTGTTCTCTCTTTCCCTCTCTTAGTATCTCTCTCTCTCCATGAAACTATCTGTCTCTTGTTCTCTCTCTCCCTCTCTTAGTATCTCTCTCTCTCCATGAAACTATCTTTCTCTTGTTCCCTCTCTTTCCCTCTCAATATCTCTCTCCATGAAACTATCTTTCTCTTGTTCTCTCTCTCCCTCTCTTAGTATCTCTCTCTCCATGAAACTATCTTTCTCTTGTTCTCTCTTTCCCTCTCAATATCTCTCTGTCCATGAAACTATCTTTCTCTTGTTCTCTCTCTCCCTCTCTTAGTATCTCTCTCTCTCCATGAAACTATCTTTCTCTTGTTCCCTCTCTTTCCCTCTCAATATCTCTCTCCATGAAACTATCTTTCTCTTGTTCTCTCTCTCCCTCTCTTAGTATCTCTCTCTCCATGAAACTATCTTTCTCTTGTTCCCTCTCTCCCTCTCTTAGTATCTCTCTCTCTCCATGAAACTATCTTTCTCTTGTTCCCTCTCTCCCTCTCTCAATATCTCTCTCCATGAAACTATCTTTCTCTTGTTCCCTCTCTTTCCCTCTCAATATCTCTATCTCCATGAAACTATCTTTCTCTTGTTCTCTCTCTCCCTCTCTCAATATCTCTCTCCATGAAACTATCTTTCTCTTGTTCCCTCTCTCCCTCTCTTAGTATCTCTCTCTCCATGAAACTATCTTTCTCTTGTTCCCTCTCTCCCTCTCTCAATATCTCTCCTTCTCTCCATGGAACTATATTTCTCTTGTTCTCTCTCTCCCTCTCTCAATATCTCTCCTTCTCTCCATGGAACTATCTTTCTCTTGTTCTCTCTCTCCCTCTCTCAATATCTCTCCTTCTCTCCATGAAACTATCTTTCTCTTGTTCCCTCTCTCCCTCTCTTAGTATCTCTCTCTCCATGAAACTATCTTTCTCTTGTTCCCTCTCTCCCTCTCTCAATATCTCTCTCCATGAAACTATCTTTCTCTTGTTCCCTCTCTTTCCCTCTCAATATCTCTCCTTCTCTCCATGGAACTATCTTTCTCTTGTTCCCTCTTTCCCTCTCTTAGTATCTCTCTCTCCATGAAACTATCTTTCTCTTGTTCTCTCTCTCCCTCTCTCAATATCTCTCTCCATGAAACTATCTTTCTCTTGTTCCCTCTCTCCCTCTCTCAATATCTCTCTCCATGAAACTATCTTTCTCTTGTTCCCTCTCTCCCTCTCTCAATATCTCTATCTCCATGAAACTATCTTTCTCTTGTTCCCTCTCTCCCTCTCTCAATATCTCTCTCCATGAAACTATCTTTCTCTTGTTCCCTCTCTCCCTCTCTCAATATCTCTCTCCATGAAACTATCTTTCTCTTGTTCCCTCTCTCCCTCTCTCAATATCTCTATCTCCATGAAACTATCTTTCTCTTGTTCCCTCTCTCCCTCTCTCAATATCTCTCTCCATGAAACTATCTTTCTCTTGTTCCCTCTTTCCCTCTCTCAATATCTCTCTCCATGAAACTATCTTTCTCTTGTTCCCTCTCTCCCTCTCTCAATATCTCTCTCCATGAAACTATCTTTCTCTTGTTCTCTCTTTCCCTCTCTTAGTATCTCTCTCTCTCCATGAAACTATCTTTCTCTTGTTCCCTCTCTCCCTCTCTCAATATCTCTCTCCATGAAACTATCTTTCTCTTGTTCCCTCTCTCCCTCTCTCAATATCTCTCTCCATGAAACTATCTTTCTCTTGTTCTCTCTCTCCCTCTCTTAGTATCTCTCTCTCTCCATGAAACTATCTTTCTCTTGTTCCCTCTCTCCCTCTCTCAATATCTCTCTCTCCATGAAACTATCTTTCTCTTGTTCCCTCTCTCCCTCTCTCAATATCTCTCCTTCTCTCCATGGAACTATATTTCTCTTGTTCCCCCTCTCCCTCTCTCAATATCTCTCCCTCTCCCCATGAAATTATATTTCTCTTGTTGTCTCTGTATTTTAGATCTGTCACCATATCTCTTTCTTCATTTCTTTTGTTTCCTTTTTCACTCTTTTTTCCCTTTACACTCTATCTACTATCTCTCATGTTCTTCCCTTCTCTCTCACTTTCTTTCTGGCTCTTATGCTCTCTCTCTCGATCCAAAGACTCATCACTATCAAGAGCAAATGTTTCCACTGTGTGTGTGTGAAATAAGATTTAAAAGTAATACCTTTAAAAAGCATGAAACTGGTCCTCGATGACACTAGCTAATGATATTGTGGACTCCAAACATCACAAGAGAAACCTCTATAGTGCTGCGAGACAGAGATGGAGTCAATGTGTTTATGCACAGTGCGGTGTCCTTGTGGGATTGAAGGAAAGCTCTCTACTCTTGTGTGATAAAGGGGAAAAACGAGAAAAGTGAATACATTCTCTGTTACGTCTTCACACACTATATATAGAGGCTATAGGTACTTTTGCATGAAGGGAAATCGTAATCCAGTTAGTGAAAAATCTGTTCATAGTTTGAGTGGATTAACGCATAATCTGAGTTTGGCCTGGATCAGTGTCATACACAACAATGTTAGGCTTACAGACAGGGTTTCTTTGAATCAACTGTCTGATTCTAGAACAGTGTGGTTTGTTTCTAGTAACTGATTCTAGAAGAAAGTGGTTTGGTTCTTGAGTCTGGTTCAAACAGTGAGGTTTGGTTCTAGAGTATGATTCTAGAATATGGTGGTTTGATTCTAATCAAATCAAATCAAATCAAATTTTATTTGTCACATACACATGGTTAGCAGATGTTAATGCGAGTGTAGCGAAATGCTTGTGCTTATACACAGTGTAAGGGGATAAAGAATATGTACATAAGGATATATGAATGAGTGATGGTACAGAGCAGCATAGGCAAGATACAGTAGATGATATCGAGTACAGTATATACATATGAGATAAGTATGTAAACCAAGTGGCATAGTTAAAGTGGCTAGTGATACATGTATTACATAAGGATGCAGTCGATGATATAGAGTACAGTATCAACGTATGCATATGAGATGAACAATGTAGGGTAAGTAACATTATATAAGGTAGCATTGTTTAAAGTGGCTAGTGATATATTTACATAATTTCCCATCAATTCCCATGATTAAAGTGGCTGGAGTAGAGTCAGTGTCATTGACAGTGTGTTGGCAGTAGCCACTCAATGTTAGTGGTGGCTGTTTAACAGTCTGATGGCCTTGAGATAGAAGCTGTTTTTCAGTCTCTCGGTCCCAGCTTTGATGCACCTGTACTGACCTCGCCTTCTGGATGACAGCGGGGTGAACAGGCAGTGGCTCGGGTGGTTGATGTCCTTGATGATCTTTATGGCCTTCCTGTAGCATCGGGTGGTGTAGGTGTCCTGGAGGGCAGGTAGTTTGCCCCGGTGATGCGTTGTGCAGACCTCACTACCCTCTGGAGAGCCTTACGGTTGAGGGCGGTGCAGTTGCCATACCAGGCGGTGATACAGCCCGCCAGGATGCTCTCGATTGTGCATCTGTAGAAGTTTGTGAGTGCTTTTGGTGACAAGCCGAATTTCTTCAGCCTCCTGAGGTTGAAGAGGCGCTGCTGCGCCTTCCTCACGATGCTGTCTGTGTGAGTGGACCAATTCAGTTTGTCTGTGATGTGTATGCCGAGGAACTTAAAACTTGCTACCCTCTCCACTACTGTTCCATCGATGTGGATGGGGGTGTTCCCTCTGCTGTTTCCTGAAGTCCACAATCATCTCCTTAGTTTTGTTGACGTTGAGTGTGAGGTTATTTTCCTGACACCACACTCCGAGGGCCCTCACCTCCTCCCTGTAGGCCGTCTCGTCGTTGTTGGTAATCAAGCCTACCACTGTTGTGTCGTCCGCAAACTTGATGATTGAGTTGGAGGCGTGCATGGCCACGCAGTCGTGGGTGAACAGGGAGTACAGGAGGGGGCTCAGAACGCACCCTTGTGGGGCCCCAGTGTTGAGGATCAGCGGGGAGGAGATGTTGTTGCCTACCCTCACCACCTGGGGGCGGCCCGTCAGGAAGTCCAGTACCCAGTTGCACAGGGCGGGGTCGAGACCCAGGGTCTCGAGCTTGATGACGAGCTTGGAGGGTACTATGGTGTTGAATGCCGAGCTGTAGTCGATGAACAGCATTCTCACATAGGTATTCCTCTTGTCCAGATGGGTTAGGGCAGTGTGCAGTGTGGTTGAGATTGCATCGTCTGTGGACCTATTTGGGCGGTAAGCAAATTGGAGTGGGTCAAGGGTGTCAGGTAGGGTGGAGGTGATATGGTCCTTGACTAGTCTCTCAAAGCACTTCATGATGACGGATGTGAGTGCTACGGGCGGTAGTCGTTTAGCTCAGTTACCTTAGCTTTCTTGGGAACAGGAACAATGGTGGCCCTCTTGAAGCATGTGGGAACAGCAGACTGGTATAGGGATTGGTTGAATATGTCCGTAAACACACCGGCCAGCTGGTCTGCGCATGCTCTGAGGGCGCGGCTGGGGATGCCGTCTGGGCCTGCAGCCTTGCGAGGGTTAACACGTTTAAATGTCTTACTCACTTCGGCTGCAGTGAAGGAGAGACCACATGATTCCGTTGCAGGCCGTGTCAGTGGCACTGTATTGTCCTCAAAGCGGGCAAAAAGTTATTTAGTCTGCCTGGGAGCAAGACATCCTGGTCCGTGACTGGGCTGGGTTTCTTCCTGTAGTCCGTGATTGATTGTAGACCCTGCCACATACCTCTTGTGTCTGAGCCGTTGAATTGAGATTCTACTTTGTCTCTGTACTGGCGCTTAGCTTGTTTGATAGCCTTGCGGAGGGAATAGCTGCACTGTTTGTATTCAGTCATGTTACCAGACACCTTGCCCTGATTAAAAGCAGTGGTTCGTGCCTTCAGTTTCACACGAATGCTGCCATCAATCCACGGTTTCTGGTTAGGGAATGTTTTAATCGTTGCTATGGGAACGACATCTTCAACGCACATTCTAATGAACTCGCACACCGTATCAGCGTATTCGTCAATGTTGTTGTCTGACGCAATACGAAACATCTCCCAGTCCACGTGATGGAAGCAGTCTTGGAGTGTGGAGTCAGCTTGGTCGGACCAGCGTTGGACAGACCTCAGCGTGGGAGCTTCTTGTTTTAGTTTCTGTCTGTAGGCAGGGATCAACAAAATGGAGTCGTGGTCAGCTTTTCCGAAAGGGGGCGGGGCAGGGCCTTATATGCGTCGCGGAAGTTAGAGTAACAATGATCCAGGGTCTTTCCACCCCTGGTTGCGCAATCAATATGCTGATAAAATTTAGGGAGTCTTGTTTTCAGATTAGCCTTGTTAAAATCCCCAGCTACAATGAATGCAGCCTCCGGATAAATCGTTTCCAGTTTGCAGAGAGTTAAATAAAGTTCGTTCAGAGCCATCGATGTGTCTGCTTGGGGGGATATATACGGCTGTGATTATAATCGAAGAGAATTCTCTTGGTAGATAATGCGGTCTACATTTGATTGTGAGGAATTCTAAATCAGGTGAACAGAAGGATTTGAGTTCCTGTATGTTTCCTTCATCACACCATGTCACGTTGGCCATAAGGCATACGCCCCCGCCCGTCTTCTTACCAGAGAGATGTTTGTTTCTGTCGGCGCGATGCGTGGAGAAACCCGCTGGCTGCACCGCTTCGGATTGCGTCTCTCCAGTTAGCCATGTTTCCGTGAAGCAGAGAACGTTACAGTCTCTGATGTCCCTCTGGAATGCTACCCTTGCTCGGATTTCATCAACCTTGTTGTCAAGAGACTGGACATTGGCAAGAAGAATGCTGGGGAGTGGTGCACGATGTGCCCGTCTCCGGAGTCTGACCAGAAGACCGCTTCGTTTCCCTCTTTTTCTGAGTCATTTTTTTTTTTTTTTTGGTCGCTGCATGTGATCCACTCGGTTACACTGGTTGTAAGGCAGAACTCAGGATCCGCATCGCGAAAAACATATTCTTGGTCGTACTGATGGTGAGTTGACGCTGATCTTATATTCAGTAGTTCTTGTCGGCTGTATGTAAAGAAACCTAAGATGACCTGGGGTACTAGTGTAAGAAATAACACGTAAAAAAAAAAAACTGCATAGTTTCCTAGGAACGCGAAGCGAGGCGGCCATCTCTGTCGGCGCCGGAAGTTGAGTCTGGATTCTACAGGCTGGGTCTGGAAAAGAGTGGTCTGGTTCTAGAGTCTGATTCTAGAACACAGTGGTTTGGTTCTAGAGTCTGATTCTAGAACACAGTGGTCTGGTTCTATAGAGTCTGATTCTAGAACACAGTAGTTTGGTTCTTGAGTCTGATTCTAGAACACAGTGGTCTGGTTCTAGTCTGATTCTAGAACACAGTGGTTTGGTTCTTGAGTCTGGTTCCATAACAAAATGGTTTCATCCCAAAATCTGGTTCTAGAATATGTTGTTTCAAGTCTAGAGTGGTTCTGGAACCCGATTGGTTTGATTCTCTGCCTTGCCATTCAATGCCCTTTCCTGCCATCTCTCTTCATCTCTCTCTCTCTGCCCCAGTCTAAGGCTCTACAGAACCGTATGGGTGGTGGATAAGTCAAGATCCCAGCTGGGGTTGATGTTCAAAGGCAGCATCAGAGAGACAGGATCAGTGTTATCTCAGTTAAACAAACAATGGCCAAACAACTCCACAGCATCAAAGCACTCTGTCTTATACACCCTTATCCATTTCCTGAGCTTGAAACAAGCAGCTTGAGATGGATAGAGGCATCAAATTCCTTGTTGTTTCCTTTGCTCAGTGACAACACATGTCAAAGACTGAACATGCCACTGTAGAACCCACTGAAACAGACACTGCATCAAAAATGAATGCATGGTGTATGCGGGCGCGTGTGTTTGTGTGGATGCACGTGTGGTGCATGCGTGCTTGTGTGGGTTCATGTGTTTGTAGGGATCCTCTTCTTTTAGCAATCTGCTCTGAGACCCACCCCAGGTTCTTATACTGCTCTGTTCACACAGTCGAGTCTGGATTTTGTGGTTTCGTCTTTATTTTAATGGGAATTTCTATCAACCATGCTGAATTATTTTTCGGACTGAGCACAATCTGTTGGCACAAAACCATTTTATACTGTTAAATCTGTGTTTTTCTATTTCAATTAGATTTTCCTGCAGATCAATAGTGGAGTGTACACTTCTACTAGATGCAAAATGAGAAGCAGGCCAGACAGTCTCCCCACCCACGTGTATGGCATCCAACAATACCAATTATACAGTCTTCCAGTTCAAAGCTTCTCATCTGTTTCAGTGTCTCTCTGTTTCATTTACACTACTCATACCATGTTCTACTGCAGTACAATTTACACTTAGTGAGGCGTGATGGAGTGGTGATGGGTGTTGATAGTGTGAGGTGTGATGGAGTGGTGATGGGCATTGATAGTGTGAGGTGTGATGGAGTAGTGATGGATATTGATAGTGTGAGGCGTGATGGAATAGTAATGGGTATTGATAGTGTGAGGCGTGATGGAGTAGTGATAGTGTGAGGCGTGATGGAGTAGTGATGGTTGTTGATAGAGTGAGGCGTGATGGAGTAGTGATGGGTATTGATAGTGTGAGGTGTGATGGAGTAGTGATGGATATTGATAGTGTGAGGTGTGATGGAGTAGTGATTGTATTGATAGTGTGAGGCGTGATGGAGTAGTGATGGTTGTTGATAGAGTGAGGCGTGATGGAGAGGTGATGGGTATTGATAGAGTGAGGTGTGATGGAGTAGTGATGGGTGTTGATAGTGTGAGGCATGATGGAGAATTGAAGGGTATTGATATTGTGAGAAGTGATGGAGTAGTGATGGGTGCTGATAGTGTGAGGCGTGATGGAGTAGTGATGGATATTGATAGTGTGAGGCGTGATGGAATAGTAATGGGTATTGATAGTGTGAGGTGTGATGGAGTAGTGATGGATATTGATAGTGGGAGGTGTGATGGAGTGGTGATGGGTATTGATAGTGTGAGGTGTGATGGAGTAGTGATGGTATTTATAGTGTGAGGCGTGATGGAGTAGTGATGGTTGTTGATAGAGTGAGGCGTGATGGAGAGGTGATGGGTATTGATAGAGTGAGGTGTGATGGAGTAGTGATGGGTGTTGATAGTGTGAGGCATGATGGAGAATTGAAGGGTATTGATATTGTGAGAAGTGATGGAGTAGTGATGGGTGTTGATAGTGTGAGGCGTAATGGAGATTGAAGGGTATTGATATTGTGAGAAGTGATGGAGTGGTGATGGGTATTGATAGTGTGAGGTGTGATGGAGTAGTGATGGGTGTTGATAGAGTGAGGCGTGATGGAGTAGTGATGGGTATTGATAGAGTGAGGTGTGATGGAGTAGTGATGGGTGTTGATAGTGTGAGGCGTGATGGAGTAGTGATGGATATTGTGTTTTCTTTCTCCTCTTTCTCCGTCTGCTTTGTTTTAAAGATCAAAAGAAGAGATCCCAAATCATAGCCCTGGTTTTTACCCTAATGCTGTACTCTGCTCTAGGCCAATTCCTGTGTTTGACCATTTGAATGGTGCAGTGAAGATATTTTCTCTGGTCTTCAGATCATGTGTTGTTCTTGAGGCTGTGTTTGTGTTTCTGCTTTTGTTGTGGTCTTTGTCAAATGTTCTCATCTCTTTACCCTCGTCCTCTTCCATGTCTTCTGTCGACCCATTACTTAGTCTTTCCTTCTCTCTCTCAATATCTCTCTACTGATCCCTTCTCTCTACATCTCCTCTATCCATCCACCCGTCCTTCCCTCTCATTGCTCTCCATGCCCCTCTATACCTCTCTCCACTCTCTCTCTCTCATGTCTCTCTATCCCTACGTATCACTCTCCACCCTCCCTCTCGCTCCTATATCTCCAAGCCATTTCCTTCTATCTCTCCACTCCTCCTTTCAAACTGATTTTCGCCAAGTCAAATGAATGTATTGTTTTAGAGGTTGTATTGTATCTTAGTCAAAGTAGATAATTTTATGAGGTCCTAAACCTAGCATGAAAGTGCATCCTTGTAAATGTCTGACTACATACCATACACAAGTAAAATAAATTGAGGGAGAGTTTACATTTACTATGCTTTGTCTGCCCCTGAGTCCAGGTTGCTCTCTCAGGTAAATTTCCATGTCCCTCTATCTCTCCACTCTTCCTTTCTCTCATGTCTTTCAATCCCTACCTCTATCTCTCCATACCCCTCTCTGTCTCTCCATACCCGTCTCTCTCAGGTCTCTCTCCATACCCCTCATAGCCAGTCCTAATGAGGTGCTGTCCCCCTGGGTCACAACTCTTTTTCTCTCCCCCTGGATAAACATCCATTCACAGAGCAGCCTCGGCCTGATCCTTGACCTATCAGAGTGCACATCAAAGCAGAAAGAAGAAGAGAGGGGCGCCCCAGTATGAGAGATGTATCATCATTACAGAGAAAGAAAGGGAGGGAGAGATTGAGAGTCTGTATACAAAGATTCCACGATGTAGAGAGAGAAGGAGCCTGCCAGAACATACAATAGTTGGGAGATTGGAAAGAGAAGGCCAGAGGTGGAGGGAAAGAGAGAGGAAAAAAGGAGGAGGAGGCAGAGACAGCTATGGAGAGAGAGAGGTAGAACGAGAGACAGTCACTGTAATAGATCTTGTCATGTGTGATTAGTTGTCTACTCAAAATAGGTCAAAACTCTTCCCCCTCATGTGTCATCTTTATGTCAATATCATAAGTCTCCCTGACACTACCGTCTTGACTTGGGGAAAATGTTCATTTAAAATGGTAGATTAATTCTGTGTTTTTGACTCTGTCTGTTATCATAACTGAAAATGTAGAGGGAGTTCTGTGACTGTGGGATCCAAGTTCTTAGCCCAAAATGTCATTGGGATCTTCCATGTATTGTTCAGACTTGATTAGATGAGTGTTGTATTATTGATGGGCCTACTCTTTGATTCCACTCTGCTCTTTGACCACGTCATGAAAGTGAAAAGTATTATGTGATTGACAGCGAGTGAGCCGTGTTTGAATCTTAAGATCAGTACTGTACGAGACGGTACAGTAGGTAGAATAGGCTTGAATGGGACTGAACTCTAGTGACTTTGAAGCCTGCATTACATAAAGAGGAAGTTGAATTATTTGTGATATACTTAAATGACTGAATGATTGAGAGTGGTGTAAGAGACCACACATGAACAGAGAGCGGTCAGAGATCGACAACCATTCTCTGTGTTTGTTAATACAGCCTGTTCAGCGTGTGTAGGCTTAGTGGTTCTCCACCATTGATCTGTCTGCAAGAGATAAGCATACTGTCACACTCTCTCTCTCTCACACACGCATACACACACACAGTGAGATATAAATATATATGAGAGAGAGGGAGAGAGAGAGAGAGAGGGAGAGAGAGAGAGAGAGAGAGAGAGAGAGAGATCATGCAGTCCTGATTTCTTCTGGAAAAAAATGTGAATTAGAGTTGGAAAAACGAAGATCAATTTGGATTTTTTTCGCAAGGATTTACAGATGAAGTCGGAAGTTTACATACACCTTAGCCAAACACATTTAAACTCAGTTTTTCACAATTCCTGACATTTAATCCTAGTTAAAATTCCCTTTCTTAGGTCAGTTAGGATCACCACTTTATTTTAATAATGTGAAATGTCAGAATAATATTACAGAGAATGATTTATTTCAGCTTTCATTTCTTTCATCACATTCCCAGTGGGTCAGAAGTTGACATACACTCAATTAGTATTTGGTAGCATTGCCTTTAAATTGTTTAACTTGGGGAAATGTTTTGGGCAGATTTCCACAAGGTTCCCACAATAAGTTGGGTGAATTTTGGCCCATTCCTCCTGACAGAGCTGGTGTAACTGACTCAGGTTTGTAGGCCTCCTTGCTCGCACATGCTTTTTCCGTTTTGCCCACACATTTTCTATAGGATTGAGGTCAGGGATTTGTGATGGCCAATCCAATACTTTTACTTTTTTTTAAGCCATTTTGCCACAACTTTGGAAGTATGCTTGGGGTCATTGTCCATTTGGAAGATCCATTTGCGACCAAGCTTTAACTTCCTGACTGATGTCTTGAGATGTTGCTTCAATACATCCACATCATTTCCCTTTCTCATTATGCCTTCTATTTTGTGAAGTGCACCAGTCCCTCCTGCAGCAAAGCACCCCCACAACATGATGCTGCCACCCTGTGCTTCACAGTTGGGATGGTGTTCTTCGGCTTGCAAGCCTTCCCCTTTTTCCTCCAAACATAACAATGGTCATTATGGCCAAACAGTTATATTTTCGTTTAATCAGACCAGAGGACATTTGTCCCCATGTGCAGCTGCAAACAGTAGTCTGGCTTTTTTTATGGCAGTTTTGGAGGAGTGGCTTCTTCCTTGCTGAGCGGCCTTTCAGGTTATGTAGATATAGGACTTGTTTTACTGTGGATATAAATACTTTTGTACCTGTTTCCTCCAGCATCTTCACAAGGTTCTTTGCTGTTGCTCTGGGATTGATTTGCACTTTTCAAAACCAAAGTACGTTCAACTCTAGGAGACAGATTTGTCTCCTTCCTGAGAAGTATGACGGCTGAGTTGTCCATGGTGTTTATACTTGCGTACTATTGATTGTACAGGTGGATGTGGTACCTTCAGGCATTTGGAAATTGCTGCCAAGGATGAACCAGACTTGTGGAGGTCTACAACATTTTGGCTGATTTCTTTTGATTTTCCCATGATGTCAAGCAAAGAGACACCGAGTTTGAAGGTAGACCTTGAAATACATCCACAGGTACACATTCAATTGACTCAAATTATGTCAATTAGACCATCAGAAGCTTATAAAGCCATGACATAATTTTCTGGAATTTTTCAAGCTGATTAAAGGCACAGTCAATTTAGTGTATGTAAACTTCTGACCAACTGGAATTGTGATAATGAATTATAAGTAAAATAATCTGTCTGTAAACAATTGTTGGAAAAATTACTTGTGTCATGCACAAAGTAGATGTCCTGTCTGACTTGCCAAAGCTACAGTTTGTTAACAAGAAATTTGTGCAGTGGTTGAAAAACCAGTTTTAAAAATTACTCCAACCTAAGTGTATGTAAACTTCAAACTTCAACTGAATAAATAAAAACTTTCACAACAAATCAAAATTACAAACCACCTATAATCACCTATAATCTTACAATGGTTTCTTACAACCAAGGACTATCAAGAAAAAACATATAGCAAACTAAAACCTGCAGAACAAACACATCAGAAATCTAGAAATACCATCCAACCCAATACTGAGTGAGTAATGTTGAGTCTGAATCTACTTCGGAAGCAGTAAAGTAAAAGTCAATAACCTCCAGGTAATGTTCTTAATAACCTCTAGTGACTCCCCATCCCGCATGAGGGAGCGTAATCATCGACTGACACTAATTAGCATAACGCAACGGACATAAATATTCCTAGAAAATATTCCTATTCATGAAAATCACAAGTGAAATATATTGAGACACAGCTTAGCCTTTTGTTAATCACCCTGTGATCTCAGAATTTCAAAATATGCTTTACAGCCAAAGCTAGACAACCATTTGTGTAAGTTTATCGATAGCCTAGCATAGCATTTTGTCCAGCTAGCAGCAGGTAACTTGGTCACGGAAATCAGATAAGCAATCTAATTAAATCGTTTACCTTTGATGAGCTTCGGATGTTTTCACTCACGAGACTCCCAGTTAGATAGCCAATTTCCTTTTTTCCAAAAATATTATTTTTGTAGGCGAAATAGCCCCGTTTGTTCTTCACGTTTGGCTGAGAAATCGCCCCGAAATTGCAGTCACGAAAACGCCGAAAAATATTCCAAATTAGCTCCATAATATCGACAGAAACATGGCAAACGTTGTTTATAATCAAGGTGTATTTCAAATATCTATTCGATAATATATCCACTGGGACAATTGGTTTTTCAGTAGGACCAATTGGAATAATGGCTACCTCTGTATTTTACGCGAGAATCACTCAGGGAGCCATCAGGTGACCAGTTGCGCAATGTAGCCGCTTACGGGTATTCTTCAACATTAATGCATAAAACTACGTCACAATGCTGTAGACACCTTGGGGAATACGGAGAAAAAGTAATCTGGTTGATAGCCCATTCACTGCTCAATAGGGACGCATTGGAACGCAGTGCTTTCAAAACATGAGGCACTTCCGGATTAGATTTTTCTCAGGCTTTCGCCTGCAATATCAGTTCTGTTATACTCACAGACAATATTTTTACAGTTTTGGAAACTTTAGAATGTTTTCTATCCTAAGCTGTCAATTATATGCATATTGTAGCATCTTGTCCTGACAAAATATCCCGTTTACTACAGGAACGTTATTTTTCCAAAAATGAAAATACTGCCCCCTAGTAACAAAATTAAATAAAGCTAAGTAAATAAGGTAACTATATTACCAAGCTGCTAAGACAGAACAGACTCGGCTGCAACTTCAATTAGCACTGAAGTGTGAAGTGAGATGTGTGACACCCTTGAGCTCAACAATGGCAGCAGAGTTTCACAGCCTCCCCCACCGAAGTGCAGAGGCCTATGAGGCTCCCTGCTCCCCTGTGCAGAGATCATCACTGTACAGTACCCATTGGGTATTAAAATAACACTGCACAGAATTAATACAAAAATAAGCTCCTCAAGGACAATCCAAAAACACTATCTGCTGACTGCTAGAAAGAAGGGAACATAATCAACTTGATTTTCCAAACAGACCATCACCTGTGCTATAAGAGTACACTACCCCTATGTCAAGAGAGGGGGTATTGGCCCAGGGTGGAATACTAGACATTGAGGACCATGATACTGACATAACCTCTGTCAACTTGTACAAGTCTGGAATGCACTGGTGAAGATTATCCTTGTGTAGTAAGGATTTATCCTTATGTCATTAGGACTTTTATGGGATCAAAGAGAGAGCACAGCAGGAGAAACTCTCTCTTGGTGATGACTCCCCCATCCTGAGTGAGTCTGATCACACCTCATCCTTATACTGCCCTGCAGATGAGCAGCCCCAAGGGGAGAGCCATCCGCCCAGCACTGAACAGACCGAGGTTCTACAACTGCACTGCTCCTCCATTGTTGAGGGAGATAAATTCACAGAGCTGGATAGAGAGATGGTGGAGCTCAGAGAGCCAGTCCATACAATCCAGGCAGAACAGACCAACAAAACAGACATGAGCCACAAGCTCAACACTGCAATGGGAGAGCAGGGCACTTCCCAGAGAAGCCAGCAGAACTACCCACCTCAGACCCCGACCACAACCTCAACACCACAATGGGACAGGCAACACAGGAGCCACCAACTGAAATGGACCCATACCCTCCTAACTGCCCCCTTGTCAGCTCCCCCTAACCCCCCACCAAACCCTGGCTTTACCAGAAATAGGACCCCCAGAACAGGCTTATGCCCCTTCAGCCTCCCACATGCCCTCCGCCCCTGCAGCAAGGACCTCAACATGACAGCCGCACAGGCAGTGAGCAAAGCAACAGGCCCAACTTCCACTAATACACCTGCCCAAGCCCCATCCTGTGACCTAAGAGGTTTGTACAGTATCTAATGCTCAACATGCTATGCTCACACCTACTGTAATGGTCTGAACCTAAAACACACGAGAACAACATTAGACATTATGGAACACTACCAGGTGTGAAATAGGGTAGGGACTCAGGGGCTGTGCTAATTTGGTATAGAGCAAACCTTACCCAATCTATTCAATTCATAAAAACAGGAACATTTTATATCTGGCTAGAAATGAATAAGGAAATTATTTCAACAGAGAAAAATGTCCTTGTGTGCTACCTAAATCACCACACTAGAATCACCATACTTTAACGATGACAGATTCTCTATCCTAGAGGGGAGATGAACCATTTCCAGGCCCAGGGACTAGTCTTTGGTGACCTAAATGCCAGAATTAGACAAGAACCTGACACTCTCAGCACACAGGGGGACAAACACCTACCTGGAGGTGACAGCATTCCCTCCCAATTATGCCCGCCTAGACAAAACTATGTCACAAACACCAACAAATACAGGTCACAACTCCTGGAGCTCTGTCGCATGCTGGGTCAGTCCGTAGTTAATGGTAGGCTTTGAAGGGACTCCTATGGTAGGTGTTACTGTAGATTGCTATAGCACTGATCTTAACCCAGAGTCTCTCAGATCATTCACAGTCATCCCACTGACTGATCACAGCAAAATAACAGTCTACTTGAACAGAGAAATACTCAATCCTGATGCATCAAATCCAATGGAACTGCATAATATTAAGAAATGCTAATAGATGGAAGGAAAGTAGTGCATAACCTACCAAGAAACAATTAGGCAACAACAAATTCAATCTATTTACATAACTTCCTGGACAAAACATTTCACTGTAATAGTGAAGGTGTAAACTTGGCAGTAGAAAGCCTAAACAGTATATTTTACCTTTCAGCTTCCCTATACAGTATAATCTACACATTTCAAGCAGACAACCTAAGAAAATGTAAAACAATGAGAAATGGTTTAATGAAGAACACAATAACCAAAGAAAGAAATTGAGCAATTTATCCAAACAAAAGCATAAAGACCCAGAAAACATGAGCCTATGCCTTCCCTATAGAGAATAACTAAAGCAATACAGAGATCCACTTTGGAAAAAGAACAAACAGCACGTCAGAAATCAGCTCAATGTAATTGAAGAATCCATAGACTCTAACCATTTTTAGGAACATTGGAACACACTAAAACATGGGATATGCATCAACAAATCCTCTGCATTGTTTTTGGTATTTTATTAGGATCCCTATCATCCATTCAATTCAAATCAAATTGTATTTTGTCACATACACATATTTAGCAGATGTTATTGTGGGTGTAGAGAAATGCTTGTATTGTATTAGCTGTTGCAAAAGCAGCAGCTGCTCTTCCTGGGAATCCACACAAAACATGAAACATGTCATAATGCAGAACATTAATAGACAAGAAAAGCTCAAGGACAGAACTACATACAGTGCCTTGCGAAGGTATTCGGCCCCCTTGAACTTTGCGACCTTTTGCCACATTTCAGGCTTCAAACATAAACATATAAAACTGTATTTTTTGTGAAGAATCAACATCAAGTGGGACACAATCGTGAAGTGGAACGACATTTATTGGATATTTCAAACTTTTTTAACAAATCAAAAACTGAAAAATTGGGCGTGCAAAATTATTCAGCCCCCTTAAGTTAATACTTTGTAGCGCCACCTTTTGCTGCGATTACAGCTGTAAGTCGCTTGGGGTATGTCTCTATCAGTTTTGCACATCGAGAGACTGACATTTTTTCCCATTCCTCCTTGCAAAACAGCTCGAGCTCAGTGAGGTTGGATGGAGAGCATTTGTGAACAGCAGTTTTCAGTTCTTTCCACAGATTCTCGATTGGATTCAGGTCTGGACTTTGACTTGGCCATTCTAACACCTGGATATGTTTATTTTTGAACCATTCCATTGTAGATTTTGCTTTATGTTTTGGATCATTGTCTTGTTGGAAGACAAATCTCCGTCCCAGTCTCAGGTCTTTTGCAGAATCCATCAGGTTTTCTTCCAGAATGGTCCGGTATTTGGCTCCATCCATCTTCCCATCAATTTTAACCATCTTCCCTGTCCCTGCTGAAGAAAAGCAGGCCCAAACCATGATGCTGCCACCACCATGTTTGACAGTGGGGATGGTGTGTTCAGGGTGATGAACTGTGTTGCTTTTACGCCAAACATAACGTTTTGCATTGTTGCAAAAGTTCAATTTTGGTTTCATCTGACCAGAGCACCTTCTTCCACATGTTTGGTGTGTCTCCCAGGTGGCTTGTGGCAAACTTTAAACAACACTTTTTATGGATATCTTTAAGAAATGGCTTTCTTCTTGCCACTCTTCCATAAAGGCCAGATTTGTGCAATATACGACTGATTGTTGTCCTATGGACAGAGTCTCCCACCTCAGCTGTAGATCTCTGCAGTTCATCCAGAGTGATCATGGGCCTCTTGGCTGCATCTCTGATCAGTCTTCTCCTTGTATGAGCTGAAAGTTTAGAGGGACGGCAAGGTCTTGATAGATTTGCAGTGGTCTGATACTCCTTCCATTTCAATATTATCGCTTGCACAGTGCTCCTTGGGATGTTTAAAGCTTGGGAAATCTTTTTGTATCCAAATCCGGCTTTAAACTTCTTCACAACAGTATCTCGGACCTGCCTGGTGTGTTCCTTGTTCTTCATGATGCTCTCTGCGCTTTTAACGGACCTCTGAGACTATCACAGTGCAGGTGCATTTATACGGAGACATGATTACACACAGGTGGATTGTATTTATCATCATTAGTCATTTAGGTCAACATTGGATCATTCAGAGATCCTCACTGAACTTCTGGAGAGAGTTTGCTGCACTGAAAGTAAAGGGGCTGAATAATTTTGCACTCCCAATTTTTCAGTTTTTGATTCGTTAAAAAAGTTTGAAATATCCAATAAATGTCGTTCCACTTCATGATTGTGTCCCACTTGTTGTTGATTCTTCACACAAAAATACAGTTTTATATCTTTATGTTTGAAGCCTGAAATGTGGCAAAAGGTCGCAAAGTTCAAGGGGGCCCGAATACTTTCGCAAGGCACTGTACATGTTTTTAAATGCACTGCAGGTTTGAATTTTGTAAAGATTTTTTTATATATAAATATGCAAAAAAAATGTTTTGTTTTGTCATTATGGGTATTGTGAGTAGATTACAGATTTTTAGACTTGTTGAATCAATTTTACAATAAGGCTGTAACCTAACTAAATATGTATGAAGTCAAGTGGTCTGAATACTTTCCGAAGGCACTGTATACTAAATAATATGTGTGAAATTAATTTTAATTTAGAATGGACCATTCTCATGCACCTGTATCGAAACAGGGGCAGCAGGAAAAAAATACATGTTATCTATGCACTTAAATAGTGGTTCATTTTCATTGATATATTATCGAATAAATATTTGATAAACACCTTGAGGATTGATTATAAAAACTTTGACATGTTTCTGTGTACATTATGGATATCATTTGGAATTTTTGTCTGCGTTGTCGTGACCGCTCTTTCCGGTGGATTCCTGGGCATAACGCACCAAACTAACGGAGGTATTTGGATATAAAACATATTTTTGGAACAAAAGGAACATTTGTTGTCTAACTGGGAGTCTCGTGAGTGAAAACATCCGAAGATCATCAAAGGTAAACGATTAATTTGATTGCTTTTCTGATTTTCGTGACCAAGTTACCTTATGCTAGGTGTACTTATTGATTTTCTATGCTATCTATAAACTTACACAAATGCTTGTATTGCTTTCGCTGTAAAGCATCATTTCAAAATCTGAGACGACAGGGTGATTAACAAAAGGCTAAGCTGTGTTTCGCTATATTTCACTTGTGATTTCATGAATATGAATATTTTCTAGTAATATTATTTGACTGTTGCGCTATGCTAGTCAGCGTTGCTGATGACAAATATACCGGATCCGGGATGAGTGGTTCTAAGAGGTTAAATTGCAAGCCTTGTTGTTTAAGCCCCGCAAAAAGTCAGCAACCTTCCCACTAGCCATGATTGGCTGAGATAATGAGAGAGCTGGACACGCCAATGGAGGAGTTTGGATTGGTCTGCCATATAGAAGGCTTCTGTTTATTTGAGCTGGTCAGTCTGTGTTGTTAAACCTGCCGAACACGGCTTTTTTGTATTGTCTAGTGGAGCTGCATAAGTGTTGCTCTCCACTTTCTAGAGGATCGAGTTTTGAAATGAGTGGAATTAGAGTATGATAGCCAAAGAGATGAAGAAAACACCATTCTCCGGATTACATCTTCAAACTAAGGGCAACCGTGGAATGGCATTCCTGACAGGGAGATGCACTCATCATGCACGATACTGTATACAGGTAAGATAGTCTAGCTAGCTACATTTTCAGACGTTACACGTTTCAAATTCTGACAGAAAGTGGTTTCATTTTAAGGTAAAGTGTACTGTTAGCTAGCTAGCTAATGTGTGAACAATGTTGAATGGGTGTAGACAAAGACGAGCTCTTAAACCAAAACATTCATAGGCCATTTTCTCAAAAGGGAGTTTACGAGTTTATCAACATTCAAAGCAGAATTGCTTTCCCATTGTTCCTCAAAAATGCAAGGTATGATATACCTTTTTGTAGCTCTGAGTCTCTACTTTTATCCAATGTAAAACACAACTTCAAATTTTGCTACATAAGACCAAATCCAGGTGTTGAGTCACATATAAGCAATGTGCTTAATAAATCCTGTTGAGACTATGGGTTCCCCTACAGGAACTCAACCCCCCCCCCGTTCAGCTGAAACGGTGGCGCAGGGAATGCAAAAATATTCTTAGAAATATTTAACCTCCACACATTTAACAAGTCCAATACCTCAAATGAAAGATAAACACCTTGTTCATCTACCCAGCGTGTCAGATTTTTAAAATGTTTTATGGTGAAAACATAGCACATATTTATGTTAGACCACCACCAAAACAAAGACAAAAGGCAGCCATTTTGTACCACAAATGATAAAATAACAAAAAGCAGGATAAAAAAAAATCATTCACTATCCTCTTGAAAATCTTCATCAGATGACAGTCATATGACATGTTACACAGTACATTTATGTTTTGTTCGATAATATGCATTTTATATCCATAAATCTCGGTTTACATTGACGCCATGTTCAGAAAATTCTCAAAAATGTGCGGAGGAATTATAGAAAGCTACGCCAGATAACAGAAATACTCATCATAAACTTTGACTAAAGATACATGTTCTACATGTAATTAAAAAGATACACTGGTTCTTAATGCAACCGCCATGTCACAATGTTTTTTAACGTTACGGAAAAAGCTTACCATGCAATAATCTGAGACGGCGCTCAGACGTAACAATATTACCCCACTATGTTGGAGTCAACAGAAATACAAAATTACAACATAAATATTCCCTTACCTTTGATGGTCTTCGATCAGAATGTACTGCAAGGAGTCCCACTTCAACAATAAATCATTTTGTTTCATAATGTTCAATTCTAGTGTCCATGTAGCAGCATCTGCTACAACTTTCAGCTCAAATGCCCAAAAAAATGACTTCTGGTCCAGGATAATTTTGCATCAAAACTTCCATATTACATATTACAGGTCTGACGAAACTGGTCAAACTAAGTGCAGAATCAATCTTCAGGATGTTATAAACGTACAAACTAATGGCATTCCAACCGGACAATCCTAGTTCATCTGGGGCTGACTGGAACAGACAAAGCACTCTAACGCATATGCGCCCTCAAGCACGTGAATCTTTTGCGACACTGTAGCAAATTCCTCCCCATTAGGTCAAAGTTCACAGCAAATGCTCGATAACACTTTCTACTGAATGAGGACATCTAGTGGAAGACATAGGAAGTGTTTCCAGATCCATAACTTGTTGGCAAGGGAGGGGCGATGACGTCAAAGTTGCCCCAACTTTCAGGATTCCAAAACTAGTTTGGAAGATTGCCTGCCCTGTGAGTTCTGTTATACTCACAGACATAATTCAAACAGTTTTAGAAGCTTCAGAGTGTTTTCTATCCAATAATAATAATAAAATGCATATATTAGCAATTTAGGACAGAGGGGGAATACTGCCCAAAGGGGAAATACTGCCCCCTATCCTGAACAGGTTTTAAGGTATAGGGGGCAGCATTTTCACTTTTGGATGAATAGCGTGCCCAATTTCAACTTCCTGCTACTCATGCCAGGAATATAAGATATGCATAATATTAGTAGATTTGGATAGAAAACACTCTGAAGTTTCTTAAACTATTTGAATCATGTCTGTGAGTATAACAGAACTTATGTAGCAGCAAAAGCCTGAGGACTAACCATCCAGAGTTTTTTTTTTTAGTCTGTCTGTTCAGTGGGTTCTCATTGGGAAACGATATTTCTTAGGCACTTGTTTGCAATTGCCTACCTCTTCCAGTGGATGTCACCAATCTTTGGAATTTGGTTGAGGTTATTCCTTTGCGCAATGAAGAAGTACAGCCATCTAGGGACTGGGTAACACTGTTGAGGGTTGCGCAAGACTTGAAAAGTAGCGTTGGTTTGTTGTCTTGCTGTATTGAACACAGATAGACCCGTCTTCAATTTGGTCGATTATTAACGTTTAAAAAGTTGTGTTACAAAAGTAGTTTGAAATGTTTTTGGAAAGTTTACAGGTAACTTTTGAGATATTTTGTAGTGACGTTGCGCAATTTGGAAGCTGTTTTTTTCTGGATCAAAAGCGCCAAATAAATGGACATTTTGGATATATATGGATGGAATTAATCGAACAAAAGGACCAATTGTGATGTTTATGGGACATGTTGGAGTGCCAACAAAAGAAGCTCGTCAAAGGTAAGGCATGTTTTATATAATTTATGTCTGTGTTTTGTGTAGCGCCGTCATGGTTGAAATATGCTACTCTCTTTGTTTATTGTTGTGCTATCATCAGATAATAGCTTATTATGCTTTTGCCGAAAAGCCTTTTTAAAATCTGATATGTTGGCTGGATTCACAACGAGTGTAGCTTTAATTTAGTATCTTACATGTGTGATTTAATGAAAGTTTGATTTTATATCATTTTATTTGAATTTTCCACACTGCATTTTCCCTGGCTTTTGGCCAAGTGGGACGCTAGCGTCCCAATCCTAGAGAGGTTAAATAAATATGTAATTGTTGTATTATTTGTTCACTCGGGTTCCCTTTATCTAATATTAGGTTTTGGTTGAAGATTCAAGTATCAAAAATATGCAAAAGTTAAAGAAATTAGAAATGGGGCAAAAACTTGTTCACGGCACTGTACTAAATCATATACAGTGCCTTGCGAAAGTATTCGGCCCCCTTGAACTTTGCGACCTTTTGCCACATTTCAGGCTTCAAACATAAAGATATAAAACTCTATTTGTTTGTGAAGAATCAACAAGTGGGACACAATCATGAAGTGGAACGACATTTATTGGATATTTCAAACTTTTTAACAAATCAAAAACTGAAAAATTGGGCGTGCAAAATTATTCAGCCCCCTTAAGTTCATACTTTGTAGCGCCACCTTTTGCTGCGATTACAGCTGTAAGTCGCTTGGGGAATGTCTCTATCAGTTTTGCACATCGAGAGACTGAAATTTTTTCCCATTCCTCCTTGCAAAACAGCTCGAGCTCAGTGAGGTTGGATGGAGAGCATTTGTGAACAGCAGTTTTCAGTTCTTTCCACAGATTCTCGATTGGATTCAGGTCTGGACTTTGACTTGGCCATTCTAACACTTGGATATGTTTATTTTTGAACCATTCCATTGTAGATTTTGCTTTATGTTTTGGATCATTGTCTTGTTGGAAGACAAATCTCCATCCCAGTCTCAGGTCTTTTGCAGACTCCATCAGGTTTTCTTCCAGAATGGTCCTGTATTTGGCTCCATCCATCTTCCCATCAATTTTAACCATCTTCCCTGTCCCTGCTGAAGAAAAGCAGGCCCAAACCATGATGCTGCCACCACCATGTTTGACAGTGGGGATGGTGTGTTCAGGGTGATGAACTGTGTTGCTTTTACGCCAAACATAACGTTTTGCATTGTTGCAAAAAGTTCAATTTTGGTTTCATCTGACCAGAGCACCTTCTTCCACATGTTTGGTGTGTCTCCCAGGTGGCTTGTGGCAAACTTTAAACGACACTTTTTATGGATATCTTTAACAAATGGCTTTCTTCTTGCCACTCTTCCATAAATGCCAGATTTGTGCAATATACGACTGATTGTTGTCCTATGGACAGAGTCTCCCACCTCAGCTGTAGATCTCTGCAGTTCATCCAGAGTGATCTGGCCAGGTCTTGATAGATTTGCAGTGGTCTGATACTCCTTCCATTTCAATATTATCGCTTGCACAGTGCTCCTTGGGATGTTTAAAGCTTGGGAAATCTTTTTGTATCCAAATCCGGCTTTAAACTTCTTCACAACAGTATCTCGGACCTGCCTGGTGTGTTCCTTGTTCTTCATGATGCTCTCTGCACTTTTAACGGACCTCTGAGACTATCACAGTGCAGGTGCATTTATACGGAGACATGATTACACACAGGTGGATTGTATTTGTCATCATTAGTCATTTAGGTCAACATTGGATCATTCAGAGATCCTCACTGAACTTCTGGAGAGAGTTTGCTGCACTGAAAGTAAAGGGGCTGAATAATTTTGCACTCCCAATTTTTCAGTTTTTGATTCGTTAAAAAAGTTTGAAATATCCAATAAATGTCGTTCCACTTCATGATTGTGTCCCACTTGTTGTTGATTCTTCACAAAAAATACAGTTTTATATCTTTATGTTTGAAGCCTGAAATGTGGCAAAAGGTCGCAAAGTTCAAGGGGGCCGAATACTTTCGCAAGGCACTGTATTTGTGAAATTAGTTTAATTTAGACTGGACCACTTTCATGCACCTGTCGGGAGCGTAAGGAGTAAAAATGTACAGTATGTTATCTCTGCAGGTAAATAGTGAATGGAGGATGTTTTTTCTGTGGTTCATTTTCATGCCAGCCTGGTAGGCCATTCCTCTGTTGTAAAGCGAAGCAATGTACTTAATATTTGGAAAGTTTAGAAATAAATATAGTAGGCCTAGCCTATAGAAAGCTCATGGGATCCTTCTATTTTTAACAGGCCATCAAAACTCTGTTTTCTCAAACAATTACATAGCCTATAGAAATGTTGCACAACATGAGCTCATGGGCTCTCATGACGTGTTTGATTAGATTTTTTAAACCATTTGCATTGATATCAGAGTGATTAGAGGGATAATAAATCGCTGAGTAACAGGCCATTAGCGACTGCCAATAATCAGGTTTGGTAGGTTACTATTAGCATTAGAGCTTCACGTTGAATTTAACTGCAGTCATGTCACGTGACCGCTGGTGTGGTGGTAATACAGTCCTCGTAACATTCCTACTCATGACTCACGTTTGCTAACAGTTTGTGCAACAGAAGAACTGCAGATCAGGGTGTGCGGCTGTTTGACAGGGTATCTCCCAGGGGTTAGTGTTGGGTCCAATCCTATTCATCTTATACCTTCTACCCTGGCAAATGTTATGCAACATTGCAAAGCTCACTTCCACTGCTATGCTGATGACCCAGCTCTACCTCTCCATCAAACCCACCGCTCCCCATCCCTCCCACCTCCCTCAAAAGCTGCCTTCAAAACATCTGGAGCTGGATGAGCATGAACCTCCTCAAACTCAACAGCATCAAGACAGAGGTTATGCTCATAAGCTCCAAATCCAATTTCTCCAAATATGGACACTTTGGGCCCAATTTGGACATTTTCACTTAGGGGTGTACACACTTTTTGTTGCCAGCGGTTTAGACATTAATGGCTGTGTGTTGAGTTATTTTGAGGGGACAGCAAATTTACACTGTTATACAAGCTGTACACTCACTACTTTACATTGTAGCAATTATTTACAAAAATGTGAGGGGTGTACTCACTTTTGTGATATACTGTATTTGATCTTTTATTTATAAATTGTATTACTCAAACCACCCGCTGGCCAGATTGGACCCCTCACGGGCTGTATGTTTGACACTTCTATTGTAAATCAACATGAATAATACATTCTCCTGCTTATGGCAGCTGACAACAGGCCAAAGGCTTCAGAGTGGGCCATACACATGTGTTTGTGTGTCAGTGTGTGTGTGTGTGTATGTGTGTGTGTGTGTGTGTATGTGTGTGTGTGTGTGTGTGTGTGTGTGTGTGTGTGTGTAAGTGTGTGCGTGGGCGCGCGCGTGTGTGTATAAGAGTGGCATCTCTGATTGACTCACAGTGTCAGTATCCCACGACAGAGAACTATCAGGAGGAAGATATAACATTAGAGCGGAGTGGTGACTCATTCAGTTCACAGTGACTAGAGCAGCCCTAGGGGGAGGCCATTGTGGCTTCATTGTGCCTGTCTACCATTCCGTGCCTGGAAAGAAAGAGCAGAAAGCCATGGACCTATTGAGCGACTGGCCACTCCAATGGGGAAACAGGAAACATGAAAGGCCTTTGATGCTCTCCGCTGACCACTGGAGTGCCCTGGAAATTGGTAAGAGCACAAAAATAAGAAAGTGAGTCAGAGAGAGACAAAGGGAAAGTGGTTGACACTTTCCTTGAGATCTTTTAAGGCTGGTACAAGGCTATACAGTTAGAAGATTGTTGATAGTTTCAGAAACTAATGAGAACTATTTGAAGGAATTGGGCTTTACAAAATCTTTTAATAGAAGAAGTTTCAACTACTGAAATACATCAATCAAAGCCTTGTTTGTCAAGGTACGAAAGCGGCTTGATTTCTGCTGAACAGTATATCAAAATCTACCTTGAATATGGTTGGTTTTTTGAGATGCAATTCTCAAATCTCTGTGTGTCATCCGTAAATCACATTTGACAATACAGTCTCAAAGGTATATAATCATATATGATAGACTTCTGATCCTCCGTAAAGTTATTCAGCATCTTCTTCTCACCTCTGTATTGATACTGAAAAATGCAGAAATATTAAAAATGAATGTCTGAATATAAACCTACACCCAGACAGCTGCTGTGAAACTTTGAGTTGTTGGAGAATAAAATAACAAGGAAAGGGAAGATTTTTAAAAGAAAAAGAAACTGATTCCTCTCTCTCTCTCTCTCTCCCTCATTGCATCTGTCACAATCAGCCTAAATGTCTTTGTGTTTGTTTGTCTGTTCTCTAACTGACGACTAAGACTTTTTTTTTTTTTTTGCAGAGATTAGCTAACTCAACTATGTACATGACAATTACATGTCTTAGATATGTCTGCTTAACTATCAGACTTTCAATGCACTGTGACTGAGTCTCCCCATCAATTAAATTAAATAACATTCAAAGGGCAAGTGAAAGAGATAATGAACAAAAGTTCAACAACAAATAAAAAAATGAACAGTATACACTATACACAACAGTTTCAAAGGAATAGAGACATTTCAAATGTCATTATGGCAATGTACAGTGTTGTAACAATGTTTAAAATACACAAAAGCATAAACATGGGTTGTATTTAAATTGGTGTTTTCACTGGTTGCCCTTTTCTTGTGGCAACAAATTACATACCTTACTCCTGTGATTGCACACTGTGGTATGTTACCTAAAAGATATGGGACTTCATCAACATTGAATTCTTTGTGAGTCTGTGTAATCTGAGGGAAAATTGTGTCTCAAATATGGTCATACATTTGGCAGGAGGTTAGTGCAGCTCAGTGCAGCTGAGGTAAGTGCAGCTCAGTTTCCACCTTATTGTGTGGGTAGTGTGCACATTAGCTGTCTTCTCTTGAGAGCCAGGTCTGCCTACGGTGGCCTCTCTCAGGCTATGCTCAATGAGTCTGTACATAGTCAAAGTTTTCCTTAATTTTGTATCAGTCACAGGAGTCAGGTATTATGCCGCTGTGTACTCTATGTTTAGGGCCAAATATAATTCCACTGCTCTTATTTTTGGTTTTAAAAAATCAAATCTGTCAAGTAGTTATCTTCTTGTTTTCTCATGATTTGTTTGGGTCTCATTCCATTGCTGTCCTGGGGTCTGTTTGTGTTTGTAAACAGAGCCCCAGGACCAGGTTGCTTAGGGGACTCTTCTCTAGGTTCATATCTCTGTAGGTAATGACTTTGTTAAGGAAGGTTTGGGAATTGCTTCCTTTTAGGTGGTTGTAGAATGTAATATCTCAGTTCTGGATTTTGATAATTAGCTGGTATCATCCTAATTCTGCTCTGGATGCATCATTTTGGTGTTTTACATTGTAAACAAATGATGTTTTTGCCAAACTCTTCATGTGGAGACTCAATTTGGTGTTTCTCCTGTTTTGTGAATTCTTGGTTGTGAGCAGACCCCAGGCCTCACAACCAGAAAGGGCAATGGGTAGGGCTGTTGCAGTGACCGTATTACCACCACACCAGCGGTCACGAGTCAGGAACGCAGTCAAATTCCAATTGACAGTTGAGTCACTGTAATTAGGCTTCTCCAAGCTCTGATGCTGCTGATGGTCATTAGTAGCCTACCAAATGTGCTAGCTGGTTGGCACTCAACACTCTATTGTCCCTCTAATCACTCTGGCATCAATGCAAATGTAATCAAAAGTATAACAAATACTTAATGAGAGCCCATGAGCTCATGTTGAGCAACATTTCTACAGGTTATACAATTACGCAAGAAAACAGAGTGATGGCCTATACTAAAATGAGGAGGATCCTATTAGCTTTCTATAAGCTAGGCATACTATATTTATTTCTCAACTTTCCTAATATTAAGAAGTTAATAAACCCTCAAAAATCTCTTGGAGAATATATCCTTTCTATTTTATTCAGCTATGTTCAAATGTATTCTTCATACAATAAAATTATATAAAATAATGCCACATAAATCTAATGTCTGCTAAATTAACTGCACAGACCACAGTGATATGGCATAGCCACATCAGGGCCTAACATAAGGACAACTCAGAATATGCCATTCTGTTCTTCTGAAATAGCATGTATTTATTAGACTTTTTAAAATGGAGATATTCCAATGGTCTGCATCAGTGTCTTGAAAGCTATGAGTGGAAGCCAGGAAATGCTAAATGTGTTTATGTTAGTTAATGCTAAATTACCGTGAGACCGGCAGTTATTTGCATTACAAAATGTCATGACCGCCACAGCCCTAGCCACAAGTGCAACACCTGTGACACCAACACCAGCCAGCCGTTCCATGAAGGTTGGATGGGAGATGGTATCAAAGGCTGCACTCAGGTCGAGGAGGATGAGAATGGATAGCATTCCTGAGTCAGCTGCAAGTATGAGGTAGCTTGTGATTTTGACCAGGGCTGTGTCAGTGCTGTGTTAGGAGGGGAAACCAGACTGAAGGTTATTGGAGTTGAGACGGTGTTTTAGTTGAGTGGCCACAACCAGCTACAGAATTTTGGGGAGGAAGGTTTGAGATGAGCCTTTAGACTCCAGGGGGTTAAGTTTAAAAGGCAATTCCACCACTTTTGAAAGTAATTTTCATTCAGCCTAACACCAGTTTCTACATCGTTTTGCAGGGGAAAAAAACAAAGTAAAAATTCTACCCATTGACATGGGGAGCAATAAAATACCCTCCCTCTAGCTAGAAGCTTGTTGCAGGTTTTATAGAAGCATTTTTTAGGATACCTGATATTTTTCACCACAGATCCACGTTTTCACGTGTAGATACTGGTATGGTGCTGGAGATAATGAGTACGAGGTTAAAAAGTGGCGGAATTGCCCTTTAAAACTGGGACAGGCATACATTGTTGCCTTGGTAACCAGGCAAAGCACACTGTGGTCAAATCAGAGACACTGAGAAACAGTGGGTACATGTGGAGAGAAAGCTGAAGCAGAGAAGGTAAGAGTAAGACAGAGAAAGAGAGAGGGCCAGACCTGGCTCTCAAGAGAAGACAGGCTATGTGCACACTGCCCACAAAATGAGGTGGAAACTGACCTTCTGCCAAATGTATGACCATATTAGAGACACATATTTCCATCAGATTACACAGATCCACAAACCCAATTTTGATTTACTCCAGTATCTACTGGGTGAAATACCCCAGTGTGCCATCACAGCAGCAAGATTTGTGACCTGTTGCCACAAGAAAGGGGCAACCAGTGAAGAACAAACACCATTGTAAATACAACCCATATTTATGTGTATTTTTTAAATTTGTACTATAACTCTTTGCACATCGTTAATAAAACACTGTATATAGACATAATTAGACTTTTGAAATGTTTGTATTCTTTTGGATCTTCTGTGAGTGTAATGTTTACTGTTATTTTGTATTGTTTATTTCACTTGTGTTTATTATATACTTCAATAAATCCGTTAAATTGAAATTTGAGAGAGGGAGAGAGAGAGAGAGAGAGCATGTGTAAGTGTGAGAAGTGTATGGTTGTCAGTGTAATGTGTTTAGTGTCCAACTGTAACAGGGAAGACCCACCTCAGAGACTCCATTAATTAAACTGTCCTCCCCAGGCTAGTGTGTGTGTGTGTGTGTGCGTGGATCGGTGCATATAAGTGTGAGAGCAAAGTCACAGTACTCAACAAATGGTAGATTTAGGAATCACAGCTAGTTATGCTCCAAACAAAAAAACAATTTTCAAGCCTCATATGCCAGATGTTACTATAATATCAGTGTATTTTTGATTGTGTTATAAAATCGGTTCCATTCAGTGGTGTATACTCTGTGTTGTCTGTTGATTGTACTAACTGAAAGTGCTGGAGGTAAAGAGCTTTAAAGCCTCCCTTGTTAAAACTAACATCTGCTGCTCTGATTTCTGGGAAATGAGACCTTGACTAGAACGCCCGGGGAATCTCCCACCAGAAGCATAGGTGGGTATATGTGTGTGTGTGTGTGTGTGTGTGTGTGTGTGTGTGTGTGTGTGTGTGTGTGTGTGTGTGTGTGTGTGTGTGTGTGTAAGTGTGTGTGTGTGTGTGTGTAAGTGTGTGTGTGTGTGTTCTGGTTCTGCTCACCTGTGGTGGGGAGGGGGAGTAGTGATGGATCGGAGGGAGAGGAGTGAAGATGGAGAGAGAGAAAAAGAGAGAGATGGAGAGAGAGAGAGAGACAGGGTGAGCGAGAGAGAGGGAGAGGGAGAGAGAGAGAGAGCAGAAATGAGAATTCAAAGGAGAATAAAATAAAAATACAATTTCAAGGTGTATTTTTAAAAGGTCATATTTAACACTCACACATGCTCATTCAAACATGCACACACACGCCAGAGATACAGGCCATTGCTGCTTCACCAGACCCCCACGGCTCTGATTGTGAAATGAATATTTAATTAGGCTGTCGTTAATTAGAAGGCCAGGCAGTGGGAGGTGCACAAGAGGAGGAACCAGCTAATGTTAATTGGAGTCCTCCACAGGAGAATGAACCGAAAGGCCACTTCATACACACGCACGCACACATGCATACATGCAAATGTCGCAAACACACACACACACACACATACACATACACACGCACACACACACGCACACACACACACACGCACACACACGCACACACACACATACACTTACACATGTAGGCACACACTCATACACATAAACAGTATAAAATGAGGAGATAATTAAGATATTATGTTAGAATCAAATTAAGTTGTGTGATACTCCTATACACAAAAACAATCAAATTAAAGGATGATATTTCTCTCTTCTGAAGACAATCCTCTAGCTATTTCCTCTGATATTCAAATCTATTAATTTATATCTCAATAATGCAAATGCTGTCCATAGGCAATATCATTTATTGATTAAAACATCTCAGTAACTTGCCATGTGCTACACTCTTAGAAAGAAAGGTGCTATCGAGAACCAGAAGGGTTCTTTGCCTGTTCCCATAAGAGAACCCTTTGAAGAACCCTTTTCGGTTCTAGGTAGATCCCTTTTCGGTTTCATGCAGGATCCTTTCCACAGAGGGTTCTACATGTAACCCAAAAGGCTCTAAGTGGAACCAAAAAGAATTCTCTCTGGAAACAAAAAAGGTTATCCTAATGGGACAGCAGAAGAACAATTTTGGAATCCTTGTACAGAATTTGTACACAAATTAAAACAAGTTAATTGCATAATGCATAATTGATTAAACCCAATTAATGAGTCAATTAAAATATATGCTGCCTAGCATGTATTGCAAATAGTTAGATGAAGAGTTATACTTGTAATACCTTTGAAGTGGGATTTTACCCATCCCAGGAGTAGATTCCATTTATTTATTTTGTTTTCACCAGGGTTTCACACAAAAAAAACATTTAAAAAAAGATAGGTGCAGTGAAATGTACAATATCAATGACAGTAGTATGGTGCCACTGGAGCAAATTAGGGTTAACCCCTTACTCTCGTGGGATTTGGACTATATTGATAGGACTACATTGAAATGTTTCTTACAGAAAAAGTATAAAAAGCAGATGCATGACCATCGTAGCAATTGAAAGGCAAGAGTTATGGGTAAATTATTAGACCAAAGTTGAGGACAAAATTGTTCACCTGACAAAAAAACTGAATACAAACATTACACTGTTGATTTTATGTGCATTATATATTTGCTGTACTTTCATCGCATTTGTTGATACAAAATCTAAAAGTACTCTGGACACATTTATTAATATGATAAGAATGTTCCTGGATGTGTGGGGTATGTGGGTTATGTGGGGTACGTGCAACAAACTGTGCATTCGGAAAGTATTCAGACCCGTTGACTTTTTCCACATTTTGTTACATTACAGCTTTATTATAATATTGATTAAATTCATATTTTCTTCATCAATCTACACACAATATCCCATAATGACAAAGGGAAAACAGGTTTTTAAACATTTTTTCAAATGTATTCAAAATAAAACAGAAATACCATATTTACATAAGTATTCAGACTCTTTGCTAAGAGACTCGAAATTGAGTTTAGGTGCATCCTGTTTCTATTGATCATCCTTGAGATGTTTTTACAACATGACTGGAGTCTGTGGTAAATTCAATTGATTGGACATGATTTGGAAAGGCACAGACCTGTCTATATAAGGTCCCACAGTTGACAGTGTATGAGTCCATGAGGTTGAAGGAAAAGTCCGTAGAGCTCTGAGACAGAATTGTGTAGAGGCACAGTTCAGGGGAAGGGTGCCAAAATGTCTGCAGCATTAGAAGTCCCCAAGAACACAGTGGCCTCCATCAATTATAAATGGAAGAAGTTTGGAAACACCAAGATTCAAATTAGAGCTGGTTTCCCGGCCAAACTGAACAATTGGGAGAGAAGGGCATTGGTCAGGCAGGTGACCAAGAACCCGATGGTCACTCTGACAGAGCTGCAGCGTTTCTCTATGGAGATCTCCAGCACTCCACCAATGAGGCCTTTCTGGTAGAGTGGCTAGACGGAAGCTACTCCTCAGAAAAAAGCACATGACAGCCTGCTTGGAGTTTGCCAAAAGGCACCCAAAGGACTCTCAGACCATGAGAAACAAGAATCTCTCATCTGATGAAGCCAAGATTGAACTCTTTGGCCTGAATGCCAAGCATCACGTATGGAGAGAATAAGACCAGCTGGCCAATACCACCCCTACAGTGAAGCATGGTGGTGGCAGCATCATGTTGTGGGGATGTTTTTCAGTGACAGGGACTGGGAGACTAGTCAAGATCGAGTGAAAGATTAACGGAGCAATTTACAGAGAGATCCTTGATGAAAACCTGTTCTAGAGTGCTCAGGACCTCATACTGGGGCGAAGGCTCACCTTCCAACAGGACAACGACTCTAAGCACATAGACAAGACAACGCATGAGTGGCTTCGGGACAAGTCTCTGAATGTCCTTAAGTGGCCCAGCCAGAGCCCGGACTTGAACCCGATCGATCATCTCCAGAGAGACCTGAAAATAGCTGTGCTGCGACTCTCCCCATCAAACCTGACAGAGCTTGAGAGTATCTGCAGAGAAGAATTGGAGAAACTCTCCAAATACAGGTGTGCCAAGCTTGCAGCATCATACTCCAAAATATTCTAAACTGTCATTGCTGCCAATGGTGCTTCAATAAAGTATTGAGTAAAGGGTCTGAATATTTACAGGAGAGTGTGATAATTCACTTTTTCATACATTTGCTAAAATTTCTAAACCTGTTTTTTCTTCATCATTATTGGTATTGTGTGTAGATTGATGAAAAAAAAACTAAAACAATTTCATCCATTTTAGAATAAGGCTGTAAAGTAACAAAAGGTGGAAAAAAATCAAGGGGTCTGAATACTTTCAGAATGCACTGTAAGACAAAAAATTAAAAGAGTTTGAGTGAGTGGACAAACTGGTGTTTCCAGGTGGCCACACACCTCTCCAAAATGTTCATAGTTCCTAAGTCATTTCAATGCACTTTTATGACTCAAGGAATAGTCTTCAACTTTAATTAATGTGCTTTTTGAGCTCTCCTATGCCATTGAGGAAGTAGAGTGAGAACACTTGTAGATGCTTTGTTTGGAACACAGCCTGCATCCCCGCCTCTACACAATTACTGTTTTAGTTTAATTAAGAAATCCGCAATCTGTCCATTATAAATCGCAATCTTGGTCAGGTAGGCATATTTGAAAGCTTGTTCTATCGCCAACCTGACCACCTAATTACAAAATATGATCTCACAGTGTGAAGCTTTCACACAATAATTCAGAGAAGTAGACCATCATTTTGGTGCTTATAGAATGAAGCCAAGAATGCTTTCAGATGGGTGATCCTCAGCTCATTCTCTTCACAACACAACAAACAGGCTCATTCTATTCAGGACAACCCAGGGTATAACGTCATGTCATCTTGTAACTGTACATCAAACATAGTGATCATAAACACTGACACTGTTTATTACATGAATTTTATAAAATGGAAATGTGAAGTGAAGATTTGGACACGGCTGTTTGCTTGTAATCTTCAACATCATCAATTATAATCTTCAACGTCCCATCTTTCAAAATACATAGTCATTTCAGCACATACATAGTCATTTCAGCACATACATAGTCATTTCAGCACATACATAGTCATTTCAGCATTTCCTTCACTTAGACAACAAAACATTTTAAAACATTGCCCAATTAGCAGGAGGGATGGGGGAAACTTCTTGTCACTCACAGTGCTCATGTTCAGAACGTCTGTCAGTCAAAACCCATACTCTGATGTCATCTAGAGCATGTTACTGTACAGCCACTGCATTCCAATTTTCTTGTCCAATATTACCATACCTACTATACATGCCATAAAGTCTATGTTCTGAAAGTTGGTTTATTTTCTGGTATTTATGTCATGTGTACCACTGTCTCTGTCCATGGTGCTGATTTCATATTAGATCCCCTGCATTGTGTGTTAGTGTCTCTGTCCATGGTGCTGATTGTGGTTGCTCTATGGCTTTATGGCACATGGCAGACTAAAGATGCTAAAACACATGACATCATACAGTCCAATGTAAGAAGTTAGGGACCAACATGGAACCAGGCCAAATGTTTCCCAGGAAATAACTGACTTGGTGTCCTTTAGAACACTTCCAGATGGGTAAAAATCCCCAGGCTACAAATGCCAGGGTCCAGGAACCATCACGAAAACTTGTATAAACACCAAGCTATAATGGCCAGTGTCTAGGAACCAACATGTAATTTGTATAAACACCAAGCTTTGAAGGCCAGGGTCTAGGGACCAACATGGAACCTGTCCCAAATGACACCCCTTTCCCTATATAGTGCACAACTTTTCACCAGGGCCCTGGAATAGGGTGCCATTTGGGATGCAGAAATTATTGCTCATGGGATAACTGGTGCTTGTCTGGTTGGTATGGAGAGGCTACTGCAGTGTTTGCTCTGCTAACCTTCTCTCTATCTGACTGCAGCATCTGTTCAAGCCCAGAGAGAGAGAGAGAGAGAGAGTGTGTGTGTGTGTGTGTGTGTGTGTGTGTGTGTGTGTGTGTGTGTGTGTGTGTGTGTGTGTGTGTGTGTGTGTGTGTGTGTGTGTGTGTGTGTGTGTGTGTGTGTGTGTGTGTGTGTGTGTGTGTGTGTGTGTGTGTGTGGAAGCCTAGAGCTACGTTACAGTATTTCCCTGCTCACTCCACCAGTGCCTGTTTTAATTAGAAGCGCCAAGAGAAAGAGATGACTTACCTGCCAGCTACCATAAACATATTCACCACAGTTCAAAGATGCAGTCAGTCATATCAGAAGTTAGCAGATTCATTGCTTGCGAACAACAGCTAGAAAATTGAATAAAGCAACATGTTTTGAAGTTCACTTTCCTTGCTTTGTCTAACAATGTTATAGTGAATCGAGCAAATACATTTTGTGGGTCAGAGTGCGGTATTTATTTAGTTTAATCGCACAAACATTTGTTAGCACGTTTCTTACACTGGCTTTAGCCACGGAGGGAGCAGGCCTACCAAGGCAAGCACAGAGGGGTTGCCTAGCAACACGTGCCTCGGAGGAATACCACATTTGCAGAGCACAACAAATGAACATGATTTGTAAAACTGTTCCGACTGAAAATCTAGCACGACAGCTAAAAACAGCTAAAGACGTCTTTGAAATTAATACTATTTCAGCTAAAAGGGATAACTATATAACAAACAAGATACATTGAGACATTCACTAATCTTCAGCTATTTACATATAATAGAAAGGTGGCTATATTTGTGGACAAAATGCTTACTTACTCAAACTGTCACTACTTCCGCCGAAGTCGGCTCCCCTCCTTGTTCGGGCGGCGTTCAGCGGACCGACGTCACCGGCCTTCTAGCCATCGCCGCTCCATTTTTCATTGTTCCATTTGTTTTGTCTTGTTCCCCGCACACCTGGTTTACATTCCCTAATCACACTGCATAAATATATTCCTCTGTTCCCCCCCATGTCTTTGTGTGGACTTGTTTTGTTTTGTGTTTGTTGTATCGCGCCAGTCTGTTTTTTTCCCCCCCTGGCATTGCTGTACCCTATTTGGGGAATTATTGGTGAACCTTATAGTTATATTATTGACTGTATTTTGCTCTTGTCACTTTTGCCGGTTGGCTTGAGTTGTAGCTGTTTGCTCCTGTCTGTTTGTTGCTCTTGGCTAATAAAGTCGCCTGATCACCTATTCTCTGCTCTCCTGCACTTGACTCAAATGACCAGCAGCGAAAACCCTGAAACAACCTTTAATTATATTAACCTCCTATCTAAACTGCCCACTTGAACTGGTACTGAGGGCAGAGAAAGTGTGTGTGTAGCAGAGTTTGGGAATGAGGGTTGGATGGAAAAGCACATCTTAACACAGATATATGGTGAAGATATATCACATCTGTGATTCTTGTGCGGTATACATTAGAGGTCGACCGATTATGATTTTTCAACGTTAAAAGTGCAATATGTGCTATGTAAGAAAGCTAAAGTTTCAGTTCCTTGCTCAGAACATGAGAACATATGAAAGCTGGTGGTTCCTTTTAACATGAGTCTTCTATATTCCCAGGTAAGAAGTTTTAGGTTGTAGTTATTATAGGAATTATAGGACTATTTCCCTCTATACCATTTTTATTTCATTAACCTTTGACTATTAGATGTTCTTATGGGCACTTTAGTATTGCCTGTGTAACAGTATAGCTTCCGTCCCTCTCCTCGCTCCTCCCTGGGCTCGAACCAGCAACACAACAACAACAGCCACCATCGAAGCAGCATTACCCATGCAGAGCAAGGGGAACAACTACTAGAAGGCTCAGAGCCAGTGACGTTTGAAACGCAATTAGCGCGCGCTAACTAGCTAGCCATTTCACTTCGGTTACACCAGCCTCATCTCGGGAGTTGATAGGCTTGAAGTCATAAACAGCGCAATGCTTGACACACAATGAAGAGCTGCTGGCAAAACGCAAAGAAAGTGCTGTTTGAATGAATGTTTACACGCCTGTTTCTGCCTACCACCACTCAGTCAGATGCTTAGATACTTGTAAACTGAGTCAGATTTATATGCAACGCAGCACACACTAGATAATATCTAGTAATATCATCAACGATGTGTAGACAACTAGTGATTATGATTGATTGTTTTTATAAGATAAGTTTAATGCTAGCTGGCAACTTACCTTGGCTTACTGCATTCGTATAACGGGCAGTCTCCTTGTGGAGTGCAACGAGAGAGAGGCAGGTTGTTACTGCCTTGGACTAGTTAACTGTAAGGTTGCAAGATTGGATCCCCCGAGCTGACAAGGTGAAAATCTGTCGTTCTGCCCCTGAACAAGGCAGTTAACCCACTGTTCCTAGGACGTAATTGAAAATAAGAATGTGTTCTTAACTGACTTGCCTAGTTAAATAAAGGTACAAAAAAAAAACGGCAAATCGGCGCTCAAAAAATACCCGATTTCCGATTGTTATGAAAACTTGAAATCAGCCTTAATTAATCGGCCATACCGATTAATCGGCCGACCTCTAGTATACATATACATGGGATTGAACAGATTTGGATAGAAAACAGCTCTGAGCTAACCAACCAGGACCAAGAAAACAACTGTATCTGTAAAACTCTTGCTGTATACATACATTTATACATATTCATAAACTATACATGAACTGCATAACATGCATGCCAACACACTCAAGAAAATATGTTAAAGGCCTTAAAGGCCCAGTGCAGTCAACAATATGTGTTTTATATATATTTCCACAAGATTAGTTGGAATAAGCTGTGAAATTGTGTAAAAGCAGTTTGAAAAGCCTGAAATGTCAGCCTATTTTGGTGGGATGGAGTTTTGGCCTGCCTGGTGACATCAGCTAATAGTCCAATAATAAAGAGAGTTCCAAACCTGGCTACATTGAAATGATTTGATATTGAGATCAAAATGGCTGCATTGGATCTTTAAAATATGCACACACTGAACTACAGTACATGCATATGTACAAACTATTCACTGATTCAAAGGATTTACCTGTTAACAATGGTACACATGGACACTTGAAAACACACACACACACACAATTGCACACAGATGGATAGATGAAAGCCCATGTAAAGTAACCACCCAGACACAGACCAACTGTTGAATAGCTACCCTGAGCTACCAGGCGATTGAAAAACAGTGTTCATTGGCAGGTGATCAGAGATCTACTTGGGAATGACTTTACTCATTTGCATCTGACTAAGGCTCTAACGTGATGAGTTTAAAGGATTATGCCAACAAAAACAATACAGTATTTTTTTCCTCCAGCTGAAATTTCAGGCTCTTGTTGTTCTGCCCCTGTGGGTGATGCCATCTGATCATCATCAATGAAATGTTTTTGTCTCAGCCAATTACATTCATGAAGAATGACATACAGTTCTGAGAGGCTGGCTGTGTGTCAAGTACCAGAGAATACATTAAGGTAACCCTTGTGTACTAACATACATACTCTATACACATGTGTATGCACACAAAGACACACACACAATGACAAACGCATATTAGAAGAACTGCGGTTATCACCAGTAACAGTGACTCACACATATTTAACAAGAAGTAGACAAATTCGCAGTGATTTGATGACACACACACTATCTGTATTCCGCTCTCTCTATCACACACACGCTCACACTGACACACGCTAACTCACTCACTCACTTACACACACACGCACACACACACACACACACACACACACACACACACACACACACACACACACACACACACACACACACACACACACACACACACACACACACACACAATTACAGGCAGAAACAATTACAGGCAGAAACTCACACACACACACACACAACATGGATGTGAACCCAGATACTGACATGGAATAACCCACATATCTCCACGTGAACACACACTTCTTATCGCACACAACATATACCCACAAAATCATCCGGTCTCTAAAATCTCAGGCGGAGGACAAGTTGAGAGAATATTAAATCTGCCATGGCAGCACACACACACACACATACAGACACACACACACACACACACACACACACACACACACACACACACACACACACACACACACACACACAAACACAAGCGCACACACAAACACCCACACACACACACACACACACACACACACAAACACACACACACACACACAGCGGTGAGCAGAGAGGATTGGTTTCATGCTGAGTGTTAGAGGCTGTGCTGTTTAGAGCGGTGGAGATCAGTAGCAGGGATAGATGTCATTAGGATAAGGCTTTTGCTCTGACTGAAGAGGTAAATGTATTTGAGGTGATAAAGAGAGTCAATCTTGTCCTTCAAGCGCCTGGTTGCCTCTGAATTAGAATGAGAATGGAGGATAGTGTGTGTGTGTCTATCTGTTTCTTCCTGTGTGTGCATATATAGGGCAGAGAGAGAGAGAGTTTGTGTGTGTGTGTGTGTGTTTGTGTGTGTGTGTGGGTGTGGGTGTGTGCGTGTGGATGTGTGTGTGTGTGTGTGGATGTGTGTGTGTGTGCATGCGTGTGTCCGTGTCATTGTGGTGTGTCTCCGTATGTGTGTGTGCATGCATGTGTCCGTGTCATTGTGGTGTGTCTCTGTATGTGTGTGGATGTGGGTGTGTGTGTGTGTGTGTGTCCGTGTCATTGTGGTGTGTCTCCGTATGTGTGTGGGTGAGGGTGTGTGTCTGTGTCATTGTGGTGTGTCTCCGTATGTGTGTGTGTGTGGGTGTGTGTCCGTGTCATTGTGATGTGTCTCCGTATGTGTGTGTGTGTGGGTGTGTGTCCATGTCATTGTGGTGTGTCTCCGTATGTGTGTGTGTGTGGGTGTGTGTCCGTGTCATTGTGGTGTGTCTCCGTAGGTGTGTGTGTGTGGGTGGGTGTGTGTCCGTGTCATTGTGATGTGTCTCCGTATGTGTGTGTGTGTGTGGTGTGTGTGTCCGTGTCATTGTGGTGTGTCTCTGTATGTGTGTGTGTGTGGGTGTGTGTCCGTGTCATTGTGGTGTGTCTCCGTATGTGTGTGGGTGAGGGTGTGTGTCTGTGTCATTGTGGTGTGTCTCTGTATGTGTGTGGGGTGTGGGTGTGGGTGAGGGTGTGGGTGTGTGTCTCTGTATGTGTGTGGGTGAGGGTGTGTGTCCGTGTCATTGTGGTGTGTCTCCGTATGTGTGTGGGTGAGGGTGTGTGTCCGTGTCATTGTGGTGTGTCTCCGTATGTGTGTGTGTGTGGGTGTGTATCCGTGTCATTGTGGTGTGTCTCCGTATGTGTGTGGGTGAGGGTGTGGGTGTGGGTGTGGGTGTGTGTCTCTGTATGTTTGTGGGTGAGGGTGAGGGTGTGGGTGTGTGTCTCTGTATGTGTGTGGGTGAGGGTGTGGGTGTGTGTCTCTGTATGTTTGTGGGTGTGGGTGTGTGTCTCCATATGTGTGTGTGGGTGAGGGTGTGTGTCTGTGTCATTGTGGTGTGTTTCCGTATGTGTGTGGGTGTGGGTGTGGGTGTGTGCCTCTGTATGTTTGTGGGTGAGGGTGTGGGTGTGGTGTGTGTCTCTGTATGTTTGTGGGTGTGGGTGTGTGTCTCTGTATGTTTGTGGGTGAGGGTGTGGGTGTGGGTGTGGGTGAGGAGGGTGTGTGTCTCTGTATGTTTGTGTGTGTGGGTGAGGGTGTGGGTGTGGGTGTGTGTCTCTGTATGTGTGTGGGTGAGGGTGAGGGTGTGGGTGTGGGTGTGTGTCTCTGTATGTTTGTGTGTGTGGGTGAGGGTGTGGGTGTGGGTGTGGGTCTCTGTATGTATGTGGGTGAGGGTGTGGGTGTGGGTGTGTGTCTGTATGTTTGTGGGTGTGGGTGTGGGTGTGTGTCTCTGTATGTTTGTGGGTGTGGGTGTGGGTGTGTGTCTCTGTATGTTTGTGGGTGTGGGTGGGGGTGTGGGTGTGTGTCTCTGTATGTTTGTGGGTGAGGGTGTGGGTGTGGGTGTGTGTCTCTGTATGTTTGTGGGTGAGGGTGTGGGTGTGGGTGTGTGTCTCTGTATGTTTGTGGGTGAGGGTGTGGGTGTGGGTGTGTGTCTCTGTATGTTTGTGGGTGTGGGTGTGTGTCTCTGTATGTTTGTGGGTGAGGGTGTGGGTGTGGATGTGTGTCTCTGTATGTGTGTGGGTGAGGGTGTGGTGTGGGTGTGTGTCTCTGTATGTGTGTGGGTGAGGTTGTGGGTGTGGGTGTGTGTCTCTGTATGTTTGTGGGTGAGGGTGTGGGTGTGGGTGTGTGTCTCTGTATGTTTGTGGGTGAGGGTGTGGGTGTGGGTGTGTGTCTCTGTATGTTTGTGGGTGTGGGTGTGTGTCTCTGTATGTTTGTGGGTGAGGGTGTGGGTGTGGGTGTGTGTCTCTGTATGTGTGTGGGTGAGGGTGTGGGTGTGGGTGTGTGTCTCTGTATGTGTGTGGGTGAGGTTGTGGGTGTGGGTGTGTGTCTCTGTATGTTTGTGGGTGAGGGTGTGGGTGTGGGTGTGTGTCTCTGTATGTGTGTGGGTGAGGGTGTGGGTGTGTGTCTCTGTATGTGTGTGGGTGAGGTTGTGGGTGTGGGTGTGTGTCTCTGTATGTTTGTGGGTGAGGGTGTGGGTGTGGGTGTGTGTCTCCGTATGTGTGTGGGGGTGAGGGTGTGGGTGTGTGTCTCTGTATGTTTGTGGGTGTGGGTGGGGGTGTGGGTGTGTGTCTCTGTATGTTTGTGGGTGAGGGTGTGGGTGTGGGTGTGTTTCTCTGTATGTTTGTGGGTGAGGGTGTGGGTGTGGGTGTGTGTCTCTGTATGTTTGTGGGTGAGGGTGTGGGTGTGGGTGTGTGTCTCTGTATGTTTGTGGGTGAAGGTGTGGGTGTGGGTGTGTGTCTCCGTATGTGTGTGGGTGAGGGTGTGGGTGTTTGTCTCCGTATGTGTGTGGGTGAGGGTGTGGGTGTGGGTGTGTGTCTCCGTATGTGTGTGGGTGAGGGTGTGGGTGTTTGTCTCCGTATGTGTGTGGGTGAGGGTGTGGGTGTGGGTGTGTGTCTCCGTATGTGTGTGGGTGAGGGTGTGGGTGTGGGTGTGTGTCTCTGTATGTTTGTGGGTGAGGGTGTGGGTGTGGGTGTGTGTCTCCGTATGTGTGTGGGTGAGGGTGTGGGTGTGGTTGTGTGTCTCCGTATGTGTGTGGGTGAGGGTGTGGGTGTGGGTGTGTGTCTCCGTATGTGTGTGGGTGAGGGTGTGGGTGTGGGTGTGTGTCTCCATATGTGTGAGGGTGAGGGTGTGGGTGTGGGTGTGTGTCTCTGTATGTTTGTGGGTGTGGGTGTGTGTCTCTGTATGTGTGTGGGTGAGGGTGTGTGTCTCTGTATGTTTGTGGGTGTGGGTGTGAGTGTGGGTGTGTGTCTCTGTATGTTTGTGGGTGAGAGGTGTGGGTGTGGTGGGTGTGTGTCTCCGTATGTGTGTGGGTGAGGGTGTGGGTGTGGGTGTGTGTCTCCGTATGTGTGTGGGTGAGGGTGTGGGTGTGGGTGTGTGTCTCTGTATGTTTGTGGGTGAGGGTGTGGGTGTGGGTGTGTCTCCGTATGTGTGAGGGTGAGGGTGTGGGTGTGGGTGTGTGTCTCTGTATGTTTGTGGGTGTGGGTGTGTGTCTCTGTATGTGTGTGGGTGAGGGTGTGTGTCTCTGTATGTTTGTGGGTGTGGGTGTGGGTGTGGGTGTGTGTCTCTGTATGTTTGTGGGAATACCTGAGATGCTCTCTTCTAATAGAACACTCCTGTAATACGGAAGCATTACAGACTCAAGCCCCCATCTTGGAATGACAATGCCTCTTCAGTGTGACACAAATTACTTAATTTAGTCTGGACTGACTTCATTTTCATGATTTAGAGTAGAGAGGCCTTTCAGAGAGAAAGTGAGGACTTCATGCAGAGTACAGGTGAGGTCCACAATTGGTAATTCTGTAGAGTGCCTGTTTTTAAATGTACAACATCTTGACACCAGTTAGAAAAGCAGAGGCACATCTCTGATAGAGGAAGAAATGTAGCATCTGGAAACATTATGAAACCTCTTGATTTTGTGTCTTTCACAATTCATAAGCAGGTTACAACTGAATAAAAGGTTATAGATTGAAGAGGGATAAAAATTGTACAAACTTTAAGCATTGTTTTCATTTCTACTAAAATCACATCAAATCAAATGTTATTGGTCACATGCGCCAAATACAACAGTGAAATGCTTAATTACGAGCCCCTAACCAACAGTGCAGTAAAAAAAAAATGGATAAGAATAAGAGATAAAAGTAACAAGTAATTAAAGAACAGCAGTCAAAAATAACAATATATACAGAGGGGTACCGGTACAGAGTCAATGTGCGGGGGCAACGGTTAGTTGAGGTAGTATGTACATGTCGGTAGAGTTATTAAAGTGACTATGCATAGATGACAACAGAGTGGCAGTGTTGTGGAGAGGGGGCAATGCAAATAGTCTGGGTAGCCGTTTGACTAGATGTTCAGGAGTCTTATGGCTTGGGGGTAGAAGCTGTTTAAAAGCCTCTTGGACCTAGACTTGACGCTCCGGTACTGCTTGCCGTGCGGTAGCAGAGAGAATAGTCAATGACTAGGGTGGCTGGAGTTTTTGATAATTTGTAGGGCCTTCCTCTGACACCGCCTATTAGCATTAGTGATGATTTAAATTACATTGATGTCCAAAACATCACAGTTGTTTCTTTACTAGAGTCAGACTCTCTGTTGATGATTGAACAGATCAGTAGAGACTGTGAGCAGCAGCTGCCCTTGTTCTTGCTGACTGGCAGCTGGGGGCATGGATGCCCACTGCCCACTGTGAGCTAGGATGGACTGGCGCAGAGAAGGGAAGAGTTGGCATGTGTGGCCTGCATGATGAAGGGATGGAAGGGAATAGCAGAAGACTGACAGGGAGATGTGAAGGTGTAGGGGAGCAGAGGTATGTTTGACATTTTTATGTCTGCGACTGGCTGCTGGGGTATGGACCTCTGGTGTGGTAGACTGATGACAGAGATGGACATGGGGAGAGTTATGGAGACTGATGAGAGAGAGGAACATGGGGAGAGTTATGGAGACTGATGAGAGAGAGGAACATGGGGAGAGTTATGGAGACTGATGAGAGAGAGGAACATGGGGAGAGTTATGGAGACTGATGAGAGAGAGGAACATGGGGAGAGTTACGGAGACTGATGAGAGAGAGGAACATGGGGGAGAGTTATGGAGACTGATGAGAGAGAGGAACATGGGGAGCGTTATGGAGACTGATGAGAGAGAGGAACATGGGGAGCGTTATGGAGACTGATGAGAGAGAGGTACATGGGGGAGAGTTATGGAGATTGATGAGAGAGAAGAACATGGGGAGAGTTATGGAGACTGATGAGAGGGAAGAACATGGGGAGAGTTATGGAGACAGATGAGAGAGAGGAATATGGGGAGAGTTATGGAGATTGACGAGAGAGAGGAACATGGGGAGAGTTATGGAGACTGATGAGAGAGAGGAACATGGGGAGAGTTATGGAGACTGATGAGAGAGAGGAACATGGGGGAGAGTTATGGAGACTGATGAGAGAGAGGAACATGGGGAGCGTTATGGAGACTGATGAGAGAGAAGAACATGGGGAGAGTTATGGAGACTGATGAGAGAGAAGAACATGGGGAGAGTTATGGAGACTGATGAGAGAGAGAGAACATGGGGAGAGTTATGGAGACTGATGAGAGAGAGGAACATGGGGAGAGTTATGGAGACTGATGAGAGAGAGGAACATGGGGAGAGTTATGGAGACTGATGAGAGAGAGGAACATGGGGAGAGTTATGGAGACTGATGAGAGAGAGGAACATGGGGAGAGTTATGGAGACTGATGAGAGAGAGGAACATGGGGAGAGTTATGGAGACTGATGAGACAGGAACATGGGGAGAGTTATGGAGACTGATGAGAGAGGCGGAACATGGGGAGAGTTATGGAGACTGATGATAGAGAGGAACATGGGGAGAGTTATGGAGACTGATGAGAGAGACGGACATGGGGAGAGTTCTGGAGACTGATGAGAGAGAGGAACATGGGGAGAGTTTTGGAGACTGATGAGAGAGGCGGACATGGGGAGAGTTATGGAGACTGATGATAGAGAGGAACATGGGGAGAAGGAGAAGGGAGAGAGATATTTAGGGAGAAAGTGTGGCATGTCGGCCTGATTCCGTGTGTCTAGTCCTGGGAGAGAGGGGGCAGCTTTGCACCAGACCCATTCCAGAGCCAGCCACAGTCAGGCCACTGGAGCTGAACTAACAACACTATAATGACCTTCCATCAACCCTTACCTGCCCTGCCTCACACGGAGAGAGAGAGAGAGTGAGAGAGAGAGAGAGAGAGAGAGAGAGAGAGAGAGAGAGAGAGAGGGAGAGAGAGAGAGAGAGAGAGAGAGAGAGAGAGAGAGAGAGGGAGAGAGAGAGAAAGAGAGAGAGAGAGAGAGAGAGAGAGAGAGAGAGAGAGAGAAAGAGAGAGAGAGAGAGAGAGAGAGAGAGAGAGAGGGAAAGAGACAAAGGAAGAAAGAGAGAGAGAGGGATAGAGAGAGTGGGTGAGGTAGAGGGAGGGAGAGTGGGTGTTCACAGTGTCAGCTATGGGCAATCACAAGAAGCATTGGTAAAATGCTTATTTTGAATGGCTAGCAGGTGTAGAGTGGATTTAGTTGATCATACTCACTCCCAGACTATAGCCTATACTCTGAGAAAAACTGTTCCAAAAGGCTCATTCGGCTGTCTCCATATTTCAATCATTTTAAATTCCAGGTAGAACTTTTTTTAAACTACAGGTAGAACCCTTTTGATTCCAGGTAGAACCCTCTGTGGAAAGGGTTGTACATAGAACCAAAAAGGGTTCTACCTGGAAACAATGTTCTCCTATAGGGACAGCAGAAAAAGTTTTACAAAGAATCCTGCAGGGAAATTATTATTATTTTGTTGATTGTCTGGATATTATTTTAGGGGTTGATACATTTTACCACCGCGACCTTTGAACCGAACACTCATCATTATTGCTGTGGAATACTATCCCAATTGTCTAATGAGCATTAGATGTCTGTTGCACGGGCCAAATAACTGTCATTATATAATGGCCAATAGTAACCTGTGAGAGACCAGCGATAAGCTTATCTAAACAGTGTTAACACACACACACACACAAACACACACACACAACCATGCACACACACACTGCAGTGATCTGTCTGACACTCCAGAGGTTAACACATATGTCTTCCAAAAATGAGACTGTTGGCAGATCATTGAGTCCTAAATGATGTGACAGAATCTGGCACAACCTGGCCTTACAGCCCTTATCTGGCCTGCCAGACACACACACTCGATAGCACATGCTTTGCTGGCCATAATTGCATAGCCCAGTAGCTCACTAGCCTAGTGACTGTACACTAGTCACATAGTGGAGTCTGACCCCTTCAGTCCCTTAACAGATACATCAAGAAAGAAAGAAATAAAGAAAGAAAGAAAGAAAGGAGTTAGTGAGTAGTACAAAAGACGCATCATTGATGACTCATCCAGCTAATGAACAGGTGGGAGATATATAAAAGCTAGGAGAGCAGAACAACAAAATATTTTTCTGTCCTAACAACACACACACACACACACACACACAGAGAGCATAATACTTGTGTATTTTATTACTCTTAATAATTTTATTCTGTATTATAATTTGTTTAACTGCATCGTTGTATTTCACGGTAAAACCTGCACCCGTTGTATTCTGAAACGTGTAAAATAATATATCGTTTTTATTTGACACACACTTCAGTGTGACAAGTGGTTGTGCTTTACTGGGAGTTTGTGTGTGTGTGTGTGTGTGTGTGTGTGTGTGTGTGTGTGTGTGTGTGTGTGTGTGTGTGTGTGTGTGTGTGTGTGTGTGTGTGTGTGTGTGTGTGTGTGTGTGTGTGTGTGTGTGTGTGTGTGTGTGTGTGTGTGTGTGTGTGTGTGTGTGTGTGTGTGTGTGTGTGTGTGTGTGTGCGCGTGTGTGCGTGCGTGTGTTAGTTCAAATCCTTGTACAGTTCCAACAGGTTTGTCAAAAAATAAACAAAATAAGTTAATTAATTATGAGCCATTGTTCCTGCCAAATAGCCCAGAAATAGCTTTTTAATAATTTTACTTTGCTTGTCTTACGGACCATTAGCTATGCACCGAGCCATCCTAGATGGCAGGGTCAGTTAAGCTCAAAAACGTATGGTCCAATTACTCTCTCCGTTACTGGGGCTACGTCCAGCTAGCTTGTTCCTTATTCCACAACCAATGCTCATCCTGATTGGTTAGATTGGCTTCCAAGGTTACTACTTGGTTGCCAGATTTGTCAGATCCCAGATGATATCCTGCCGCTGTCATAGACTCAGCATAGATTTATAACCCGCACAGGTAATTTAGAATGCATATAGGCAACTCTGATTTAAGGAGGGAAGTAAATGTGTACATTGTTAATCAGGGAAAAGAAGGGAAAGTAATCTGGCTGAGGCTGTAGAAAGACAGTAGACACTCATTAGGTAGCTATTGCCTCCTGAGAGGATGTAGGGGAGAGCCTGTCCTATCATTGGATGGCTGGTAATTGAAGAGATATGAAATTCTGGAGCTGTTTACCAGCTTGATTGAGCCAAGACATGCATGGTCCCCTCACCCCGTCTAATCTCTCTGTCCTCTTCTCACTATATCTTGCAATTGATTTCACATTTACTGATCAACTCTCTATCTTTCTCTCTCTCTTTCTCTTTTTCTCTCTCTCTTTCTCTCTATCTCTCTGTCTCTCTCTTTTTCTCTTTCATCAGGGTCAGATCTTGAGCCAAGGTTTCTCTCCTTGCCAGTCCTGTCAAGTTGTGCTGGGACATGAGAGAGTGTGAGAGAGTGTGTGTGTGTGTGTGTGTTTGTTTTTTGCCACCATGACAGGTCATGCTGAGCGATTGAATCATCAGATAAAGGGATGAGTTTTGCCGTGGCCCCATGGAAACCACAAACACATACACAGAAAACCATAGAGATATTGATGTCCAGCCTTCCAGACAATGACATGTTCCTACTGTGATGATCATGCTCCGGACTGTTTCCTGTCTGAGTGTCTGTCTGAGCCTCTCATATCTCTCTAGACTTGTCTGCTGTTGGGAGGTAGATGGAACAGAGATAGAAAGGGAAATACGTCTACTGAAGAGATATCTGTAATTTGTTTTGAATGCCATATTATCACACACACACACACACACACACAAATAGTAACCTTTGCATTGAGAGCATTCAGTGAAGTATTAATAGAACACATCTCCAATGTTTACAAAGTCATTTTTTTATGTGTGAATGAGTCACAGATGTAATATCTGGTTAGTTATTACTGTAATTAGTGTATGAATTACAAAACACCCAGAGAATATGAAAATAGCTACATAAATGAACAATTCATGATGATTTTCATCATACAATTATAATTGGGGAATATGGGCTTTATTTGTCCTCGATGTCTCTGTTGATCTGTGTAAATATAGGAGGACCATTTCAAGCTAATATCTAAGCTGGTCTTGTGTGTCAGGTTCAATCAACCACTGATGTTCAGTTTTAGACCATCTCTCATTTCAGTCTCTCTTTCTCTAACACTATTTTTCTCTCTGCCCATACCATCCAACGGCCACCGCCCATACTGTCCATACCGCCCTTACTGTCCATACCGCCCATACCGTCCATATCGTCCATACCGTCCATACCGCCCATACCGTCCATACCATCCATACTGCCCATACCATCCAACGGCCACCGCCCATACCGCCCATACCGTCCATACCGTCCATACCGCCCATACCGTCCATACCGTCCATACCGCCCATACCGTCCATACCGTCCATACCGCCCATACCGCCCATACCGCCCATACCGTCCATACCGTCCATACCGTCCCATACCGCCCATACCGTCCATACCGCCCATACCGCCCATACCGTCCATACCGCCCATACCGTCCATACCGCCCATACCGCCCATACCGTCCATACCGCCCATACCGTCCATACCGCCCATACCGCCCATACCGCCCATACCGTCCATACCGCCCATACCGTCCATACCGCCTATAACGCCCATTCCGCCCACCACCCATACCGCCCACCACCCACTGCCCATACCGCCCATACCAACCATACCGCCCATACCGCCCATACCACCTACCACCCATACTGCCCACCACCCATACACCCCACCACCCATACTGCCCACCGCCCATACCGCCCACCACCCACTGCCCATACCGCTCATACCAACCATACCGCCCATACCGCCAACCGCCTATACCTCCCATACCCATACTGCTGACCACCCATACTGCCCACCACCCATAACCACCCATATCGCCCATACCAACCATACCGCCCATACCGCGCACCGCCCACCGCCTATACCGCCCATACCGCCCACCACCCATACTGCCCACCACCCAGTGCCCATACCACCCATGCCAACCATACCGCTCATACCGCCCACTGCCCATACCGCCCACCGCCCATACCACCCATAATGTCCATACTGCACACCGCACACTGCCCACCACCCACCGCCCACTGCTCACCACCCATACCGCCCACTGCCCACCACCCATACAGCCCATCCCTATGTTCTGTCTTAGTTTAGAGTGATGAAAACTAGCTAACAGCTAACTGCTGTCCATTGTATCTTCATTGAGCAGTGCAACCCAAGTAGAGCCGTTGCTATGGGATACTCACACAGACTCAGAGCCGCCAAGAGCATAGCGAATGGAGAGAGTGATAGACAGAGAGGAGCAGCTAATGGACTTACTAACGGAGGAAGTTATTTTTGGTTTCGGGCCGGGCCTTAAATTTGTCAGAAGCAATCGGGCCAGCGTAGGGTAGAGCCTGAATGTCGCAGGCATGGGTAGGGCAGAAGGCTGTGCATCTCAATGCCATCACTAACCCCCTATGTCTTTGTACTCTAACATAACAAAAAGGATTCTTCAACCCTTATTAGACATTTTTTTCTAAGAGTGTATTGTTGTGTACTATAGCTCTCTCATTGCTAATAAATCACCTTAAAGATCCATAAGTCCATCTGCAGGTGCAGGTATGTGTAATATATATATTTTTTTCTCACTCAAATTACAGCGTGTCGTGTACAGGCACCAAACAAACACGTATACAAAATACAGGGTAGAACCCAAACAAAAGACTCAACAAAAGACTCACACTCAACGTCAACAAAACTAAGGAGATGATTGTGGACTTCAGGAAACAGCAGAGGGAACACCCCCCCATCCACATCGATGGAACAGTAGTGGAGAGGGTAGCAAGTTTTAAGTTCCTCGGCATACACATCACAGACAAACTGAATTGGTCCACTCACACAGACAGCATCGTGAGGAAGGCGCAGCAGCGCCTCTTCAACCTCAGGAGGCTGAAGAAATTCGGCTTGTCACCAAAAGCACTCACAAACTTCTACAGATGCACAATCGAGAGCATCCTGGCGGGCTGTATCACCGCCTGGTATGGCAACTGCACCGCCCTCAACCATAAGGCTCTCCAGAGGGTAGTGAGGTCTGCACAACGCATCACTGGGGGCAAACTACCTGCCCTCCAGGACACCTACACCACCCGATGCTACAGGAAGGCCATAAAGATCATCAAGGACATCAACCACCCGAGCCACTGCCTGTTCACCCCGCTGCCATCCAGAAGGCGAGGTCAGTACAGGTGCATCAAAGCTGGGACCGAGAGACTGAAAAACAGCTTCTATCTCAAGGCCATCAGACTGTTAAACAGCCACCACTAACATTGAGTGGCTACTGCCAACACACTGTCAATGACACTGACTCTACTCCAGCCACTTTAATCATGGGAATTGATGGGAAATGATGTAAATGTATCGCTAGCCACTTTAAACAATGCTACCTTATATAATGTTACTTACCCTACATTGTTCATCTCATATGCATACGTTGATACTGTACTCTATATCATCGACTGCATCCTTATGTAATACATGTATCACTAGCCACTTTAACTATGCCACTTGGTTTACATACTTATCTCATATGTATATACTGTACTCGATATCATCTACTGTATCTTGCCTATGCTGCTCTGTACCATCACTCATTCATATATCCTTATGTACATATTCTTTATCCCCTTACACTGTGTATGACAGTAGTTTTTTTTGGAATTGTTAGTTAGATTACTTGCTCGTTATTACTGCATTGTCGGAACTAGAAGCACAAGCATTTCGCTACACTCGCATTAACATCTGCTAACCATGTGTATGTGACAAATAAAATTTGATTTGATTTGATTTTGATTTGATTTGGAGTACCCCGAATAAATACACACTTGCACAATGATTAACATGCGGGATGAGACCCGTAATCATCTGCACAATTTACATCGCACGAAAGCCAAAACAACATAGCACAGGTACTCACGCACATCAACAATACTCGACAGCACCCCCCTCCGATGTGCTCACCGGAACGCAGTGCAGGTCGATTAGGACCCCCGATGCAGCTGCCGACGGAGCGTTGTCATTAGACGGGCCAGTTGCCGTGGCGTCGGACGGCATCGGATGGGATAGTTGTGACTGCTGAAATGGCGGCGTCGTACGGACCCATTGTGGCGACGTCTGACGGCCCAGTTGCAGCTGCCGCAGATGTGCAGGACGGACAGACAAGTCGCAGCATCGTCGGACGGTCCATTCCCGCTGTCTCCCTTAATGGTCGATTATTCTGTCACGTTGGCATAATGGATTCGGGAGACAGACGCAGGAATGCGTAATAGGGTTTTTCATTTAGCCCAAATTACGGCCTGCCATGTAAAGGCACAGGGACGAAGACCAGACAAACACGTAACAAAAACACAGGGTAAAACCCAAAACAAATGAGCGAGGAGTACCTCGAATAAGTACACACTCGCACAATGATTATCACATGGGACGAGACCCGTAATCATCTGCACAAAATACATGGCACGAAAGCCAATAATCACACGACCAATGGACATTAGAACAATAGTCGATAGCACCAGGGTGAACAAAGGGCACATATGTACAAATACAATCAGTGGGAATAGGGGCCAGGTGTGCGCAATGAAAGTTCCAGAGGGATCCGTGACACAAGGATACTGACGCATACTTTAACCTTTGTGTGTGTGTGTGTGTGTGTGTGTGTGTGTGTGTGTGTGTTCGTGTCATTGTGGTGTGTCAGAGAAGACATCACGCTTCCTGTACCTTTAACCTGAATGAAGATGTATTAAGCCTTTGTCTGTAGAACAGTATCTGGCATCATTACCCCTCATCAGCTGAGCGTACATAAGGGGCATTGGCTCGATAAATTCACAAATACTTAGTGCTATGGTGACAAAGGATTGGAGGGGAGGGCTTGATAAATGAACAGGGAGGGTATTAATGCGGGTTTGTAGATTTGTTATTCTCTCAACTCGTCCTCCTCTTGAGCGTTAGAGAGAGGGTGATTTTGTCGGTATATTTTGTTTGCAAAAAAGAGTGTGTTTGCATTGTGATTTTACAAAGTGTGTGTGTGGATGTGCATCTGTGTGTGTGTGTGTGTTAAGAGGAACTTCACCTACACTGTCCTCAGCAGATAGATCCTTGCCCCCGTTTTCTCCACTCCACAATTTTTCATTTTCTCCCATTCTTTCTATCCCTCTCCAATCGTTTCTCTTCTCCTCTCTTTCTTTCTCTCTCTCCCCCTATCACTCCCTCTCACCCCTCCTCTCTATCTCTCTGCCCCCCCCCCCTCTGTCCTGCTAAGTGCTGAGTTTCCTGTCTTTTAAGGCCTGACAGTGTTCTCCTGAACTCCTCACCTCTGATTGATGCACGGACAGAGGGCCTCCTGTTGTCAGGCTTGTTAAGCCAATTAAGGCCAGTAATCACCCACTGCTGATCAGGTGTGCCGCCATCTGTACCAGACCAAGGAGGTCGGCCAGGCGCCATGACACTGAACACACATATACACATATTAAGTCAAAATGACTCGTTTTATATAGCCAAGTCAACTAAATGTGTTCCAATGTCAAAACGTTTTGAATCAAGCTGTGTTGACATTTGTTTTTAAGATTAGATAACAGCAACTTATCAAATTGTCTTAACTTATGAAATCAAGTTGAATCAGGTAAGAATTACGTGTCTTCTCAACTTCAACTTAGAAATTCATAACCGTGAAGTCAAAACTACTGAAGTAACACAAAAGTAAATTTTGGTCATTTAACCATTGTGTTGTGTTAGGGTTTGTGGGACTCGTTTTCATGTTTACTAAAAGAAAATAGATTTTTTGCATTTTTTCAACCTGAGACTCAATGGCCTTGGCTTTCCTTTTTATGTAAAATAACACCTTTTCATTGAGTGCACACTGTGCACCCCCCTACACATGTATATTACATACAGTTGAAGTCGGAAGTTTACATACACTTAGTCAGTTGGTAGACATTCCTGCAGAAACTGGTAACAGAACATGCACACAACCCAGAGTCATGCTTAACATGCTTAACCCCCTAGAGTCGATTGACACACCGGTGCGTCAGTCTAATTTACAGTTGAAGTCAGAATACAATTAGGTTGGAGTCATTAAAACACGTTTTTCAACCACTCCATACACTATAGTTTTGGAACGTCGGTTAGGACATCTACTTTATGCATGACACAAGTCATTTTTCAAACAATTGTTTGCAGACAGAATATTTCACAATTCAATGTATCACAATTCCAGTGGATCAGATGTTTACTTCAACTAAGTTGACTGTACCTTTAAACAGCTTGGACAATTCCAGAAGATTATGTATTCCTATATCAACATAACCTGAAAGGCTGCTCAGCAAGGAAGAAGCCACTGCTCCAGAACTGCCATAAACATGCCAGACTATGGTTTGCAACTGCAAAGTACAAAGATCATACATTTTGGAGAAATGTCCTCTGGTCTAATTAAACAAAAATAGAACTGTTTGGCTATAATAACCATCATTATGAGTGGAGAAAAAAGGGAGATGGTTTGCTAGCCGAAGAACACCATCCCAACCGTGAAGCACAGGGGTGGCAGCATCATGTTGTGGGGGTGCTTTGCTGCAGGAGGGACTGGTGCACTTCACAATATAGATGGCTTCATGAGAAAGGAAAATGATGTGGATATATTGAAGCAACATTTCAAGACGTCAGTCAGGAAGTTAAAGCTTGGTTGCAAATGGATTTTCCAAATGGACAATTACCCCAAGCATACTTCCAAAGTTGTGGCAAAATTGCTTAAGGACAACAAAGTCACGGTATTGGAGTGGCCATCACAAAGCCCTGACATCAATCCTATAGAACATTTATGGGCAGAACTATAAAAGTGTGTGTGAGCAAGGAGGCCTACAAACCTGACTCAGTTACACCAGCTCTGTCAGGAGGAATGTGCCAAAATTCATCCAACTTATTGTGGGAACCTTGTGGAATGCTACCCGAAACGTTTGACCCAAGGTAAACTATTTAAAGGCAATGCTACCAAATACTAATTGAGTGTAGGTACACTTCTGACACACTGGGAATGTGATGAAAGAAAAAAAAGCTGAAATAAATCCCTCTCTGCTATTATTCTGACATTTCACATTCTTAAAATAATGTGGTGATCCTAAATTACCTCAGACAGGGAATTGTTACTGGGATTAAATGTCAAGAATTGTGAAACTGAGTTTAATTGTATTTGTATGTAACCTTCCGACTTCAACTCTATGTGAGTGAGTGAGATGTTAGTAAAATTCTTGAACTTGTTTTAATCATTCTAGAGTGCAACTGGTAGCAACAAGAAGAAGCACTGCAATGTGTTTGGACCCAAGAAGGACAGGAAGACACAGCACACATGCATCAAGTGCAAGAAATACATATGCAACACACACACAGTAAAACTCAGTCCCTCTTGTTGTGTGTAGACCGGCCTTAATGTGTGTTCAATGGGGCTCATTTATCATTTCCATAAAATACTGTATGTAAAATGTGTCCTTCCAATTTGTTCAGTTCAAAGCAATAAACATCAAAAGTGATGAAAACAAACCATGTTTTATTTATATTTGTTCAAGATAAACATGATTTATTCTACCCGTTTCTTGATTATAAAGATTTTTCTTTACAAAAATCACATTTCATCAAAAAAATAGCGCTTTTACTGAAAAGTGTGATCTAGCAGAGGTAGATGGCAAATATTAACCATGTATGCTGTCTGTATTGCTTGTAATTGATATAAGTCGACATCCAAGTATTTTAAAGACATTTTTATGGCTGTAATTGTTTAAAATACAATAGTGTTGTGGATCCATCAGACCAGTGAACATTGGGTGAATAACAAAAACATCAACACCACTCAAGGGTTAACAGAAGCTTTTATCCTGAGTGACTTCAGTTAGTGCATTCAACAAAAGTACATAAACAACCATATCTAAAGAAACAACAACAACAATTATGTAATCATTCATGAGAATGTCATTGTAGTTAAAGTGCTCTGTTGGTTGGCTGACATTTCTGAGAATGTCAATATAGTTAAAGTGCTCTGTTGGTTGGCTGACATTACTGAGAATGTAATTACTGAGAATAACATGTTCTGTTGGTTGGCTGACATTACTGAGAATGTCATTGTAGTTAAATAATTGAGTTTAAGTGCTTTGTTGGTTGGCTGACAATACTGAGAATGTCATTCTCGTTTAAGTGCTCTGTTGGTTGGCTGACATTTCTGAGAATGTCAATATAGTTAAAGTGCTCTGTTGGTTGGCTGACATTACTGAGAATGCAATTACTGAGAATAACATGTTCTTTTGGCTGGCTGACAATACTGACAATGTAATTGTAGTTAAAGTGCTCTGTTGGATGGCTGACATTACTGAGAATGTCATTGTAATTAAATATTTGAGTTAAAGTGTTCTGTTGGATGGCTGACATTACTGAGAATGTCATTGTAGTTAAAGTGCTCTGTTGGTTGACTTACATTACTGAGAATGTCATTGTAATTAAATATTTGAGTTAAAGTGTTCTGTTGGATTGCTGATATTACAGAGAATGGCATTGTAGTTAAAGATTTGAGCTGAAGTGCTCTGTTGGTTGGCTGACATTACTGAGAATGACATTGTATTTAAACTGCACTGTAAGCTGGCTCACATTACTGATAAGGACATTACTGAGAATGACATGTTCTGTTGTTTGGCTAACATTACTGAGAATGTCATTGTAGTTTAAGTGCTCGGTTGGTTGGCTGACATTACTGATAATGTCAATGTGGTTAAAGATTTGAGTTTAAGTGCTCGGTTGGTTGGCTGAAATGACTGATAATGTCAATGTAGTTAAAGTGTTCTGTTGGTTGGCTGACATAACTGAGAATGTCGTTGTAGTTAAAGTGCTCTGTTGGTTGGCTGACATTACTGATAATGTCAATGTAGTTAAAGTGCTCTGTTGGTTGGCTGACATTACTGAGAATGTAATTGTAGATTAAGTGTTCTGTTGGATAGCTGACATTACTGAGAATGTCATTGTAGTTAAATTGCTCTGTTGGTTGGCTGACATTACTGAGAATGTCTTTGTAGTTAAAGTGCTCTGTTGGTTGGCTGACATTACTGAGAATGTAATTGTGGATTAAGTGTTCTGTTGGATAGCTGACATTACTGAGAATGTCATTGTAGTTAAAGTGCTCTGTTGGTTGGCTGACATTACTGAGAATGTCATTGTAGTTAAATTGCTCTGTTGGTTGGCTGACATTAGTGAGAATGACATTGTATTTAAACTGCACTGTAAGCTGGCTCACATTACTGATAATGACATTACTGAGAATAACATGTTCTGTTGTTTGGCTGACATTACTGAGAATGTCATTGTAGTTTAAGTGCTTGGTTGGTTGGCTGACATTACTGATAATGTCAATGTAGTTAAAGTGTTCTGTTGGTTGGCTGACATAACTGAGAATGTCGTTGTAGTTAAAGTGCTCTGTTGGTTGGCTGACATTACTGATAATGTCAATGTAGTTAAAGTGCTCTGTTGGTTGGCTGACATTACTGAGAATGTAATTGTAGATTAAGTGTTCTGTTGGATAGCTGACATTACTGAGAATGTCATTGTAGTTAAATTGCTCTGTTGGTTGGCTGACATTACTGAGAATGTCATTGTAGTTAAAGTGCTCTGTTGGTTGGCTGACATTACTGAGAATGTAATTGTAGATTAAATGTTCTGTTGGATAGCTGACATTACTGAGAATGTCATTGTAGTTAAAGTGCTCTGTTGGTTGGCTGACATTACTGAGAATGTAATTGTGGATTAAGTGTTCTGTTGGATAGCTGACATTACTGAGAATGTAATTTTAGTTAAATTGCTCTGTTGGTTGGCTGACATTAGTGAGAATGACATTGTATTTAAACTGCACTGTAAGCTGGCTCACATTACTGAGAATGACATTACTGAGAATAACATGTTCTGTTGTTTGGCTAACATTACTGAGAATGTCATTGTAGTTTAAGTGCTCGGTTGGTTGGCTGACATTACTGATAATGTCAATGTAGTTAAAGTGCTCTGTTGGTTGGCTGACATTACTGACAATGACATTGTAGTTAAAGTGCTCTGTAGGTTGGCTGACATTACTGAGAATGACATTGTAAGTAACGTGCTCTGTTAGTTGGCTGACTTTACTGAGAATGACATTGTAGTTAAAGTGCTCTGTTGGTTGGCTGACATTACTGAGAATGACATTGTAGTGAAAGTGCTCTGTTGGTTGGCTGACATTACTGAGAATGACATTGTAATTAAAGTGCTCTTTTGGTTGGCTGACATTACTGAAAATGACATTGTATTTAAACTACACTGTAAGCTGGCTCACATTACTGAGAATGTTGTTGTAATTAAATTGCTATGTTGGTTGCCTGACATTATGTTAAGGTTCTTTTTCTCCTCTTCCTCTGAAGAGGAGGTGTAGCAGGGATCGGACCAAAATGCAGCGTGGTTAATTAATTCGATACATCTTTAATGAAGATGAAACACGAACAATACAAAAACAATAAACGTAACTTGAAAACCTAAACAGCCTATCTGGTGCAAACAAACACAGAGACAGGAACAAACACCCACGGAAGACTCAAAGAATATGGCTGCCTAAATATGGTTCCCAATCAGAGACAACGATAAACACCTGCCTCTGATTGAGAACCACTTCAGGCAACCAGAGACTTTTCTAGATAACCCCACTATACCACAATCCCAATACCTACAAAAAAAACCAAGACAAAACACACCACATAATTAACCCATGTCACACCCTGGCCTGACCAAAATAATAAAGAAATCACAAAATACTAAGACCAGGGCGTGACAGAACCCCCCCTCCAAGGTGCGGACTCCCGGCCACACACCTAAACCCAGGGTCCGGGTGGGCGTCTGTCCACGGTGGCGGCTCCGACGCGGGATGTGGACCCCACTCCAACAAAGTCTTAGTCCACTTGCATCGCGACCTTTGATTGGCGACCCTCGCCACCGACCTTGGCCTAGTAACCCTCACCAAGGACCCCACTGGACTGAGGGGCAGCTCAGGACTGAGGGGCAGCTCGGGACTGAGGGGCAGCTCGGGACTGAGGGGCAGCTCGGGACTGAGGGGTAGCTCGGGACTGAGGGGTAGCTCGGGACTGAGTGGTAGCTCAGCACTGAGAGGAAGCTCAGGCAGGTAGATGGCTCTGGCAGATCCTGGCTGGCTGGTGTTTCTGGCAGATCCTGGTTGACTGGCGGTTCCGGCAGATCCTGGCTGACTGGCGGATCCTGGCTGAATGGCGGATCCTGGCTGACTGGCAGATCCTGTCTGAATGGCGGATCCTGGCTGACTGGCGGATCCTGGCTGAATGGCGGATCCTGGCTGAATGGCTGCTCCATGCTGACTGGCGGCTCTGGCTGCTCCATGCAGACTGGCAGCTCTGGCTGCTCCATGCAGACAGGAAGCTCTGGCTGCTCCATGCAGACTGGCAGCTCTGGCTGCTCCATGCAGACTGGCAACTCTGGCTGCTCCATGCAGACTGGCAACTCTGGCTGCTCCATGCAGACTGGCAGCTCTGGAGCTCCATGCAGACTGGCAGCTCTGGCAGCTCCATGCAGACTGGCAGCTCTGGCAGCGCTGGACAGGCGGGAGACTCCGGCAGCGCTGAACAGGTGGGAGACTCCGGCAGCACTGTAGAGGAGGAAGGCTCTGGCAGCGCTGGACATGCGAGGAGCACTGTAGGCCTGATGCGTGGTGCTGGCACCGGTGGTACTGGGCCGAGGACACGCACAGGAAGCCTGGTGCGGGGAGTTGCCACCGGAGGGCTGGTGCGTGGCGGTGGTACTGGATAGACCGGACCGTACAGGTGCACTGGAGCTCTTGAGCACCGAGCCTGCCCAACCTTACCTGGCTCGATGCCCACTCTAGCCCGGCCGATACGAGGAGCTGGTATGTACCGCACCGGGCTATGCACCCGCACTGAAGACACCGTGCGCTCCACAGCATAACACGGTGCCTGCCCGGTCTCTCTAGCCCCCCGGTAAGCACAGGATGTTGGTGCAGGTCTCCTACCTGGCGTCGACATACTCCCTGTGTGCCACCCCCCAAGAAATTTTTAGGGCTGACTCTCGGGCTTCCATCCGCAACGCCGTGCTGCCTCCTCATACCAGCGCCTCTCCGCCTTCGCCGCCTCCAGCTGTTCTTTGGGGCGGCGATATTCTCCAGGCTGAGCGCAGGGTCCTTTACCATCCAATATCTCCTCTCATGTCCAGAAATGCGGATTTCGCTGCTCCTGCTGCCGCTGCCTGTCACCACGCCGCTTGGTCCTGTTGTGGTGGGTGATTCTGTTAGCATAATCTTCACTAATGACATCTCTATTGCATCACTGTTATGGTTGTTTAGTCAATGTACTATATCTGTAGTCTGTAGTTAATTTGATAGTCTAGATTAATTGAACATTTGAAGTCATTTAAAAATGGAGGCTAGTTATCGGTACTAAAAACTAAATCAATTCAACTATCAATAGTTGGTTGTAATGACAAATCTTAAAGTTGACTTGACTTTCTTTTATTATTCAAAGTACATATTACAGGAAAAAAGTTGAAACAACTAATTATTTTTTACTCTGCACACACACACACACTGTAACCACCGTTGGTGGACGAAGGTGAGGATCAAGATGCAGCGTGGTAAGTGTTCGTCATTATTTTAATAAACTGAACACTAAATACAACAAGGAACAACAGAAACAACCGAAACAGCTCCGTCAGGTGCAAAACACACTAAACAGAAAATAACTACCCACAAAACCCATGTGGGCAAGAGCTACCTTAGTATGGTTCTCAATCAGAGACAATGACAGACAGCTGTCCCTGATTGAGAACCATATCCTGCCAAAAACAAAGAAAAAAGAACATAGAACGCCAACTCTAGTCACACCCTGGCCTAACCAAAATAGAGAATAAAAAGCCTCCCAATGCCAGGGCGTGACACACACACACACACACACACACACACACACACACACACACAGATAGACACACAGACACACAGACACAAACTATCAATCACGCACTTCACACACAGCGGAACTACATGTACACATATAAACTCAGTGACAAGCATGCAGATACCTACACAGACAGTCAGACAGCCAGACATGCAGAAACACCATATGCTTTGAATAATCTCAATCTTTAACACATCATTTGCTGCACTACTCAAATTGTATACAGTGTCTTTACATTTTAAAAAAGGCTTATGAAGTTTGAAATTTCCATTACAAAATCGGACTTAATTTTTCCTTACGAAAAATGCATTTAAACCTACAAAAATGTCCATTAATTATAATCCACATACTAATTAGTATTTCCTGTTGCTGCAGGACTATTTTCCTGCAGTAGCGAACTGGCTCGAATGAAGATCCTACACCTGT
>NC_056441.1:19266732-19296732 GCF_018296145.1 Oncorhynchus tshawytscha | reverse complement strand
GAGAGAGGGAGAAGGAAAGATTGTGTGGGAATGACTGTATGGAGATGCAGAGGCGGAGTGAGCAAGAGAGAGAGAGAGGGGGAAAACCAAGGTGAAGAGAAAAGCGGACTAAAATAGAGGGGGAAAACTGTGAAAAGGAGGGAAAGATTAAAGGAGTAGCCTGAACTCTTTTATCTCATGGCAGAGCCACATCTACTCCTGGGGGGCACATGGAACGGGGGAGCTGGAGGGCACACACCGATGTTGGATGAAGAAGGGAGAGATAAAGGGATGAAAGGAAGGAAAGGAAAATGTGCTGACTTTGAAAATCCGTTTTGTTTGTGTCGTGTTTTACACCTTTTCTCCTCAAGTCTTTCCTGTGTTCTACATGTCTCACACATCCTCTTTTAGAAGTGACTCAAACCCCCCTCCTTCACCTCCTCTATCATCTCCCCTCCTCTCCTAAGAGTGTGTGTGTTCTACATCTCTCACACATCCTCTTTTAGAAGTGACTCAAACCCCCTCCTTCACCTCCTCTATCATCTCCCCTCCTCTCCTAAGAGTGTGTGTGTTCTACATGTCTCACACATCCTCTTTTAGAAGTGACTCAAACCCCCTCCTTCACCTCCTCTATCATCTCCCCTCCTCTCCTAAGAGTGTGTGTGTTCTACATGTCTCACACATCCTCTCCTTTAGAAGTGACTCAAACCCCCCTTAGAAGTGACTCAAACCCCCCTCCTTCACCTCCTCTATCATCTCCCTCCTCCTCTCCTAAGAGTGTGTGTGTTCTACATGTCTCACACATCCTCTTTTAGAAGTGACTCAAACCCCCTCCTTCACCTCCTCTATCATCTCCCCTCCTCTCCTAAGAGTGTGTGTGTTCTACATCTCTCACACATCCTCTTTTAGAAGTGACTCAAACCCCCCTTCACCTCCTTCACCTCCTCTATCATCTACCCCCCCTCCTCTCCTAAGAGTGTGTGTGTTCTCCATGTCTCACACATCCTCTTTTAGAAGTGACTCAAACCCCCCTCCTTCACCTCCTCTATCATCTCCCCTCCTCTCCTAAGAGTGTGTGTGTTCTACATGTCTCACACATCCTCTTTTAGAAGTGACTCAAACCCCTCCTTCACCTCCTCTATCATCTCCCCTCCTCTCCTAAGAGTGTGTGTGTTCTACATGTCTCACACATCCTCTTTTAGAAGTGACTCAAACCCCCTCCTTCACCTCCTCTATCATCTCCCTCCTCTCCTAAGAGTGTGTGTGTTCTACATGTCTCACACATCCTCTTTTAGAAGTGACTCAAACCCCCTCCTTCACCTCCTCTATCATCTCCCCTCCTCTCCTAAGAGTGTGTGTGTTCTACATGTCTCACACATCCTCTTTTCTCCTAGAAGTGACTCAAACCCCCTCCTTCACCTCCTCTATCATCTCCCCTCCTCTCCTAAGAGTGTGTGTGTTCTCCATGTCTCACACATCCTCTTTTAGAAGTGACTCAAACCCCCTCCTTCACCTCCTCTATCATCTCCCTCCTCTCCTAAGAGTGTGTGTGTTCTACATCTCTCACACATCCTCTTTTAGAAGTGACTCAATTCCCCCTCCTTCACCTCCTCTATCATCTCCCCCTCCTCTCCTAAGAGTGTGTGTGTTCTACATCTCTCACACATCCTCTTTTAGAAGTGACTCAAACCCCCCTCCTTCACCTCCTCTATCATCTCCCCTCCTCTCCTAAGAGTGTGTGTGTTCTACATCTCTCACACATCCTCTTTTAGAAGTGACTCAATTCCCCCTCCTTCACCTCCTCTATCATCTCCCCTCCTCTCCTAAGAGTGTGTGTGTTCTACATGTCTCACACATCCTCTTTTAGAAGTGTGACTCAAACCCCCCCTCCTTCACTTCCTCTATCATCTCCCCTCCTCTCCTAAGAGTGTGTGTGTTCTTGCATGTGTGTTCCTGTCTGTATTCAAGTGCTCCTGCATTCCTGTGTGTGTGTTCCTGCCTCCGTGGGTGTGTAAGTGATGGCTCGTGCCCCACCCTTGTCCCACACACCAGCTGTCAGGACAGAGTGTCTGTTGCTCCAGTGGCCCGGGGCAGAGCTTTCATACCCACAATCCCTCACTGGCCAGCGCTCTCTTCCTCTCTCTGACAGACAGAGGGTGCCTTCCAAATGGCACCATATTCCCTATATTGTGCACTCATTTTTACCTAGGTCCATACGACTCTGGTCAAAAAGTTATTCACTTTGTAGGGAATAGGGTGCAATTTGGGACGCAGACTGAAGATAGCAGCACTGACCTTCCATGCCACTGAGCACCTGAGCATGATGGTCACAGTGAAGAATGGTTATTATGACCAGCAAGTAAATTAAACTATGGACATATATGGAAATATTTCACTTCCATCAAGTTATACTTACATTTACAGCCTAACCTTTAACCCTTGAATTTAAGATCAGATACATCCCTTTGAGAAACAATGTTGATAAGGTGATACACGTGCTGCTATCAGTTTTATTTTATTTATGTGTGTGCATGCGAGTGTGTTATTTGTGCCAAAACAATTTCAAAATTCTCATAGACTATTTTCAAGAGTACTTGAGGCAAACAGCATAATAACATGTTACTATGTCCTTCCAGCCCCTCCAGCAAAGCCTTGGGCCTTAAGCACAGCTCCCTGTCTCTCTCTGCAGACTCTTTGGACCCATCAGGTACAAAAATGAATTTAGGCAAAGGTAAGGGCTCTCTCTCTCTCTCTCTCTCTCTCTCTCTCTCTCTCTCTCTCTCTCTCTCTTTCTCGCTCTCTCTCTCTCTCTCTCTCTCTCTCTCATTGCACTCGCTCTTGCTCTTGCTCTCTCTCTCTCCCTCTCGTTATCTTCTATCTATGTCTCTCTCTCTCTCTCTCTCTCTCTCTCTCTCTCTCTCTATCACTCTCTCTCTCTCTCTCTCCCTCTCGTTATCGTTCTATCTATGTCTCTCTCTCTCTCTCTCTCTCTCTCTCTCTCACTCTCTCTCTCTCTCTCTCTCTCTCTCTCTCTCTCTCTCTCTCTCTCTCTATCACTCTCTCTCTCTCTCTCTCCCTCTCGTTATCATTCTATCTATGTCTCTCTCTCTCTCTCTCTCTCTCTCTCTCTCTCTACTCTCTCTCTCATCTCTCTATCACTCTCCTCTCCATCTCTCCCCCCGGGCTGTGTCCCCTGAAGAGGTGACATTACCTGAGCTGACAGCGGGACGGTGCCAAGGCAGACTGAGCACCACTCTCCCTCCAGACACACCAGGTCTCTGGAGAGACTCACCCAGGTAGAGATAGACTGAGCACCACTCTCCCTCCAGACACACCAGGTCTCTGGAGAGACTCACCCAGGTAGAGATAGACTGAGCACCACTCTCCCTCCAGACACACCAGGTCTCTGGAGAGACTCACCCAGGTAGAGATAGACTGAGCACCACTCTCCCTCCAGACACACCAGGTCTCTGGAGAGACCCACCCAGGTAGAGATAGACTGAGCACCACTCTCCCTCCAGACACACCAGGTCTCTGGAGAGACTCACCCAGGTAGAGATAGACTGAGCACCACTCTCCCTCCAGACACACCAGGTCTCTGGAGAGACTCACCCAGGATAGAGATAGACTCTCTGGAGCACCACTCTCCCTCCAGACACACCAGGTCTCTGGAGAGACCCACCCAGGTAGAGATAGACTGAGCACCACTCTCCCTCCAGACACACCAGGTCTCTGGAGAGACTCCCCACCCAGGTAGAGATAGACTGAGCACCACTCTCCCTCCAGACATACCAGGTCTCTGGAGAGACTCACCCAGGTAGAGATAGACTGAGCACCACTCTCCCTCCAGACACACCAGGTCTCTGGAGAGACTCACCCAGGTAGAGATAGACTGAGCACCACTCTCCCCAGACACACCAGGTCCAGACACACCAGGTCTCTGGAGAGACCCACCCAGGTAGAGATAGACTGAGCACCACTCTCCCTCCAGACACACCAGGTCTCTGGAGAGACTCACCCAGGTAGAGATAGACTGAGCACCACTCTCCCTCCAGACACACCAGGTCTCTGGAGAGACTCACCCAGGTAGAGATAGACTGAGCACCACTCTCCCTCCAGACACACCAGGTCTCTGGAGAGACCCACCCAGGTAGAGATAGACTGAGCACCACTCTCCCTCCAGACACACCAGGTCTCTGGAGAGACTCACCCAGGTAGAGATAGAGGGCAGGGACAAAGAGGAACAAGAAGTGCTTAATGAGTTTGCATTAGACATTCACTCATTAGAATGCCTTAAAAGTATTGTGTTATACCAGAGCAACATACATATTTTCTATGTGGTGAAATGCTGATGGCAGTGACCATGCTGCTATACTTGTCGTTTAAACCCAGACTATGAGTGTAATTTCCCATCACTGTAATACTGGATACTGGCAGTCAATGTTACCTCAAACATTTTGGGGCAATGAGCATATTTTCTGTCTTCAGAGCAGAAACAACTTCCAGTGAAGTGAACACTGAGGCTGTACCCTTGCCATTTTAGACAGCAACCAATAGACTATGTGGCTATTTGAGCATAACATAGGCTTTCCAACAAAACCAATGGAGCAAATCTCATACCATTTTCACATGGAAAGAGCTTTTGATTTATATGGCCTACAATAGCCTATATGTGGCGTTCAATGCAGGCCTACATTGCATAAGACTTTTAAAAATGTGTTTTACTTGGTCTGTAACACCATGGGCCAAATAGGTGACTTGTATGAAGCAATAGGTGTTGTATGAAGCAAGAAACCACTTTACAAAATAAAATGTATTATTATTAACATATAGAGAATTAGACAATGTAGGTTACCCCTCACCTATTGGCTTATATACATATTCATGTCACGAACCTCGCCGAAGATGGTGCCTCTTCCTTTTCGGGCGGTGCTCGGCGGTCGTCGTCGCCGGCCTATTAGCTGCCATCGATTCCCTTTCCATTTGTTTTGGGTTATTGGGTAATTGGTTACACCTGTTTTGTATTAGGGTTTGTTTGTAGGGTATTTAAGGGCACTAGGCCCGCTGGGTATTTGTGCGGGCTTGTTTTTGTTACTCTGTGTTTGATGGTGTGATTTATTTGTGTATTTATTCTCCGGACTATTTTGTCCTGTTGTTTGGACTGGCAACTTATATACGCCCTGTGTGTTGGCGTGACTGTTTTGTTGCGCTGGGGAATACATTTGAAAAGAAAGACTGAACCCTGCTCTCTGCGCCTGATTCCACCCACCACTCCTAGTTGATCGTAACAATTCAAGCCTGTCTCAAAATACAGCACTGCCCTTTTAATTAAGACATAAGCTTTTTACCTGATTGGCTTTTCAAAGACAGCTTGAAATTTAGCCTGCATGTTTTGTGCTCTTGTGGGAAGCAGTAACTCCCCATTGCTGACCTATAACAAGCAATAAGCCACAAGTGGGTGTGGTATATGGCCAATATACCATGGCTAAGGGGTGTTCTTAGGCACGAGTGCCTGGATACAGTTCTTAGCCGTGGTATATTGGCCACATACCACAAACCTCTGAGGTACCTTATTGCTGTTATAAACTGGTTAACAACATAATTAGAGCAGTAAAAATAAATGTTTTTTTCATACCCATGGTATACGGTCTGATATACCACGGCTGTCAGCCAATCAGCATTCAGTGCTCAAACCACCCAGTTTATAATTATCTATAACTGGGGTAATAACTCACTTATTAGCAAAGAACAGATCTGAAAAGGGCATTCACTCCTGGGTGATTGGAAGAACGCTTGTGGGCTAACCCTGCCGATAGAATTCTGCTCCGTTGCGCTCTGGCTCTGCCCACAACATAATCACAGACTCAATCTTTCAAAGTTAGATTTGGTTTGGTTTGTTGTATTGAAAAGGGCCTGATATCATGTTGATTCCATCACTGAAAAAATGTTGATCTATATAGTGCAAACTGATGGCGCGAACTCAGGGAATTTTAATCTCTTGCTGCGTCTCTGCCCAGCATGGCATTTCTTCTGCTCGGCAGTTCCGCAGGAAGTGCGTGGACCGCAAGCACACAGTTTAGAGGAAACATATCTGGGTGATGGCAATAAGAAAGGGTAGTGATTGTTAGAATCAGAGATGCAAGGGCAGACATGGGCCATTTTGGTTGAAATGCAATTTCATAACCAACTATCTAATTCTTTCTCAATGTTAAGGTATTTTTCTTTCCTTCTTGTTTTCACCTCACCTCCCCCCCAAGTTCTTATCCATTTCTCAACCTCTTTTCTACTTCTCTCTCTTTCTGTCTTTCCTTCTCACTCTCTCTATCTCTTTTACTCTCTGGAGCGCTAATTGATGAAAATGCATTACCATCTTTATTTCACTTTTCAGAAGTCATCAGTGAAAAACAATGATCCTCCACCTCATCATCCTACACAGGGTGGCAACAAAGCACACAGGAAGTAATACGCTTTCTAACACAATTGCTTCAGTGGCCTAGTTAATTGTTTTCTCTCTGTTGGGTAATAAACAAGCAGCAAATTGAACTGAAAAAAACGGACTATCCTGCCAATCCTTGACTTCGGCGATGTCATTTACAAAATAGCCTCCACTCCACTCGACTCAGCAAATTGAATGTGGTCTATCACAGTGCCATCCATTTTGTCACCAAAGCCCCATATACTACCCACCACTGCAACCTGTATGCTCTCGTTGGCTGGCTCTCGTTGGCTGGCCCTCGCTTCATATTTGTCACCAAACCCGCTGGCTCCAGGTCTTCTATAACTCTCTGCTAGGTAAAGCCCCGCCTTATCTCAGCTTACTGGTCACCATAGCAGCATCCATCCATAGCACGCGCTCCAGCAGGTATATTTCAATGGTCACCCCCAAAGTCAATTCCTCTTTGGCCGCCTTTCCTTCCAGTTCTCTGCTGCCAATGACTGGAACAAATTGCAAATATCAGTTGGATACTCATATCTCCCTCACTAACTTTAAGCACCAACTGTCAAAGCAGCTCACAGATCACTGCACCTTTACATAGCCAATGACTACATAGGTAGTCATTGAAAATAAGAATTTGTTCTTAACTGACTTGCCTGTTAAAATAAAAAAATAAAAAATGTTTTATTGCCTTACCTCCCTTATCTTACTTCATTTGCACACACTGTACATACACTTTTTTTTCTATTGTGTTATTGACTGTATGTTTGTTTATTCCATGTGTAACTCTGTGTTGTTGTTTATGTCGCACTGCTTTGCTTTATCTTGGCCAGGTCGCAGTTGTAAATGAAAACTTGTTCTCAACCAGCCTCGCTGGGATAGGCGCGACGCAAATGTCCCACCTGGCCAATTGCCAGGGAAAATGCAGAGCGCCAAATTCAAATAAAATACTATACAATTCAAACTTTAAATCACACATGTAAGATACCAAATTAAAGCTACACTCGTTGTGAATCCAGCCGACATGTCAGATTTCAAAAAGGCTTTTCAGGGAAAGTATAAGAAGCTATTATCTGATGACAGCACAACAGTAAACAAAGAGAAAGTAGCGTATTTCAACCCTTCAGGCACCACACAAAATGCAGAAAAAATTAATAAATCATGCCTTACCTTTGATGAGCTTCTTTTATTGGCACTCCAATATGTCCCATAAAAATCACAAATGGTCCTTTTGTTCGATTAATTCCGTAGATATATATCCAAAATGTCCATTTATTTTGCGCGTTTGATCAAGAAAAAAACAGCTTCCAATTTTGCGCAACGTCACCACAAAATATCTCAGAAGTTAAATGTAAACTTTGCCAAAACATTTCAAACGACTTTTGTAATACAACTTTAGGTATTTTTTTATGTAAATGTTCAATCAAATTGAAGACAGGATGATCTGTGTTCAATACAGGAGGAAAACAAACAGTAGCTAGCTTTCTGGTCACGAGTGTCACGCCCTGGTCTTAGTATTTTGTGTTTTCTTTATTTATTTGGTCAGGCCAGGGTGTGACATGGGTTTATTTTGTGGTGTGTTTGTGTATTTGGGTTTTTCGTAGGTTTTGGGATTGTGGCTTAGTGGGGTGTTCTAGCAAAGTCTATGGTTGCCTGAGGCGGTTCTCAATCAGAGCCAGGTGATTCTCGTTGTCTCTGATTGGGAACCATATTTAGGCAGCCATATTCTTTGAGTGTTTCGTGGGTGATTGTTCCTGTCTCAGTGTTTTGTAATTCACCAGATAGGCTGTATAGGTTTTCACGTTCCATTTGTTGTTTTGTATTTTCGTGTGTCATCTTCATTAAAGATGTATCGTATTAACCACGCTGCATTTTGGTCCGACTCTCCTTCGACAGAAGAAAACCGTAACAACGAGCCTCTATCTAACAGTACACTTCAAGTTACCATCGTTCAAGATGGCCGTACTTCTTCATTACACAAAGGAAAAACCTCAACCAATTTCTAAAGACTGTTGACATCCAGTGGAAGCGATAGGAACTGCAAGAAGGTCCCTTAGAAATCTTTATTCTCAATGAAAGCCCATTGAAAAGAGAGTGACCTCAAAAACAAAAAATCTGAATTGTTTGTCCTCGGGGTTTCGCCTGCTAAATAAGTTATGTTATACTCACAGACATGATTCAAACAGTTTTAGAAACTTCAGAGTATTTTCTATCAAAATCTACTAATAATATGCATATCTTATCTTCTGGGGATGAGTAGCAGGCAGTTGAATTTGGGCATGCATTTCATCGGGACGTGAAAATACTGCTCCCTGTCATCAAGAAGTTATATAGACAGGTGTGTGCCTTTCCAAAATATGTCCAATCAATTGAATTTACCACAGGTGGACTCCAATCAAGTTGTAAAAACATCTGAAGGATGATCAACAATGCACCTGAGCTCAATCAAGTCTTGCAGCAAAGGGTCTTAATGTAAATAAGCTATTTCTGTTTTTTATTTTGAAAACATTTGCAAAAATGTGTTTTTGCTTCTTCCTTATGGGGTATTGTGTGTAGATTTCTGAAAAAACATAATATTTAATCAATTTCAGAACAAGGCTGTAACGTAACAAAATATGGAAAAAGTCAAGGGTTCTGAGTACTTTCCAAAGGCAGTGTATATGTTTGGTGTGGTTGATGTTTGATGCTGTGAAACTTGGGGAAAATGCTCTCAGATAAACAAGTCCTGTCATGATCAGTTGGTTGGTACAGGCTAGCACATCAACGGTGGAGCTTGAATGATTGCTCCCAGTCTGATTGCAATAGTTGCAGTGTTTAGCTGTATATAGTCAGCTAACTAGTTGGTTGTTTGTCTTGTTTCTACCCATGTAATTAATATGGAAATGGCACAATCTGCTGGCTATAGCTAGCAAGCTTGTTAGTCTATTAGGCAAGAAAATTTGGGTATTGCAGTAAATTTGGGCTGCGCTAACAAAGAGTCAACCTTAGCTGTCACTTTCACTAGCGAGCCATATAGACAACCAGCTAACTATCCACCGAAATGAAAGTTAGAGTAATTTGTGTTTATATGTTTGGCTTCGGTCATGGTTTGTCCTGTTTGCTAGGTACAGATATTCATAGGCATCTTCCTATCATTTGACAGCTTAGCTGTAATGTTAGGGTAGATGCCCACATAGTGGAGCTCATAAAATATTGAGTTGGATATTTGTTTACATAGCCAGCTAACTAGTTGCTTGTTTTCTACTGTTTCCACGATGCAATTCATTTGGAAACTGTCCCAGCTACGTAACAAATTAGCTAACATTGGCGAACTCTGTCTGTCAGGCAAGAAAGCGAGAGTTGATTGGAAGCGAGAGAGAGGGGAGAGCGAATGTGTGCATATGTGTGTGTGTGTGTGTGGGGGGGGGTGGAAAGGAGGATTGTAACTGCATCACACAATTTATTATGGAAACCCTAAGACGTGATTATTAGGAAGAGAGTCTGTGTGAATGGTTGAGAAAAATAGAGAGAGGGAAGAAGAAAGAGACAGTGTGAGAGGGAGAGAGATTATGTTCCTGACTACAATTGTATCCTATTTGTTGCTCCTCTACCCCTCCCTCTGGTCCTCTGTTCCTCTAGGGCAGTGAACGTGAGGGAAGTGATATGGAGAGTCAGGGCTCAGTAGCAGAAGGCAGGGTGGAAGAGGGATTAGAGATGATTGGAGGGATATAGATGTGGAGGGAGGAGTGGACTGAGAAGGGAGTGGCGGGAGAGAGGAAGAGGAGAGTGGAGAGGAAAGTGGAGGGAGAGGAACATGTAGAGGAAGAGGAACATGGAGAAGAGGAGGAAGTGGGAGCGGAGTAGCAGAGGGAGAAGAGGATGCAGAGGGAGAGGAGGAGGAAGAGGGATGGGAAGTGGGAGAGCACACTCAACAGGGGAACCTACATTTCCATTGAGTGTGTCTGCCCAAGTCCCACCATTCATCCTTGTAGCACACAGCCTGGGCCTAAAGTGACAGAGGCAGGGGTTTAAAAGTGGTAGGAACTTATATCTGTTCCAGAGCTTATAATGAATTACAACAAGAACATGGGGCGGGGTTGGTAGAAAATGGTGGAAGTATGTGTTTTGGGGGATGCTCAACATTGCCATCGTAAATGTGTACATTGTGTGGGGGACACTGCAAAGGCTCCTTCTCAGAAATCATAGGTGCTGGTCCCTGAAGGCATTCAGAATGCAGCTAGTGCATTCACTTTGTGGCAGGAAGAGAGGAGCCAAGAGCGTGGCACCATGGCGTGAGGACTGAGTTTTAACTCATCATTTGAAAGCAGGTGAAGTTTGAAGGTTGCCAGAGAGGGTGTGTGGTGTTCATCCGGAGTGAACGCAGAACAAAGTGTGGGAGATGTGTAAAAATCTCCTTTGGGTGCTCTATGTGTTCTGTGCCACTTCGCAGGATGGGGCCGTGCTTCCAGAAGTTCCATGCCATGTTGTAGGCTAAATGCAAACGCTAAAGTGAAATATGAATTTGTCCTATAAATCTTTTATAACTTTTTCAAATTGTCTCTGAACAGTTGTGTTTTCTATCTTCCCTCTTAATCTGTGTCTATCTAATACTTGTTGCATTCTCTTACTTGTTCTCAGAGTAAGCTACAATTTCTACATTTTGTGTCAGGCCTGGTCTGTACTAAATATTATTGAGAGAGGTTACATACATTTTGTAATAGTCTCTGAATAGTTATTTGCATTTTTACATTTTTACATTTTTACTACAGAAGTAAGAATCACTGTCAATCAAATAGCTTACTTTGTGTGAGTTTTGAAATACTTTCTGAATATTGTCCTCTGGTCACATTTTGGCTATTTGTTTATATATTTGTATGTAAATAATATTTATAAGCATAATATATTATACTTGGTACATTTTAAGTGAGTAATTGAGTCAAATTTCCTACAATTTAAATTATTTCGTTTTTTTGTGTGTTGAGTGTTTATAGTTTTTTGATGGTGTGTCTTTACACAATGGAAGACAAAATGAGTATTATTCCTATTGACATGAATCTGGTGTCGTATTCAATAAGAGGTTGTGCTCTTTAAAACTAAGTTAACTGTCATTTGTTCCTGCTTTTTGAGTGACAGTATGTCTATTTGTTTGAAATGTGTGGGAATATGAGCTTTATCTTGAAAATGTTCAGTAATCTACAGCAGCGTTCTACAATTATATTGGGATCTAAAGGGTTCAAGTGTAGCTGGATCTTGATGTGCAATGAGCGATATATGAGATGGATGTTTAAATTAAGTCCACACATCCCATCCCATACAGTATTATGATGTAATGTATGCATGTACATTACATCATATCCTGTTAATACTGTTTGTACCGTACATCACTGTATATACATTGCATAATTTCCTATAAATATTTGATGTACATTACCTCATATTCTGTTAATATTGTGTGTAAATTATATCATAACCTGTTAATAATGTATGCACATTACATCACATCCTGCTAATACTGTATGTACATTACATCACATCCTGTTAATCCCAGTGGAGGCACCAGATAATTTAATACAAATTAAAATTGTAAAACATTTAAAAAGGTATACATTTTAGATAAAACTATACTAAATAAAATCAGATGTCACCAAATACCTGAATAAAACACTGTTTTACAAAGAAGGTTTACAGTAGCCTCATGGTGGACAGCTAGTTTCCATCCTCCTCTAGGTATATTGACTTCAGTACAAAATTTAGGATGCTCATTGTTCTCACCCCCTTCCATAGACGGACACAGTAATTATGACAACTTCCGGAGGACGTCCTCCAGTCTATCAGAGCTCTTGCAGCATGAACCGACATGTTGTACACCCAATCAACGGGTCATATAATTGATCTAGTTCTGAAAGCCTAAGCTACAGCTAACTAAAACTGCATTGTATAAAATGTGGTTGAGTCGTTGACTCAAAGAGAGAGAAAGACAGCAGTTTAACAGTTTTGAACAATTTAATTTCTTGCAAAATGGAGAAGTGAGAGAGAAAGAGAGATAGAGAGATTGTCATTTTCTTTCACTTTCAGTTTCACTTACTAGCAAATGCAGCTATCTAGTTTAGCCTACTGAAACATGTGCTTAAACAGAGTGATACTATGTTAGCTAGCTGGCTATGACTTTCCAACACAACACCGGAACTTTTCCAAGTCAAGGTAAGCTTTTGGTATTACTAATTTATTGGCTCAGGGGCCCGCTGGTGTAACTGCTTACTGACTGTACACTGATGTTCCTGCATGATTGTAGTGGGTTTACTATTGCGTTAGATCTATTAGTGATGCTGATTATGACGTTACTTTAGCTAATATGGTGACATCACATACATTCTGATGTGTCATGTGTTGAAGTCCACAAGTGAAGGGAAGAGAAGGAATACAACGTGGCTGTTATGAGAGTGAACTCTGTTTACATGTGATCAGGGGTGTATTCATTCCGCCAATTCTGTTGAAAGACTTTTAAAGGAAGCAAACGGAACAAAATGGGGATAAACATACCTCACCCAGTTTACTTTTACATTGAACTGGGTGAATGGAATATGAACGAGAGTCATCCTGTCTGCATGGATGCTTGCTATGGCAACAGCTCAGCATCCGACTACAATGCGCTACAGATGGTAGTATGTACAGTCCAGTACATCACAGGGGCCGAGCTCCCTGCCATTAAGGACCTCTATACGAGGCGGTGTCAGAGGAAGGCCCTAAAAATGGTCAAAGATTCCAGCCACCCTAGTCATAGTCTGTTCTCTCTGCTACCACACGGCAAGCGGTACCAGAGAACAAGGTCTGGGACCAAAAGGCTCCTGAACAGCTTCTACCCCAAAGACTGCTGAACAGTTAACCAAATGGCTACCCAAACGTTTTGCTTTTCACCCCATACCTACATGTATATCAAAAGCCTGTCAAAACCTACACGTCCATATTAAGTCCCTGTATATTGCTCCGTGTACTGTATATAGTCTGTATATAGCCCTGTTTTTGTTATTTTGTTGTTTGTATTTTTATTTTTTAAATTATTAATAACTTTTGAACTGCATTTTTGGGAAAGGGCTCATAAGTAAGGATTTCAAGGGAAATTCTACACTTCTTGTATTCGGCGCATTTGTCAAATAACATTTGATTTGATTACATCATAACCTGTTTATAATGTATGTACATTACATCATACCCTGTAAACAAGTGTATGAACATTACATCATATCCTGTTAACACTGTATGTACATTGCATAATATCCTGTTAATGCTGTGTGTACATTACATCATATCCTTTTAACACTGTATGTAGATTACATAATATTCTTTTAACACTGTATGTCAATTACATAATATACAGTAAACACTGTATGTACAATACATCATATACTGTTAACACTGTATGTACATTCCATCATATCCTTTGACACTGTATGTATATTACATCATATCCCATTGATTGTACATTACATCATATCATGTTAATGTTGTATGTACACTTTATTTTATTTATTTTATTTCACCTTTATTTAACCAGGTAGGCAAGTTGAGAACAAGTTCTCATTTACAATTGAGACCTGGCCAAGATAAAGCAAAGCAGTTTGACACATACAACAACACAGCATTACACATGGAGTAAAACAAACATACAGTCAATAACACCGTAGAAACAAGTCTATATACGATGTGAGCAAATGAGGTGAGATAGGGAGGTAAAGGCAAAAAAAGGCCATGGTGGCCTTTAAATACTGTAAATACAATATAGCAAGTAAAATACTGGAATGTAGATTTGCAGTGGAAGAATGTGCAAAGTCGAAATAAAAATAATGGGGTGCAAAGGAGCAAAATAAAGAAATAAATAAAATAAAATAAATACAGTAGGGAAATAGGTAGTTGTTTGGGCTAAATTATAGATGGGCTATGGACAGGTGCAGTAATCTGTGAGCTGCTCTGACAGCTGGTGCTTAAAGCTAGTGAGGGAGATAAGTGTTTCCAGAATCAGAGATTTTTGTAGTTCGTTCCAGTCATTGGCAGCAGAGAACTGGAAGGAGAGGCGGCCAAAGAAAGAATTGGTTTTGGGGTATGACCAGAGAGATATACCTGCCGGAGCGCATGCTACAGGTGGGTGATGCTATGGTGACCAGCGAGCTGAGATAAGGGGGGACTTTACCTAGCAGGGTCTTGTAGATGACCTGGAGCCAGTGGGTTTGGCAACGAGTATGAAGCGAGGGCCAGCCAACGAGAGCGTACAGGTCGCAATGGTAGGTAGTATATGGGGCGTTGGTGACAAAACGGATGGCACTGTGATAGACTGCATCCAATTTGTTGAGTAGGGTATTGGAGGCTATTTTGTAAATGACATCTCCGAAGTAGAGGATTGGTAGGATGGTCAGTTTTACAAGGGTATGTCTGGCAGAATGAGTGAAGGATGCTTTGTTGCGAAATAGGAAGCCAATTCTAGATTTAACTTGGATTGGAGATGTTTGATGTGGGTCTGGAAGGAGAGTTTACAGTCTAACCAGACACCTAGGTATTTGTAGTTGTCCACGTATTCTAAGTCAGAACCGTTCATAATAGTAATGCTGGACAGGCGGGCAGGTGCAGGCAGCGATCGGTTGAAGAGCATGCATTTAGTTTTACTTGTATTTAAGAGCAATTGGAGGCCACGGAAGGAGAGTTGTGTGGCATTGAAGCTTGCCTGGAGGGTTGTTAACACAGTGTCCAAAGAAGGGCCATAAGTATACAAAATGGTGTCGTCTGCGTAGAGGTGGATCAGAGACTCACCAGCAGCAAGAGCGACATCATTGATCTATACAGAGAAGAGAGTCGGTCCAAAAATTGAACCCTGTGGCACCCCCATAGAGACTGCCAGAGGTCCGGACAACAGACCCTCCGATTTGGCACACTGAACTCTATCAGAGAAGTAGTTGGTGAACCAGGCGAGGCAATCATTTGAGAAACCAAGGCTGTCGAGTCTGCCGATGAGGATGTGATGATTGACAGAGTCGAAAGCCTTGGCCAGATCAATGAATACGACTGCACAGTAATGTTTCTTATCGATGGCGGTTAAGATATCATTTAGGACCTTGAGCAAGGCTGAGGTGCAACCATGACCAGCTCTGAAACCAGATTGCAAAGCAGAGAGGGTATGGTGAGATTGTAAATGGTCGGCAATCTGTCTGTTGACTTGGCTTTCGAAGATCTTAGAAAGGCAGGGTAGGATAGATATAGGTCTGTGGCAGTTTGGGTCAAGAGTGTCACCCCCTTTGCAGAGGGGGATGACCGCAGCTGCTTTTCAATTTTTGGGAATCTCAGACGACACGAAAGAGAGGTTGAATAGGCTAGTAATAGGGGTGGCAACAATTTCGGCAGATCATTTTAGAAAGAAAGGGTCCAGATTGTCTAGCCCGGCTGATTTGTAGGTGTCCAGATTTTGCAGCTCTTTCAGAACATCAGCTGACTGGATTTGGGAGAAGGAGAAATGGGGAAGGCTTGGGCGAGTTGCTGTGGGGGGGTGCAGTGCTGTTGACCGGGGTAGGGGTAGCCAGGTGGAAAGCATGGCCAGCCGTAGAAAAATGCTTATTGAAATTCTCAATTATAGTGGATTTATCAGTGGTGACAGTTTTTCCTATCTTCAGTGCAGTGGGCAGCTGGGAGGAAGTGTTCTTATTCTCCATGGACTTTACAGTGTCCCAGAACTTTTTTGAGTTAGTGTTGCAGGAAGCAAATTTCTGCTTGAAAAAGCTAGCCTTGGCTTTTCTAACTGCCTGTGTATATTGGTTTCTAGCTTCCCTGAAAAGCTGCATATCACGGGGGCTGTTCGATGCTAATGCAGAACGCCATAGGATGTTTTGTGTTGGTTAAGGGCAGTCAGGTCTGGGGAGAACCAAGGGCTATATCTGTTCCTGTTTCTAAATTTCTTGAATGGGGCATGCTTATTTAAGATGGTTAGGAAGGCATTTAAAAAAAAAACAGGCATCCTCTACTGACGGGATGAGGTCAATATCGTTCCAGGATACCCCGGCCAGGTCGATTAGAAAGGCCTGCTCGCTGAAGTGTTTCAGGGAGCATTTGACAGTGATGAGTGGAGGTCGTTTGACGCTGACCCGTTACGGATGCAGGCAATGAGACAGTGATCGCTGAGATCTTGATTGAAGACAGCGGAGGTGTATTTAGAGGGCAAGTTGGTTAGGATGATATCTATGAGGATGCCCGTGTTTACGGCTTTGGGGAGGTACCTGGTAGGTTCATTGATAATTTGTCTGAGATTGAGGGCATCAAGCTTAGATTGTAGGATGGCTGGGGTGTTAAGCATGTTCCAGTTTAGGTCGCCTAGCAGCACGAGCTCTGAAGAAAGATGGGGGGCAATCAGTTCACATATGGTGTCCAGAGCACAGCTGGGGGCAGAGGGTAGTCTATAGCAGGCGGCAACGGTGAGAGGCTTGTTTTTAGAGAGGTGAAAAGTAGAAGTTCAAATTGTTTGGGTACAGACCTGGATAGTAGGACAGAACTCTGCAGGCTATCTTTGCAGTAGATTGCAACACCGCCCCCTTTGGCATTTCTATCTTGTCTGAAAATGTTGTAGTTAGGGATGAACATTTCAGAATTTTTGATGGTCTTCCTAAGCCAGGATTCAGACACAGCTAGAACATTCGGGTTGGCAGAGTGTGCTAAAGCAGTGAATTAAACAAATTTAAGGAGGAGGCTTCTAATGTTAACATGCATGAAACCAAGGCTATTACGGTTACAGAAGTCATCAAAAGGGAGCGCCTGGGGAAAAGGAGTGGAGCTAGGCACTGCACGGCCTGGATTCACCTCTACATCACCAGACGAAAAGAGGAGGAGTAGGATAAGGGTACGGCTAAAAGCAATGAGAATTGGTCATCTAGAACGTCTGGAACAGAGAGTAAAAGGTGGTTTCTGGGGGCGATGAAATAGCTTCAAGGTATAATGTACAGACAAAGGTATGGTAGGATGTGAATACAGTGGAGGTAAACCTAGGTATTGAGTGATGATGAGAGAGATATTGTCTCTAGAAACATCATTGAAACCAGGAGATGTCATCGCATGTGTGGGTGGTGGAACTAATAGGTTGGATAAGGCATAGTGAGCAGTACTAGAGGCTCTACAGTGAAATAAGCCAATAAATCCCATAATATCCTGTTGGTGCAGCAGGGTAGCCTAGTGGTTAGAGCGTTGGACTAGTAACCGGAAGGTTGCAAGTTCAAACCCCCAAACTGACAAGGTACAAATCTGTCGTTCTGCCCCTGAACAGGCAGTTAACCCACTGTTCCTAGGCCATCATTGAAAATAAGAATTTGTTCTTAACTGACTTGCCTAGTTAAATGAAAAAATAAAGGTAAAAAACACTAACCAGAACAGCAATGGACAAGGCATATTGACATTAAGGAGAGGCATGCTTAGTCGAGTGATCAAAAGGGTCCAGTGAGTAGTGAGGTTGGTTGGGGTCACGGCGATTCAGACAGCTAGCCGGGCCATCGGTAGCAAGCTAGCATAGGATGGAGATCTGTTTTTAGCCGCCTTGTGCATTTCCGTCGGTAGTATTAGTGGGGTTCCCTGTGGTAGAGGGGATCAATCCAATTCGTAATAAAATAGATATAGTTTTAGAGGCCCAAGAAAATAAAAAATAAAGAAAAAAATTGTCCGATAGATCTATTCAGATAGCAGCCGATAAGACAGCTTAAGATTAGCGGGCCGCAGATGGGCGTTCAGGTAACGTCACGACGGAGGAGCCAGCTGGATAACTCCCTCGGGCAGATAACGTAGGTAGTCCAGTTGTGAAGGCCCGGTGGGGCTCCGCGTTGGCAGTAAAACGGGTCCGGATAGGTGATTGTAGCCCAGGAGTGGCTGATGGAACTCTTCAGCTGGCTAGCTCCGAAATAATTGATTTTTACTCCGGGATCGACGTAAGCCGATACTCACACGGATAGCAGCTAGCTAGCTGCGAGATCCAGGTGTAAATGTCCAGAGCTTACGGTTGAAATCCGGGGACATGGGGAGAAAATAGGTCCGGCATGTTCCGGTCCGAGCCGCGCCGTACAAAACTGGTGATAGATTTTCGAGCTAAAGGATGGCTAATGACCACAAACCGTGGTAGCTGAACACTAACGAATTAGCCAGTAAAGAAGCTAACTAGCTTTTGGCTAGCTTCTGACTAGTTTCTGATTAGCTTCTGGTTAGCTTCAATGGAGGATTTCAGATTTGAGGTAAATAATACATTCTTTTTTTATATATAAATTGGTGAGGCGGGTTGCAGGAGACTGTTTTAAAGTTGAATTTATGGAAAAGAAAAAAATACATATAAAAAGGTATGTGAAGGAAGTTGTAAATATATATATATATATATATATATATATATATATATATATATATATATATATATATATACGGGACACGACAAGATGAGGACGTCTGACTGCCATCTTGGTGACGAAAATGACTCTACACTACATCATATCAAGACCAAAGAGCTGTCAAAGGACACCAGAAACAAAATTGTAGACCTGCACCAGGCTGGGAAGACTGAATCTGCAATAGGTAAGCAGCTTGGTTTGAAGAAATCAACTGTGGGAGCAATTATTAGGAAATGGAAGACATACAAGACCACCGATAATCTCCCTCGATCTGGGGCTCCATGCAAGATCTCACCCCGTGGGGTCAAAATGATCACAAGAACGGTGAGCAAAAATTCCAGAACCACATGGGGGGACCTAGTGAATGACCTGCAGAGAGATGGGACCAAAGTAACAAAGCCTACCATCAGTAACACACTACGCCGCCAGGGACTCAAATCCTGCAGTGCCAGACGTGTCCCCCTGCTTAAGCCAGTACATGTCCAGGCCCGTCTGAAGTTTGCTAGAGAGCATTTGGATGATACAGAAGAAGATTGGGAGAATGTCCCATAGTCAGATGAAACCAAAATATAACTTTTTGGTAAAAACTCAACTCGTCGTGTTTGGAGGACAAAGAATGCTGAGTTGCATCCAAAGAACACCATACCTACTGTGAAGCATGGGGGTGGAAACATCATGCTTTGGGGCTGTTTTTCTCCAAAGGGACCAGGACGACTGATCCGTGTAAAGGAAAGAATGAATGGGGCCATGTATCGTGAGATTTTGAGTGAAAACCTTCTTCCATCAGCAAGGGCATTGAAGGTGAAACATGGCTGGGTCTTTCAGCATGACAATGATCCCAAACACACTGCCCAGGCAACAAAGGAGTGGCTTCGTGAGAAGCATTTCAAGGTCGTGGAGTGGCCTAGCCAGTCTCCAGATCTCAACCACATAGAAAATCTTTGGAGGGAGTTGAAAGTCCGTGTTGCCCAGCAACAGCCCCAAAACATCACTGCTCTAGAGGAAATTTGCATGTAGGAATGGGCCAAAATTATTCTAATTTTGTCTGTCATAGTTGAAGTGTACCTATGATGAAAATTACAGGCCTCTCTCATCTTTGTAAGTGGGAGAACTTGCACAATTGGTGGCTGACTAAATACTTTTTTGCCCCACTGTACATACATCTACATATTATGTTAATGCGGTTCGTACATTACAACACATCATGTTAATAATGCATGTACATTACATCACATCCTGTTAAAAGTGTATGTACATTACATCAAATCTTGCTAACATTGTATGTTCACTATATCATATTCTTTTAACACTGTATGTACATTATCTCATATCCTGTTAACGATTTATGGACATTACATAATATCCTTTTAACACTGTATGCACATTACATAATATGCTGTCACCACTATATGTACATTACATCATTACATCCTGTTAACACTGTATATAAAATACATAATATCCCTTTAACTGTCACGCCCTGGTCAAAGTATTTTGTGTTTATTTTTATGTATTTGGTCAGGCCAGGGTGTGGCATGGGGTTTTTGTAATTGTGGTGTGTTTGTCTTGGGGTTTTGGTGGTGGTATTGGGATTGTAGCTTAGTGGGTTGTCTAGCAAGGTCTATGGCTGTCTGGAGTGGTTCTCAATCAGAGGCAGGTGCTTATCGTTGTCTCTGATTGGGAACCATATTTAGGCAGCCATATTCTTTGAGTTTGTCGTGGGTGATTGTCCTTAGTGTCCTATGTGTACTCTCTGTTAGTTTGCACCAGATAGGCTGTTTCAGTTTCGTTTATTGTTTTGTGTAGTGTTCGTGTTTTCTTTGTTGTATTAAACATGGATCGCAATCGACACGCTGCAGTTTGGTCCGACTCTCCTTCATCACCACTAGAAAACCGTTACAGAATCACCCACCACCAACGGACCAAGCGGCGTGTCAACAGGCAGGAGCAGCCGAAAAAGGAGATGCTCAACAAGGATTTCTGGTCATGGGAGGAGATCTTCGACGGGAGAGGACCCTGGGCTAAACCAGGGGAGTGTAGCCGCCCAAAGGAGCAACAGGAGAAGAGGCAACTGAGGCAGCAGCAGCAGGAGCAGCAGCAGCTACAGTGGGAGAGGTTGCACCACCTGGAGATATGGACATGGGAGGAGGAATTGGACGGTAAAGGACCCTGGAATGAGCCTGGAGATTATTGTCGCCCCAAAGCCGAGCTGGAGGCAGCAAAAGCAGAGAGGCGGCATTATGAGGAGCTAGCACGGCAGAGCGGATGGAAGCCCGAGAGTCAGCCCCAAAAATTTCTTGGGGGCTCACAGGGAGTATGGCTATGCCTGGTAGGAGACCTGCGCAAACTCCCTGTGCTTACCGGGGGCTGGAGAGACCGGTCAGGCACCGTGTTATGCTGTGGAGCGCACGGTGTCTCCAGTGCGGGTGCACAGCCCGGTTCGGTATATTCCAGCTCCTCGTATCGGCCGGGCTAGAGTGGGCATCGAGCCAGGTAAGGTTGGGCAGGCTCGGTGCTCAAGAGCTCCAGTGCGCCTGCACGGTCCGGTCTATCCAGTACCACCTCCACACCCCAGCCCTCCGGTAGCAGCTCCCCGCACCAGGCTTCCTGTGCGTGTCCTCGATCCAGTACCACCAGTTCCAGCACCACGCATCAGGCCTTCAGTGTGCCTCGCCTGTTCAGCGCAGCCAGCGCTTTTCTCCTCTCCTGCGCTGCTGGAGTCTCCCGCCTGTTTAGCGCAGCCAGAGCTGCCAGTCTACATGAAGCAGCCAGAGCTGTCAGTCTGCATGAAGCAGCCAGAGCTGTCAGTCTGCATGGAGCAGTCAGAGATGTCAGTCTGCATGGAGCAGCCAGAGCTGTCAGTCTACATGAAGCAGCCCGAGCTGCCAGTCTGCATGAAGCAGTCAGTCTACATGGAGCAGCCAGAGCTGTCAGTCCGCATGGAGCAGCCAGAGCTGTCAGTCTATATGAAGCAGCCCGAGCTGCCAGTCTGCATGAAGCAGCCAGTCTACATGGAGCAGCCAGAGCTGTCAGTCTGCATGAAGCAGCCAGAGCTGTCAGTCTGCATAGAGCAGCCAGTCTGCATGGAGCTGCCAGTCTGCATGGAGCTGCCAGTCTGCATGGAGCTGCCAGTCTGCCCAGCATCGCCAGTCTGCCCAGCATCGCCAGTCGGCCCAGCACCGTCAGTCTGCCCAGCACCGCCAGTCTGCCCAGCGTCGTCAGTCTGCCCAGCGTCGTCAGTCTGCCCAGCACCGCCAGTCTGCCCAGCACCGCCAGTCTGCCCAGCGCCGCCAGTCTGCCCAGCGCCGCCAGTCTGCCCAGCATCGCCAGTCTGCCCAGCGCCGCCAGTCTGCCCAGCGCCGCCAGTCTGCCCAGCGCCGCCAGATCTGCCAGTCAGCCAGACTCTTCCAGATCTGCCAGTCAACCAGACTCTTCCAGATCTGCCAGTCAACCAGACTCTTCCAGATCTGCCAGTCAACCAGACTCTTCCAGATCTGCCAGTCAACCAGACTCTTCCAGATCTGCCAGTCAACCAGACTCTTCCAGATCTGCCAGTCAACCAGACTCTTCCAGATCTGCCAGTCAGCCAGGATCTGCCAGTCAGCCAGGATCTGCTGAAACCACCAGCCAGCCAGGAGCTGGGAGATCTATCTACCTGCCTGAGCTTCCTCTCACTCCTGAGCTTCCTCTCACTCCTGAGCTTCCTCTCACTCCTGAGCTTTCTCTCACTCCTGAGCTTTCTCTCACTCCTGAGCTTCCCCTCAGTCCCGAGCTGCCTCGGTCCCGAGCTGTCCTTCAGTCCCGATCTGCTCCTCAGTCCAGTGGGGTTCTGGGTGAGGACTACTAGGCCATGGTCGGCGGCGAGGGTGGACTATCCAGGGACGAAGGGAGAGGGACTAAGACATTAAAGGAGTGGGGTCCACGTCCCGCGCCGGAGCCGCCACCATGGACAGACGCCCACCCGGACCCCCTATTGTTTTGAGGTGCGTTCGGGAGTCCGCACCTTAGGGGGTTCTGTCACGCCCTGGTCAAAGTATTTTGTGTTTATTTTTATGTATTTGGTCAGGCCAGGGTGTGGCATGGGGTTTTTGTAATTGTGGTGTGTTTGTCTTGGGGTTTTGGTGGTGGTATTGGGATTGTAGCTTAGTGGGTTGTCTAGCAAGGTCTATGGCTGTCTGGAGTGGTTCTCAATCAGAGGCAGGTGCTTATCGTTGTCTCTGATTGGGAACCATATTTAGGCAGCCATATTCTTTGAGTTTGTCGTGGGTGATTGTCCTTAGTGTCCTATGTGTACTCTCTGTTAGTTTGCACCAGATAGGCTGTTTCGGTTTCGTTTATTGTTTTGTGTAGTGTTCGTGTTTTCTTTGTTGTATTAAACATGGATCGCAATCGACACGCTGCAGTTTGGTCCGACTCTCCTTCATCACCACTAGAAAACCGTTACATTAACGCTGTATGTACATTACATAATATCCTTTTAACACTAAATGCACATTACATCATATCCTGTTAGTACTGTATGTACATTAGATCATATCCTGTTAAATCTTTATGTACGTTACATAATATCCTTTTAACATGGTATGTACATTACATAATATCCTGTTAACAGTGTATGCACATTACATCATATCCTGTTAATACTGTTTGTACATTACATAATATCCTTTTAACACTGAATGTACTTGACATAATATGCTGTCACCACTGTATGTACATTACATCATATCCTGTTAACACTATGTACATCACGTTATATCCTGTAAAAAGCTGTATGTACATTACATCATATCCTGTTAATACTGTATGTACATTACATCATATCCTGTTAATTCTGTATGCACATGACATAATGTCCTTTGACTCTGTATGTACAATTTCATTTGTCCTGTCTAACTGTATGTACATTACATCATATCCTGTTAACGCTGTCTGTACATTACATCGTATCCTGTTAACACTGTATGTACATTACATAATATTCTGTTAATGCTTCATGTTAATGCTGTATGTACATTGCATCATATCATGTTAATAAGGTATGTACATATCCTTTTATTGCAGTATGTAAATTACATCATATCCTGTTAACACTATATACCTTACATAATATCCTTTTAACACTGTATGTACATTAGATCATGTCCTAGTTCATGCAAAACTTCTATTCTCTGAATTTGCATCAAGGACATTGATTTCCCCCTGTATCATGTCATCAGTTTCATGGATAGCCAACTAATAGATAACTCAGGGGATAATCAAATATTCAATACAATAATAATGATCATGAAATTGTATTAAACTTGTAACAATGTACACTTACATTCAAATGAAATTATGCAACGCTAATTGGATATGATAGGCGTCTGCAAGTGTGTAGTTAAGACTGACAGTTTCCAGAGTGGCATGGGATAAAAAAATATATGACACACCCATGCACACACACACACACACACACACACACACACACACACACCACACACACACACACACACACCCCACCCTCCTCTATCACCACCACCTCCACCACCACATGTCTCTATATTGCATATTACCAGCCCAGCCTATAACGCATGTGCCCAGTCAGTGAGAGTGACATCTTGTCCACATGGACCCTGAGTAGCCTTGGCTCTGTACCCCACCAGCACGCCCTCCCAGCCAGCCAGGGAGATCAGTGGCTTCTCTAACCAGAGAAGGGCCTCCATATGCAGAGAGCAGAGTGAGACATCTCCCCTAACACCCACTCTCTGGGGAAGTGGACAGAGAGCCAGAACGGTTATGGGCTGGACATGGCTGACCGAGAGATTTTGAAACAGTGAGACTCAGGCAAGGAATGGATGGACAGAACAAACATGAATGGACAGATAGATGGCTGGATGCATGGATGGATAGATGGACAAATGGCTAGATGGATAGATGGACAGCAATGGATGGACGGTAGGAGAGAGGGACAAAACAGAATGATTGAATCATACATCAGTAGCAGTATTCCCTCACAAGCCATAAAGCAACAGGAACATCAATACCTCTTAAAGTTTAGAGGTGCCCTGAGCCATGCTCAGCTGGTTAAAGTAATTCCCCTCGCTAAAGGGAACCTTACCCTCCGCCTCTCTGTCCCAACCCCAATCAGACCACTTCCCCTATAACCCACTCACTCTGAGATGGGGAACAGTGTGTGTGCACACTTGCCTGCGTCTGTGCATGCTTGTGTGTGTCTTTGCCTGACTGTTTTAGACTGCCATCCTCTTTCATATCTATAAGACCAATTCATCCAAAACCAATATCCAGAAGAATCTCCAGATATATCCAGACACAGCTTTTGATTGAATATCACTAAGCAATTCAACAGCCAATACCCACCGTCCATCCCAACCACAATCAGTCACAGAACAATCACCCCCACTGGAAACAAGTCAATACCCCTAGTGTAACGTAGCATGAAAAATGCAAAGTGATATTTCCAACAGGTTGCTGCTTACAGCCCAATGACATTGACTCGACCGACCTTAATCAAAATATTGCACAGTAATCGCAGTAGTCTACTGAGGTGTAGCCAGTAATTACCTCTCCGTAGTGTGTGTGTGTGTGTGTGTGTGTGTGTGTGTGTGTGTGTGTTTTCAAACCTAGCCAGGTCACTTAAGATCCACTGCGAAATTTGACGCCCATCAAGGTAAGCAGGACGTCGGGAGATTAGTTAAAAACTGGCTACTAGGGGCAACGGTAAGCGCGATTACCATCAAGTAGACTTTGGGTTTGGTAGGGCATTGTGGACCGAAATAGTTCACAATGGAGCTGAGAACTCCAGCTCCGAGGGTCACATGTTCAATCCCAGTGCTAGGCACTAATTTGTATTTTTTTAACCCTATCCCAACCCTTAACCCTTACCGTAATCAATCAGAAATCATGCCTGAATTTAACTGTGGAGTTGTTTTAACCCTATCCTAAACCTTAACCATTAACTAAACCATTAACTAAACCACTAAACTTAACCTTTGCAATTTGACATGTATGGACAAGCATCATAACCCTTACCTTAACCATTCGGAATTAATGCCTAAACTTAATCGTCGATATTTGATGTTTATGGACAAACGTAGGTGTCACGCCCTGACCTTAGAGAGCCTTTCTTTGTCTCTATTTGGTTTGGTCAGGGTGTGATTTGGGGTGGGCATTCTATGTTTTGTTTTCTATGTTTCTTTATTTCTATGTTATGGCCGGGTATGGTTCTCAATCAGGGACAGCTGTCTATCGTTGTCTCTGATTGGGAATCATACTTAGGTAGCCGTTTTCCCTTTGTTATTTGTGGGAAGTTGACTTTTGTTAGTGGCACTGTAGCCCTGTAAGCTTCACGGTTGTTTCTTGTTTTGTTTGCGTCATTCCAAAATAAAATAAAATGAGAATGTACGCTCACCACGCTGTACTTTTGTCCACTTCCTTCGACGGCCTTGACAAGGTATCCCTGTGAGCTTCACGGGGATCTTCACGGTTGTTTCCTGTGAGCTTCACCGTTGTTTCTTAGTTTGTTGTTTTGTTGGCGACATTTTAAATTAAATAAAAATGTACGCTCACCACGCGCACTTTGGTCCACTTCTTTCGACGGCCATGACAGTAGGGTTCTGCAGTGAGACTGTGAGAGCTTGTGGTCCAGACCACCCCAGCCCTAGCTCAGTGTAGTGAGAATTAGAAGTCACTCAGTTGTAAGCAAGGTGCAAGCTACAACATTGTAATTGAAAACTCTGATAAGTGTAAGGTACAATATTGCATTTTGCACAAATGTGAATTGTTCTAGCTTTAATAGGTATTTGGTAGAATGTGAATTGTTCTAGCTTTAATAGGTATTTGGTAGAATGTGAATTGTTCTAGCTTTAATAGGTATTTGGTAGAATGTGAATTGTTCTAGCTTTAATAGGTATTTGGTAGAATGTGAATTGTTCTAGCTTTAATAGGTATTTGGTAGAATGTGAATTGTTCTAGCTTTAATAGGTATTTGGTAGAATGTGAATTGTTCTAGCTTTAATAGGTATTTGGTAGAATGTGAATTGTTCTAGCTTTAATAGGTATTTGGTAGAATGTGAATTGTTCTAGCTTTAATAGGTATTTGGTAGAATGTGAATTGTTCTAGCTTTAATAGGTATTTGGTAGAATGTGAATTGTTCTAGCTTTAATAGGTATTTGGTAGAATGTGAATTGTTCTAGCTTTAATAGGTATTTGGTAGAATGTGAATTGTTCTAGCTTTAATAGGTATTTGGTAGAATGTGACTTGTTCTAGCTTTAATCGGTATTTGGTAGAATGTGACTTGTTCTAGCTTTAATAGGTATTTGGTAGAATGTGACTTGTTCTAGCTTTAATAGGTATTTGGTAGAATGTGAATTGTTCTAGCTTTAATAGGTATTTGGTAGAATGTGAATTGTTCTAGCTTTAATAGGTATTTGGTAGAATGTGAATTGTTCTAGCTTTAATAGGTATTTGGTAGAATGTGAATTGTTCTAGCTTTAATAGGTATTTGGTAGAATGTGAATTGTTCTAGCTTTAATAGGTATTTGGTAGAATGTGAAACATATTGTTTCCTTAATATAAATGGCAATGAAATCCAACCACAAGGTTTCCACTCAAAAGGTTCAGAGACTCAAATTGTCTAGTTTTTGTTGTTGTAAATTATATATTTGGAAACAGTAGGGAGGACATAAAAACAGACTTTTCAACAGAAAAGCTTATCTCAGTGTGAAGATATTCAACCAGACTATGATTTTGTTCATTCCACCTTTCATACCAGTGTTCAAACAAAGACAACAACGGGTTGCAGCTGCCTTGTTTTGAGCTGCCGAGTGGATCAACACAGGCAAAGAATTAAATGCTATAAAATATATGCTAATATGCGCCTCATGCTGAATAGCTTAGCACATTTGATAATGCGAAACGCAAGATTGTGGATTGTTGTTTGTGTTCATGTGTTGTTGTCATAACGACTCAGGACATTGCAATGGTAAATCCTCTCCGCTTAAGGTGAGATCAAAGCATGAAATAATAATGTCACCAAATGACCAAGCCTGTTTAATAAACATGGAAGTGGAAGCGCATTGAGACGTGACATTGTTCCCAAGTGCGCACACACACACACACTTGCAAAAACACAAACACACACAAGCGTGGCTAGGCACTTGGATGAGCTAAGGCCTGCTTAGGTAGAGCAATATAATGTGGGTTCACATGTATTACTGATTCCATTTCTACAGGCAATACATAGAAACTTATTTAATAGCAGATATCCGATTCTGGATGGTGTATTGAGTGGGTCCTGTATGAACAAACTGTGTTTGTTAATTGGACTTCTTAACACAGAGAAGTAGGGTAGCAGGTAGCCTAGTGGATAACGTGTTGGGTCAGTAACCAAAAGGTCACTGATTCAAATACCTGAGCCGAAAAGTGAAAAGCGCCGACCATGTGAAACACCACATTTCACTGCACCTATCCAGTGTATGTGCCAATACAACATAAATGCACTGAGTGTACAAAACATTAGGAAAGGGGGTGCAACTCAATATTAGGAATACATTCCTAGTTCTTTGTACACTCAGTGTATATACTGGCTGACTTTTTAAATATGATTTCTGATTTAAATCAGGGGGAGTTAGATTACTGCCCTCTAATGTCTATGTCACGCCCTGGCCATAGAGAGGCTTTTATTCTCTATTTTGGTTAGGCCAGGGTGTGACTAGGGTGGGCATTCTAGTTTCTTTATTTCTATGTTTTCTATTTCTTGTGTTTGGCCGGGTGTGGTTCTCAATCAGAGGCAGCTGTCTATCGTTGTACTTAGGCAGCCTTTTCCTTTTGCATTTGTGGGTAGTTATCTTTGTTAGTTGCACTATTGTCCAAGGTAAGCTTCATGGTCGTTTCCTTGTTTTGTTGGCGACATTAATTTCAAATAAAGAGAAATGTACGCTCATCACGCTGCGCTTTCGTCCAGTCATTTCCAGGAGGAGGATCGTGACAGTCTAACATAAATACAGTACCTTATACTGGGTCCCACAGAGTGGCACATGCATGCAAACACAGACACACTTATGTATACGTACAGAAGACATTGTCCATCATATGTCAATCATGATTGCTTGACATACACAACATACAACATTGCACATATTTTCTCTCTCTCTCTCATTCGTTTTTCCCCTGTGATAAAACATACCATCTGAGTCTCTCTTCTCTCTCTCACACACAGCCCTCTGTAGCTTTTGTTTGTCCCACCAGGGGCTTGGCTTAATTTACAGCCGGTGTGTATGCAGCTTTTGTAGTGCCACCATAGCATTGATCCGTGTTACACTTAAAGAGTGCAATTAGCAGATCAATAAGACACAATGGGGAACAGGGGGAGCGCTCTAGACATTATTTGTTGGACATTGAAAAAAAACATTGAAACAACAACAATGCCCTGACACACACAGGCCTCTATTCTCTTATTGGCTCTCGTCACAGATTCATTCAGGCATCGACTGGGCCACCTGTGTGGTCTTGATGCAAATGAGCTGCAGTAATTGCTTCCAGGTAGACAAGCCACTGAAGGTGTGTGTGTGTTTACTAAGCTGAGAGAAAACACATTTAATTATGCTAATTCAGTGACAGGGCTAGCCTGCGTACACTGTGTCGTATAATTATAAAAAAAGGGGCCATTTAAAAAAATATATATATATTGATATCTTGGATGGTCAGTCCTTGCATCCTTAGCTCTCCAAGCTAATTTGGGAGTGGTTCCATTTCTTCAGCCCCATCCCTCAGCTTTTTACCAAAACAGGGGACAGGGAAACAGGGATGATTTGTTATTGTTTCTATTGCTGAGTTCCGCTTCAAAGCTAATGCAATACATTGAATGCATTTAATGAAGCAGTGTGACAGTTGAGTCCTGTAGCAACACAGAAACAAAATACTTTATGTAGTTGTACAGTGCTTTCCTTAGATCAGTATCACACCTGTCTGTTGTAACCAATTCATTTGTATAATCAAATCAAAATACATTCTAGTGTTTCTGTTTCAGAAGTTCGTTTTTCATCAAGTTTTAATAAAAACATTTGTATAAGTGGAGTGCTCTATAGTACCAGATCATCTATCTAGTTTAAATAAACAAAATGGAATATAGCTTTGTGGATTAAGTTCGGAATTACACAATTTCATGTGTACAATATCTGCATCACTATACGGAAAGCTTACATATTTGGGTGTT
>NC_056441.1:19041732-19264232 GCF_018296145.1 Oncorhynchus tshawytscha | reverse complement strand
AAAGAAAGGACAAAGACAGAGGGAGGTAGAGAGGGAGGGAGGGTGGAGGAAAGTGAGTCTGTCATCTTACCTTCTTTTAAGTGCTTTATCGCAGCTAACCACATTGGTTTTATTAATGTAACTCTGCATCAATAGGGGTCTGAAGGGCGGAGCAGCCACCGACTCCCTATCAGGAACTTTCTTAGCACACATATATACAGGAGAGAGGGAGGACCCTCTGTTTAATAAAAAAAAGAAAGGGAAGAGGGAAAAGAAAATACACTAGTTTATTTGATTTGATTGATTGCTTTTCCAAAAAACAAAAGACCCCCCAAAAACGTACTGTTCACATCTCAATTGTTAATTTGATATTATTTTTCTGACTGAGGCGAGGAGGAAGAAGATAAGGACAATGAAAGAATACAGGTCATGGTTTCCAGCTCTGATTTGATTGTTGTTCAAATAACGGAGAAGCTAAAAAAAAATAAGAAAAAGAGGAGGGAAAACATGAAAAAGGATACTGTGACTGGGTTAGCATTTCAATAACAACACAGAATGGATGGAATGAGTCAAATAACAATAATATTCTCTTTCTGATTGGAGTTGTTTAAGGCTTAAGTCAATGTTTAATTCCCTTAAAACAACTCCTTTCTACTGGACTGTGAGAGTGACGTTCACAAAACCGCTTTTCCCCAGATTTACTTTCTTCCTCACTTCATTGGACGGGAGGGTGTTATTGTTCTGGAAGGCTTCAGAAACATGTGTCACAGACGAGTGTCTGAATGTCAAGTCGAGGCGGTCTGTCCCCTGTGGGTCCCTTCATACACAAACCTCCTGATTAGCCAAACGTGGAGGAAGTCACTTATTAGGACGAGAACAAATATTAACCTTCGGATTCACATTCCGGCATTTTCCCCTTCTTTCTTACATGATTAGATTTCTCAATGTGTTAATATTTACACTGTGTCACAATTGGCATACCTTTTCTATTCAGAAGATCCAGATCAACAAGGAAAGTCTGCGTATATTTGCCATTTACCTGAGACACAGAAGCACTTGTCATTACCTTTGGTTGTAGCCTATTGGTTGGTTATAAGATGATTATTTCCCTGCCATGCTTGTCTTTTCTCCTATACTCATGTATATCTGGCAGCTGTTATCTAATGCATGCTTTTAGATAGGGATAGGCATTTTAAATGATTTTACTACTAGAATAATATCATGACATTGTTGTGACTCTCGACCAATCAGAATGATGCAAATGCTCATCGCAGATGAGGTTGGCCAGCAGCAGCAATGAAAGAGAAGTCTGATTTTCACCATGATAGAACTAATTCTGTTACCAAAACGTTTTCGGGTGAGTGTTTTGCAGTAATCTGTGTCCGGTATTGTGGAAAGTCTGTTAGGCGAGCACCTGTAATTGCTTTTTGAAGTGGGGAAAAAAGCAAGCTGACGTTAGGACAGCCTGGAGGGCTAAATGTACAGCAGTAGTGCAGCAGAAACTCAGTAGCTCAATGTGCCATTTTAAAAAATACATTCAAAATTGTGTTGTTTTATTAAATGAGGACTTTGAAATGTCATGGTACATTCTTTTAGGTAAAAATGTCACAAGGATAATTTAATTTAAAATAACATTTGCATTGTTAAAATAGGCCTAAATGAACACTCACTTAAGTAATTGAATACTAAAATCCATTCGTATATCCAGATATTTGAATGAACGTGCCCATCCCTACTGTAAAAATGTTTTTTTAGTCTTTGAATATTAGCTACTTTAACCTTACGTTAACTCGAACACGTCATCAACACGTTACACTCCCCATACATGATCTAATTCTGTTTTGGAGATGTACTGCATTTTTTCTCTACCTCATTTTTATTACATGCACAAACAGAGCAAAATGTACCTTGATGGTACAGCTTCATAAAGGGATTCAAACCAATTGACCTTCGTCAGTCTCTGGACATAAGCCACTTCAACCTCTTTTTCCATACATTTAGCTCGAGCACTACTTTCTTCCCCCTACATTAGCTGCATCTGTTGTCACCTATGGTACATACTGTACATTAGGCTGGTACTTTTACATACATCTCCAGATATCTACTGCAGTCGGCATCAGAACATTTGACTGTGATCGTCATCCAAATACATTTACATTGACCTTGAATACTTCGACTGCCCTCTAAAAAAATATTAACACTGACTGTTCCCAAGTACACTGACATCGTATCTCTCTTCGCTTACAGAGCAAGCTGCGATGCTGTCTCCATGCAATCGCAGCTGATCGCACAACCCACTTCAGCACGCGTTGCCGCTCAAGGAGTTGCACTCTGTGACATGTTGAATGTTCGCTTTTTGAATCCATTTTTCATGTTCAATTGGTTCATACACGTTCATACTGTTTTTTTGTGTTTTTGTTGAATCTATTATCTTCTTTTGTATTTTGCTTATTGTAAAATAGGTTTTGAGAAACCTGTGGTAATGAGTTTTTCCTGATGTCATGTGACCTAACCAAAAACATCTTTGATGAGCAGCTGTAGCCTCAAATTGAAGCCCAGAGATTCCCTGGTTAATAGCTCTTGGCCAAATAAACCCATATATATATTTTTTTTTAAGTGTTGTCCTCTGTCTTCTTCTTTTTAAGTGGTGGCTGTTGTTGTTGTTCCACTGATTTAATTCTGCCGGTGTAGTCGTGCCCAAGAGGACGCCGTTTGATGTCAGAATTGGTATCTCGACATTGCAACGGTGGAGGTGTGAAACAGGAAATTAGATTTGTAGACACTCTAACACCAAAAGCCTGAGGATGGGACTGATTGCTGCGTCGAGTTAGCCACTAGATTGCTCCGCCTTGCTTGTTGACACTACCTGGTGTTTTCAATATAGATTGCCTTGTTTCTTTTAACACAAGCTGTGAATTGCCAGTGAAACAAACCCCTCCGCTCCCCACCGCTCGTGACCCAGGGCCACTAATATCCAAGGCAGTGGTGAAGCTGATGTGACATTTGAAATAGCAGACTGCCTTTGAAAGATGTTGATGCATAGTCCTTGATATGTATAAGGACTACATACATTTGAAAGCCATGTAAAAAAAAACTGTTTGAACCCACGTAGACATCCAGAGATGAAAATGTCAACCACCGCAGGCTGATATGTCAAACCACATAACCTGTGTTTGTTGATCTAAGCTGGCAGGCAGGGACATTCTTTGTATTAGTATTGTGCTGATGAGGACATAATAAACGGCTTATACATGTGTATTTTGTCTACTGTAAAAGCCCTACACAAATGAAGACAAAGGTATTTCAGCGGCCTTATTAATCTGGCAACAGGGGGAAAAAAGCAATATGGCCAGGAAATAATGAATAATCAGCTCTCTCTCACTCTCAGTTAAACAGTCTATGTTCTTATCAATGTCACAGCCTCTGCTAACATTCGGTCCCTGCTCCATCTCAGTCCCTCCCCACCAGAGAACTACACAATGAACAAGCTAAAACAAGAATATCAGTGATGTGGGAGAAGAGATTGATCTCTGATCAGTTGAAGGTATACTCAGCAGCAGTCGACAGTAGCTTTGGATGTTTTGACCTAATGATTTGTTCATCAGAGGCTATGCATATCAGGATACATCTAAACTCCCTCAAATAATCCAATCATGTATTTTCAAGGTGTTTCAGAGCATTTGTCTTTTTATGTGCCAGTGACGAGCAAATCACTGCTTTGGCTCATTCTCTCTCGCCCATATTGAGAGCGAGAAAGAGAGGGAGTGGTACTGTATCTACCTTTAGCATATCACCCACATTGAGAGCGAGAAAGAGAGAGTGGTACAGTATCTAACTTTAACATATTACCCACATTGAGAGAGAGGTACTGTATCTAACTTTAGCATATCACCCACATTGAGAGAACGGTACTGTATCTAACTTTAGCATATCACCCAAATTGAGAGAACGGTACTGTATCTAACTTGTGAAAAGAGAAAATGGAACTACTTCTAACTTTGGCATGTCACCCATATTGAGAGAGCGGTACTGTATCTATCTTTAGCACATTACCCACATTGAGAGAGAAAGAGAGAGCGGCACTGTATCTAACTTTAGCATATTACCCATATTGAGAACGAGAAAGAAAGAGCAGTACTGAATCTATCTTTAGCATAATACCCACATTGAGAGAGAGAAAGAGAGACCGGTACTGTATCTAACTTTAGCATATCACCCACATTGAGAGAGCGGTACTGTATCTATCTTTAGCATATTACCCACATTGAGAGAGAAAGAGAGAGCGGTACTGTATCTAACTTTAGCATATCACCCACATTTAGAGAGCGGCACTGTATCTAACTTTAGCATATCACCCACATTGAGAGAGCGGTACTGTATCTATCTTTAGCATATTACCCACATTGAGAGAGAAAGAGAGAGCGGTACTGTATCTAACTTTAGCATATCACCCACTTTAAGAGAGAGAAAGAGAGAGCGGTACTGTATCTATCTTTTGCATATCACCCACATTGATAGAGAGAACGAGAGAGCGGTACAGTATCTAACTTTAGCATATCACCAACATTTAGAGAGCGGTACTGTATCTACTTTTAGCATATCACCCACATTGAGAGAGAGAAAGGGAGAGCAGTATTGTATCTATCTTTAGCATATTACCCACATTGAGAGAGTGGTACTGTATCTATCTTTAGCATATCACCCACATTTAGAGAGCGGTACTGTATCTACCGTTAGCATATCACCCACATTGAGAGAGAGAAAGAGAGACCGGTACTGTATGTAACTTTAGCATATTACCCATATTGAGAACGAGAAAGAAAGAGCAGTACTGAATCTATCTTTAGCATATTACCCACATTGAGAGAGAGAAAGAGAGACCGGTACTGTATCTACCTTTAGCATATCACCCACATTTAGAGAGCGGTACTGTATCTATCTTTAGCATATTACCTATATTGAGAGAGAAAAGAGAGAGCAGTACTGTATCTACCTTTAGCATATCACCCACATTTAGAGAGCAGTACTGTATCTAACTTTAGCATATCACAAACATTTAGAGAGCAGTACTGTATTTACCTTTAGCATATCACCCACATTGAGAGAGCGGTACTGTATCTATCTTTAGCATATTACCCACATTGAGAGAGAAAGAGAGAGCGGTACTGTATCTAACTTTAGCATATCACCCACATTTAGAGAGCGGCACTGTATCTAACTTTAGCATATCACCCACATTGAGAGAGCGGTACTGTATCTATCTTTAGCATATTACCCACATTGAGAGAGAAAGAGAGAGCGGTACTGTATCTAACTTTAGCATATCACCCACTTTAAGAGAGAGAAAGAGAGAGCGGTACTGTATCTATCTTTTGCATATCACCCACATTGATAGAGAGAACGAGAGAGCGGTACAGTATCTAACTTTAGCATATCACCAACATTTAGAGAGCGGTACTGTATCTACTTTTAGCATATCACCCACATTGAGAGAGAGAAAGGGAGAGCAGTATTGTATCTATCTTTAGCATATTACCCACATTGAGAGAGTGGTACTGTATCTACCGTTAGCATATCACCCACATTTAGAGAGCGGTACTGTATCTACCGTTAGCATATCACCCACATTTAGAGAGCAGTACTGTATCTACCGTTAGCATGTCACCCACATTTAGAGAGCAGTACTGTACCTATCTTTAGCATATTACCCATATTGAGAGAGAATGAGAGAGCGGCACTGTATCTAACTTTAGCACATCACCCATACCGAGAGAAAGAGAGAGTGGTACTGTATGTTACTTTAGTGTATCACCCATATTGAGAGAGTAGTACTGTATCTATCTTTAGCACATTACCCACATTGAGAGAGAATGAGAGAGCGGCACTGTATCTAACTTTAGCATATTACCCATATTGAGAACGAGAAAGAAAGAGCAGTACTGAATCTATCTTTAGCATATTACCCACATTGAGAGAGAGAAAGAGAGACCGGTACTGTATCTAACTTTAGCATATCACCCACATTTAGAGAGCGGTACTGTATCTATCTTTAGCATATTACCTATATTGAGAGAGAGAAAGAGAGAGCAGTACTGTATCTACCTTTAGCATATCACCCACATTTAGAGAGCAGTACTGTATCTAACTTTAGCATATCACAAACATTTAGAGAGCAGTACTGTATTTACCTTTAGCATATCACCCACATTGAGAGAGCGGTAGCATATTACCCACATTGAGAGAGAAAGAGAGAGCGGTACTGTATCTAACTTTAGCATATCACCCACATTTAGAGAGCGGCACTGTATCTAACTTTAGCATATCACCCACATTGAGAGAGCGGTACTGTATCTATCTTTAGCATATTACCCACATTGAGAGAGAAAGAGAGAGCGGTACTGTATCTAACTTTAGCATATCACCCACTTTAAGAGAGAGAAAGAGAGAGCGGTACTGTATCTATCTTTTGCATATCACCCACATTGATAGAGAGAACGAGAGAGCGGAACAGTATCTAACTTTAGCATATCACCAACATTTAGAGAGCGGTACTGTATCTACTTTTAGCATATCACCCACATTGAGAGAGAGAAAGGGAGAGCAGTATTGTATCTATCTTTAGCATATTACCCACATTGAGAGAGTGGTACTGTATCTACCGTTAGCATATCACCCACATTTAGAGAGCGGTACTGTATCTACCGTTAGCATATCACCCACATTTAGAGAGCGGTACTGTATCTACCGTTAGCATGTCACCCACATTTAGAGAGCAGTACTGTACCTATCTTTAGCATATTACCCATATTGAGAGAGAATGAGAGAGCGGCACTGTATCTAACTTTAGCACATCACCCATACCGAGAGAAAGAGAGAGTGGTACTGTATGTTACTTTAGTGTATCACCCATATTGAGAGAGTAGTACTGTATCTATCTTTAGCACATTACCCACATTGAGAGAGAATGAGAGAGCGGCACTGTATCTAACTTTAGCATATTACCCATATTGAGAACGAGAAAGAAAGAGCAGTACTGAATCTATCTTTAGCATATTACCCACATTGAGAGAGAGAAAGAGAGACCGGTACTGTATCTAACTTTAGCATATCACCCACATTTAGAGAGCGGTACTGTATCTATCTTTAGCATATTACCTATATTGAGAGAGAGAAAGAGAGAGCAGTACTGTATCTACCTTTAGCATATCACCCACATTTAGAGAGCAGTACTGTATCTAACTTTAGCATATCACAAACATTTAGAGAGCAGTACTGTATTTACCTTTAGCATATCACCCACATTGAGAGAGCGGTACTGTATCTATCTTTAGCATATTACCCACATTGAGAGAGAAAGAGAGAGCGGTACTGTATCTAACTTTAGCATATCACCCACATTTAGAGAGCGGCACTGTATCTAACTTTAGCATATCACCCACATTGAGAGAGCGGTACTGTATCTATCTTTAGCATATTACCCATATTGAGAGAGAATGAGAGAGCGGCACTGTATCTAACTTTAGCACATCACCCATACCGAGAGAAAGAGAGAGTGGTACTGTATGTTACTTTAGTGTATCACCCATATTGAGAAAGTAGTACTGTATCTATCTTTAGCATATTACCCACAATGAGAGAGTGGTACTGTATCTATCTTTAGCATATCACCCATATTTAGAGAGTGGTACTGTATCTATCTTTAGCATATTACCCATATTGAAAGAGAGAAAGAGAGAGCGGTACTGTATCTACCTCTAGCATATTAACCACAATGAGAGAGTGAAAGAGAGAATGGAACTATATTTAACTTTAGCATGTCACCCATATTGAGAGAGCGGTACTGTATCTAACTTTAGCATATTACCCATATTGAGAACGAGAAAGAAAGAGCAGTACTGAATCTATCTTTAGCATATTACCCACATTGAGAGAGAGAAAGAGAGACCGGTACTGTATCTATCTTTAGCATATTACCCACAATGAGAGAGTGGTACTGTATCTATCTTAAGCATATTACCCACATTTAGAGAGCAGTACTGTATCTACCTTTAGCATATCACCCACATTGAGAGAGCGGTACTGTATCTATCTTTAGTATATTACCCACATTGAGAGAGAAAGAGAGAGCGGTACTGTGTCTAACTTTAGCATGTCACCCACATTTAGAGAGCGGTACTGTATCTAACTTTAGCATATCACCCACATTTAGAGAGCGGTACTGTATCTATCTTTAGCATATTACCCATATTGAGAGAGAGAAAGAGAGAGCGGTACTGTATCTAACTTTAGCATATCACCCACATTTAGAGAGCGGTACTGTATCTATCTTTAGCATATTACCCATATTGAGAGAGAGAAAGAGAGAGCAGTACTGTATCTAACTTTAGCATATCACCCACATTTAGAGAGCGGTACTGTATCTATCTTTAGCATATTACCCATATTGAGAGACTGTATCTATCTTTAATATCACCCATATTGAGAGAGCAGTACTGTATCTACCTTTAGCATATCACCCACATTTAGAGAGCAGTACTGTATCTAACTTTAGCATATCACCCACATTTAGAGAGCAGTACTGTATCTACCTTTAGCATATCACCCACATTGAGAGAGCGATACTGTATCTATCTTTAGCATATTACCCACATTGAGAACGAGAAAGAAAGCGCAGTACTGAATCTATCTTTAGCATAATACCCACATTGAGAGAGAGAAAGAGAGAGCGGTACTGTATCTACCTTTAGCATATCACCCACTTTAAGAGAGAGAAAGAGAGAGCGGTACTGTATCTATCTTTTGCATATCACCCACATTGAGAGAGTGGTACTGTATCTACTGTTAGCATATCACCCACATTTAGAGAGCGGTACTGTATCTACCGTTAGCATATCACCCACATTTAGAGAGCGGTACTGTATCTACTTTTAGCATATCACCCACATTGAGAGAGAGAAAGGGAGAGCAGTATTGTATCTATCTTTAGCATATTACCCACATTGAGAGAGTGGTACTGTATCTACCGTTAGCATATCACCCACATTTAGAGAGCGGTACTGTATCTACCGTTAGCATATCACCCACATTTAGAGAGAGGTACTGTATCTACCTTTAGCATATCACCCACATTTAGAGAGCAGTACTGTATCTAACTTTAGCATATTACCCATATTGAGAGAGAATGAGAGAGCGGCACTGTATCTAACTTTAGCACATCACCCATACCGAGAGAAAGAGAGAGTGGTACTGTATCTTACTTTAGTGTATCACCCATATTGAGAGAGTAGTACTGTATCTATCTTTAGCATATTACCCACAATGAGAGAGTGGTACTGTATCTATCTTAAGCATATCACCCACATTTAGAGAGCGGTACTGTATCTATCTTAAGCATATCACCCACATTTAGAGAGTGGTACTGTATCTATCTTTAGCATATTACCCATATTGAGAGTGAGAAAGAGAGCGGTACTGCATCTACCTCTAGCATATTACCCGCAATGAGAGAGTGAAAGAGAGAATGGAACTATATTTAACTTTAGCATGTCACCCATATTGAGAGAGCGGTACTGTATCGATCTATAGCATATTACCCACATTGAGAGAGAATGAGAGAGCGGGACTGTATCTAACTTTAGCATATTACCCATATTGAGAACGAGAAAGAAAGAGCGGTACTGAATCTATCTTTAGCATATTACCCACATTGAGAGAGAAAGAGAGAGCGGTACTGTATCTACCTTTAGCATATCACCCACATTTAGAGAGCAGTACTGTATCTAACTTTAGCATATCACACACATTTAGAGAGCAGTACTGTATCTACCTTTAGCATATCACCCACATTGAGAGAGCGGTACTGTATCTATCTTTAGCATATTACCCACATTGAGAGAGAAAGAGAGAGCGGTACTGTGTCTAACTTTAGCATATTACTCATATTGAGAGAGAGAAAGAGAGAGCAGTACTGTATCTATCTTTAGCATATTACCCATATTGAGAGAGAGAAAGAGAGAGCGGTACTGTATCTACCTCTAGCATATTACCCACAATGAGAGAGTGAAAGAGAGAATGGAACTATATTTAACTTTAGCATGTCACCCATATTGAGAGAGCGGTACTGTATCTATCTATAGCATATTACCCACATTGAGAGAGAATGAGAGAGCGGGACTGTATCTAACTTTAGCATATTACCCATATTGAGAACGAGAAAGAAAGAGCAGTACTGAATCTATCTTTAGCATAATACCCACATTGAGAGAGAGAAAGAGAGAGCGGTACTGTATCTACCTTTAGCATATCACCCGAATTTAGAGAGCAGTACTGTATCTAACTTTAGCATATCACCCACATTGAGAGAGCGGTACTGTATCTATCTTTAGCATATTACCCATATTGAGAGAGAAAGAGAGAGCGGTACTGTATCTAACTTTAGCATATCACCCACATTTAGAGAGCGGTACTGTATCTATCTTTAGCATATTACCCATATTGAGAGAGAGAAAGAGAGAGCAGTACTGTATCTACCTTTAGCATATCACCCACATTTAGAGAGCAGTACTGTATCTAACTTTAGCATATCACACACATTTAGAGAGCAGTACTGTATCTACCTTTAGCATATCACCCACATTGAGAGAGCGGTACTGTATCTATCTTTAGCATATTACCCACATTGAGAGAGAAAGAGAGAGTGGTATTGTATCTATCTTTAGCATATCACCCACATTGAGAGAGCGATACTGTATCTATCTTTAGCATATTACCCACATTGAGAGAGAATGAGAGAGCGGCACTGTATCTAACTTTAGCATATTACCCATATTGAGAACGAGAAAGAAAGCGCAGTACTGTATCTATCTTTAGCATATTACCGACATTGAGAGAGAGAAAGAGAGAGCAGTACTGTATCTACCTTTAGCATATCACCCACATTGAGAGAGCGGTACTGTATCTATCTTTAGCATATTACCCACATTGAGAGAGAAAGAGAGAGCGGTACTGTATCTACCTTTAGCATATCACCCACATTGAGAGAGAGCGGTACTGTATCTATCTTTAGCATAATACCCACATTGAGAGAGAGAAAGAGAGAGCGGTACTGTATCTACCTTTAGCATATCACCCGAATTTAGAGAGCAGTACTGTATCTAACTTTAGCATATTACCCACATTGAGAGAGAGAAAGAGAGAGCGGTACTGTATCTATCTTTAGCATATCACCCACATTTAGAGAGCAGTACTGTATCTAACTTTAGCATATCACACACATTTAGAGAGCAGTACTGTATCTACCTTTAGCATATCACCCACATTTAGAGAGCAGTACTGTTTCTATCTTAAGCATATTACCCACATTTAGAGAGCGGTACTGTATCTAACTTTAGCATATCACCCATATTTAGAGAGTGGTACTGTATCTATCTTTAGCATATTACCCATATTGAAAGAGAGAAAGAGAGAGCGGTACTGTATCTACCTCTAGCATATTAACCACAATGAGAGAGTGAAAGAGAGAATGGAACTATATTTAACTTTAGCATGTCACCCATATTGAGAGAGCGGTACTGTATCTATCTTTAGCATATTACCCACATTGAGAGAGAATGAGAGAGCGGTACTGTATCTAACTTTAGCATAATACCCACATTGAGAGAGAGAAAGAGAGAGCGATACTGTATCTATCTTTAGCATATTACCCACATTGAGAACGAGAAAGAAAGCGCAGTACTGAATCTATCTTTAGCATAATACCCACATTGAGAGAGAGAAAGAGAGAGCGGTACTGTATCTACCTTTAGCATATCACCCACATTTAGAGAGCAGTACTGTATCTAACTTTAGCATATCACACACATTTAGAGAGCAGTACTGTATCTACCTTTAGCATATCACCCACATTGAGAGAGCGGTACTGTATCTATCTTTAGCATATTACCCACATTGAGAGAGAAAGAGAGAGCGGTACTGTGTCTAACTTTAGCATATCACCCACATTTAGAGAGCGGTACTGTATCTATCTTTAGAATATTACTCATATTGAGAGAGAGAAAGAGAGAGCAGTACTGTATCTATCTTTAGCATATTACCCATATTGAGAGAGAGAAAGAGAGAGCGGTACTGTATCTACCTCTAGCATATTACCCACAATGAGAGAGTGAAAGAGAGAATGGAACTATATTTAACTTTAGCATGTCACCCATATTGAGAGAGCGGTACTGTATCTATCTATAGCATATTACCCACATTGAGAGAGAATGAGAGAGCGGGACTGTATCTAACTTTAGCATATTACCCATATTGAGAACGAGAAAGAAAGAGCAGTACTGAATCTATCTTTAGCATATTACCCACATTGAGAGAGAGAAAGAGAGAGCGGTACTGTATCTACCTTTAGCATATCACACACATTTAGAGAGCAGTACTGTATCTACCTTTAGCATATCACCCACATTGAGAGAGCGGTACTGTATCTATCTTTAGCATATTACCCACATTGAGAGAGAATGAGAGAGCGATACTGTATCTATCTTTAGCATATTACCCACATTGAGAGAGAATGAGAGAGCGGCACTGTATCTAACTTTAGCATATTACCCATATTGAGAACGAGAAAGAAAGCGCAGTACTGTATCTATCTTTAGCATAATACCCACATTGAGAGAGAGAAAGAGAGAGCGGTACTGTATCTACCTTTAGCATATCACCCGAATTTAGAGAGCAGTACTGTATCTAACTTTAGCATATCACACACATTTAGAGAGCAGTACTGTATCTACCTTTAGCATATCACCCACATTGAGAGAGCGGTACTGTATCTATCTTTAGCATATTACCCACATTGAGAGAGAAAGAGAGAGCGGTACTGTGTCTAACTTTAGCATATCACCCACATTTAGAGAGCGGTACTGTATCTATCTTTAGCATATTACCCATATTGAGAGAGAGAAAGAGAGAGCAGTACTGTATCTACCTTTAGCATATCACCCACATTGAGAGAGCGGTACTGTATCTATCTTTAGCATATTACCCACATTGAGAGAGAAAGAGAGAGCGGTACTGTATCTACCTTTAGCATATCACCCACATTTAGAGAGCAGTACTGTATCTATCTTTAGCATATTACCCACATTGAGAGAGAGAAAGAGAGAGCAGTACTGTATCTACCTTTAGCATATCACCCACATTTAGAGAGCAGTACTGTATCTAACTTTAGCATATCACACACATTTTGAGAGCAGTACTGTATCTACCTTTAGCATATCACCCACATTGAGAGAGCGGTACTGTATCTATCTTTAGCATATTACCCACATTGAGAGAGAGAAAGAGAGAGCAGTACTGTATCTACCTTTAGCATATCACCCACATTTAGAGAGCAGTACTGTACCTAACTTTAGCATATCACACACATTTAGAGAGCAGTACTGTATCTACCTTTAGCATATCACCCACATTGAGAGAGCGGCACTGTATCTATCTTTAGCATATTACCCACATTGAGAGAGAATGAGAGAGCGGTACTGTATCTAACTTTAGCATACCACCCACTTTGAGAGAGCGTAAGAGAGAGCGGTACTGTATCTATCTTTAGCATATCACCCACATTGATAGAGAGAACGAGAGAGCGGTACAGTATCTAACTTTAGCATATCACCAACATTTAGAGAGCAGTACAGTATCTAACTTTAGCATATCACCCACATTTAGAGAGCGGTACTGTATCTACTTTTAGCATATTACCCACATTGAGAGAGCGGTACTGTATCTACTTTTAGCATATCACCAACATTTAGAGAGTGGTACTGTATCTACTTTTAGCATATCACCCACATTGAGAGAGCGGTACTGTATCTACTTTTAGCATATCACCCACATTGAGAGAGCGGTACTGTATCTACCTTTAGCATATCACCCACATTTAGAGAGAGGTACTGTATCTACTTTTAGCATATCACCCACATTGAGAGAGCGGTACTGTATCTACTTTTAGCATATCACCAACATTTAGAGAGCGGTACTGTATCTACTTTTAGCATATTACCCACATTGAGAGAGCGGTACTGTATCTACCTTTAGCATATCACCCACATTTAGAGAGTGGTACTGTATCTACTTTTAGCATATCACCCACATTGAGAGAGCGGTACTGTATCTACTTTTAGCATATCACCAACATTTAGAGAGCGGTACTGTATCTACTTTTAGCATATTACCCACATTGAGAGAGCGGTACTGTATCTACCTTTAGCATATCACCCACATTTAGAGAGTGGTACTGTATCTACTTTTAGCATATCACCCACATTGAGAGAGCGGTACTGTATCTACCTTTAGCATATTACCCACATTGAGAGAGAGAACAAGAGAGCGGTACTGAGTCTTACTTTAGCATATCACCCACATTTAGAGAGCGGTACTGTATCTACTTTTAGCATATCACCCACATTGAGAGAGCGGTACTGTATCTACTTTTAGCATATCACCAACATTTAGAGAGCGGTGCTGTATCTTACTTTAGCATATTACCCACATTGAGAGAGAGAACGAGAGAGTTGTACTGTATCTAACTTTAGCATATCACCCACATTGAGAGAGTGGTACTGTATCTACCTTTAGCATATTACCCACATTGAGAGAGAGAACAAGAGAGCGGTACTGAGTCTTACTTTAGCATATCACCCATATTGAGAGAGTGGTACTGTATCTACCTTTAGCATATCACCCACATTGAGAGAGTGGTACTGTATCTACCTTTAGCATATTACCCACATTGAGAGAGAGAACAAGAGAGCGGTACTGAGTCTTACTTTAGCATATCACCCATATTGAGAGAGTGGTACTGTATCTACCTTTAGCATATCACCCACATTGAGAGAGTGGTACTGTATCTACCTTTAGCATATTACCCACATTGAGAGAGAGAACAAGAGAGCGGTACTGAGTCTTACTTTAGCATATCACCCATATTGAGAGAGAAACAGAGAATGGAACTATATTTAACTTTAGCATATCACCCACATTGAGAGAGCGGTACTGTATCTACCTTTAGCATATCACCCACATTGAGAGAGAAAGAGAGAGCGGTACTGTATCTTACTTTAGCGTATCACCCATATTGAGAGATAGTTCCAATCTCTGTTTCTATATTTAACTTTAGCATATCACCCACATTGAGAGAGCGGTACTGTATCTTACTTTAGCATATCACCCATATTGAGAGAGAGAAAGAGAGACCGGTACTGTTTCTTACTTTAGCATATCACCCATATTGAGAGAGAGAAAGAGAGAATGGAACTATATTTAACTTTAGAGTATCACCCATATTGAGAGATAGAAAGAGAGAATGGAACTATATTTAACTTTAGCATATCACCCACTTTGAGAGAGAGAAAGAGAGAGCGGTACTGTATCTAACTTTAGCACACCACCCACTTTGAGAGAGAGAAAGAGAGAGCTGTACTGTATCTAACTTTAGCATATTACCCACATTGAGAGAGAGAAAGAGAGAGCGGTACTGTATCTACCTTTAGCATACCACCCACATTTAGAGAGAGAACGAGATAGCGGTACTGCATCTAACTTTAGCATATCACCCACATTGAGAGAGTGGTACTGTATCTACCGTTAGCATATCACCCACATTGAGAGAGAGGTACTGTATCTATCTTTAGCATATTACCCACATTGAGAGAGAAAGAGAGAGCGGTACAGTATCTAACTTTGGTATATCACCCACATTTAGAGAGCGGTACCGTATCTATCTTTGGCATATTACCCACATTGAGAGAGGCGCCTTCCGGCGCCGACAGAGATGGCCGCCTCGCTTCGCGTTCCTAGGAAACTATGCAGTTTTTTGTTTTTTTACGTGTTATTTCTTACACTAGTACCCCAGGTCATCTTAGGTTTCATTACATACAGCCGAGAAGAACTACTGAATATAAGATCAGCGTCAACTCACCATCAGTACGACCAAGAATATGTTTTTCGCGATGCGGATCCTGTGTTCTGCCTTACAACCAGTGTAACGGAGTGGATCACATGCAGCGACCAAAAAAAAAAAACGACTCAGAAAAAGAGGGAAACGAAGCGGTCTTCTGGTCAGACTCCGGAGACGGGCACATCGTGCACCACTCCCTAGCATTCTTCTTGCCAATGTCCAGTCTCTTGACAACAAGGTTGATGAAATCCGAGCAAGGGTAGCATTCCAGAGGGACATCAGAGACTGTAACGTTCTCTGCTTCACGGAAACATGGCTAACTGGAGAGACGCAATCCGAAGCGGTGCAGCCAGCGGGTTTCTCCACGCATCGCGCCGACAGAAACAAACATCTTTCTGGTAAGAAGACGGGCGGGGGCGTATGCCTTATGGCCAACGTGACATGGTGTGATGAAAGAAACATACAGGAACTCAAATCCTTCTGTTCACCTGATTTAGAATTCCTCACAATCAAATGTAGACCGCATTATCTACCAAGAGAATTCTCTTCGATTATAATCACAGCCGTATATATCCCCCCAAGCAGACACATCGATGGCTCTGAACAAACTTTATTTAACTCTCTGCAAACTGGAAACGATTTATCCGGAGGCTGCATTCATTGTAGCTGGGGATTTTAACAAGGCTAATCTGAAAACAAGACTCCCTAAATTTTATCAGCATATCGATTGCGCAACCAGGGGTGGAAAGACCCTGGATCATTGTTACTCTAACTTCCGCGACGCATATAAGGCCCTGCCCATCCCCCCTTTCGGAAAAGCTGACCACGACTCCATTTTGTTGATCCCTGCCTACAGACAGAAACTAAAACAAGAAGCTCCCACGCTGAGGTCTGTCCAACGCTGGTCCGACCAAGCTGACTCCACACTCCAAGACTGCTTCCATCACGTGGACTGGGAGATGTTTCGTATTGCGTCAGACAACAACATTGACGAATACGCTGATTCGGTGTGCGAGTTCATTAGAACGTGCGTTGAAGATGTCGTTCCCATAGCAACGATTAAAACATTCCCTAACCAGAAACCGTGGATTGATGGCAGCATTCGTGTGAAACTGAAGGCACGAACCACTGCTTTTAATCAGGGCAAGGTGTCTGGTAACATGACTGAATACAAACAGTGCAGTTATTCCCTCCGCAAGGCTATCAAACAAGCTAAGCGCCAGTACAGAGACAAAGTAGAATCTCAATTCAACGGCTCAGACACAAGAGGCATGTGGCAGGGTCTACAGTCAATCACGGACTACAGGAAGAAACCCAGCCCAGTCACGGACCAGGATGTCTTGCTCCCAGGCAGACTAAATAACTTTTTTGCCCGCTTTGAGGACAATACAGTGCCACTGACACGGCCTGCAACGGAAACATGCGGTCTCTCCTTCACTGCAGCCGAAGTGAGTAAGACATTTAAACGTGTTAACCCTCGCAAGGCTGCAGGCCCAGACGGCATCCCCAGCCGCGCCCTCAGAGCATGCGCAGACCAGCTGGCCGGTGTGTTTACGGACATATTCAATCAATCCCTATACCAGTCTGCTGTTCCCACATGCTTCAAGAGGGCCACCATTGTTCCTGTTCCCAAGAAAGCTAAGGTAACTGAGCTAAACGACTACCGCCCGTAGCACTCACATCCGTCATCATGAAGTGCTTTGAGAGACTAGTCAAGGACCATATCACCTCCACCCTACCTGACACCCTTGACCCACTCCAATTTGCTTACCGCCCAAATAGGTCCACAGACGATGCAATCTCAACCACACTGCACACTGCCCTAACCCATCTGGACAAGAGGAATACCTATGTGAGAATGCTGTTCATCGACTACAGCTCGGCATTCAACACCATAGTACCCTCCAAGCTCGTCATCAAGCTCGAGACCCTGGGTCTCGACCCCGCCCTGTGCAACTGGGTACTGGACTTCCTGACGGGCCGCCCCCAGGTGGTGAGGGTAGGCAACAACATCTCCTCCCCGCTGATCCTCAACACTGGGGCCCCACAAGGGTGCATTCTGAGCCCTCTCCTGTACTCCCTGTTCACCCACGACTGCGTGGCCATGCACGCCTCCAACTCAATCATCAAGTTTGCGGACGACACAACAGTGGTAGGCTTGATTACCAACAACGACGAGACGGCCTACAGGGAGGAGGTGAGGGCCCTCGGAGTGTGGTGTCAGGAAAATAACCTCACACTCAACGTCAACAAAACTAAGGAGATGATTGTGGACTTCAGGAAACAGCAGAGGAACACCCCCATCCACATCGATGGAACAGTAGTGGAGAGGGTAGCAAGTTTTAAGTTCCTCGGCATACACATCACAGACAAACTGAATTGGTCCACTCACACAGACAGCATCGTGAGGAAGGCGCAGCAGCGCCTCTTCAACCTCAGGAGGCTGAAGAAATTCGGCTTGTCACCAAAAGCACTCACAAACTTCTACAGATGCACAATCGAGAGCATCCTGGCGGGCTGTATCACCGCCTGGTATGGCAACTGCACCGCCCTCAACCGTAAGGCTCTCCAGAGGGTAGTGAGGTCTGCACAACGCATCACCGGGGGCAAACTACCTGCCCTCCAGGACACCTACACCACCCGATGCTACAGGAAGGCCATAAAGATCATCAAGGACATCAACCACCCGAGCCACTGCCTGTTCACCCCGCTGTCATCCAGAAGGCGAGGTCAGTACAGGTGCATCAAAGCTGGGACCGAGAGACCGAAAAACAGCTTCTATCTCAAGGCCATCAGACTGTTAAACAGCCACCACTAACATTGAGTGGCTACTGCCAACACACTGTCAATGACACTGACTCTACTCCAGCCACTTTAATCATGGGAATTGATGGGAAATGATGTAAATATATCACTAGCCACTTTAAACAATGCTACCTTATATAATGTTACTTACCCTACATTGTTCATCTCATATGCATACGTTGATACTGTACTCTATATCATCGACTGCATCCTTATGTAATACATGTATCACTAGCCACTTTAACTATGCCACTTGGTTTACATACTCATCTCATATGTATATACTGTACTCGATATCATCTACTGTATCTTGCCTATGCTGCTCTGTTCCATCACTCATTCATATATCCTTATGTACATATTCTTTATCCCCTTACACTGTGTATAAGACAGTAGTTTTTTTGGAATTGTTAGTTACATTACTTGCTCGTTATTACTGCATTGTCGGAACTAGAAGCACAAGCATTTCGCTACACTCGCATTAACATCTGCTAACCATGTGTATGTGACAAATAAAATTTGATTTGATTTGATTTGAAGAGAGAGCGGTACAGTATCTAACTTTGGTATATCACCCACATTTAGAGAGCGGTACCGTATCTATCTTTAGCATATTACCCACATTGAGAGAGAAAGAGAGAGCGGTACTGTATCTACCTTTAGCATATCACCTACATTTAGAGAGCGGTACTGTATCTACATTTCGTATATCACCCACATTGAGAGAGACAACGAGAGAGCGGTACTGTGTCTAAATCTCTTTCTCTCTCTCAATGTGGGTAATATGCTAAAGATATATACAGTGCCGCTCTTTAGCATATCACCCATATTTAGCATATCACCCATATTGAAAGAGAGAAAGAGAGAGCGGTACTGTATATTACTTTAGCATTTCATCCACATTGAGAGAGCAGTACTGTATCTACTTTTAGGATATCACCCACATTGAGAAAGAGAGAGCAGTACAGTATCTAACTTTAGCGTATCACCCATATTGAGAGAGAGAAAGTGAGAGCGGTACTGTATCTACCTTCTGCATATCACCCACATTGAGAGAGCCGTGCTGTATCTAACTTTAGGCTATCACCCACATTGAGAAAGAGAAAGAGAGAGCCGTGCTGTATCTAACTTTAGGCTATCACCCATATTGAGAGAGCAAAAGAGAGAGCGGTACTGTATCCAACTTTAGCGCAGTGATGTCCAGCTTCTCCTCTTAATAGCATCTTTGTGACTAAGACTTGATGCTGCTAAAGCCTGCATTTAATGAATATTTCCTAATTATCCCCCATCCTGGCAACACATTTAAAAATAACTTCAAAGAAATGACTAAGAGCTAAAAGACATACAAATACTGATCAGAACAGAATCCGAGAAGAAATACACTGTATGGATAACATACCCTCCCTCTCAACACACACACACTCACACACTCACACACACACACACACACACACACACACACACACACACACACACACACACACACTAATCACTTCCTCATTCTCTATCGCTAACACAAACGCACCGTTTACTAAAATCACATCAGAATCAGGAATCATTATTGTTATTTTCAATAATCCCCAACCGCTTGGAAAAATTGTCAGGGGTAACCCACAGTTTACTCGCCATCATGACCACACAAACACCTATACACACACTCACAAAACACAGCGATCTTTAGCATAGAAAAGCACCTCTTAGGCCCAAGCAAGTCCTGAAAAAACACAATGGTCCCATCTAGCTCGTTCTGATGGCTCTCCTCTAAAATAGATCTGGAAGTTAAAGCTTGTGAAACTATAAACAGGCTCATTTTCCCTCTGCCGCAGCTGTCCTGGCTGCCGCCTGATTGCTTTGTGAGCGCTGTTTAATTGCCAATTAGGCCGGGACCAGGACAGCAATCACAATAGGTAGGTGCGTTTGTTGGTGTGAGTGTGTGTGTTTGTTGGTGTGAGAGAGTGAGTGAGTGTGTCTGTGCGTGTGCGTGTGTGTGCAAGAGTGTGAGTGTGAGAGACAGAGTTTGTTTGTTTAGTCCTTAAAGCACACACACACACACACACACACACACACACACACACACACACACACACACACACACACACACACACACACACACACACACACACTCACACACACACACACACACACACACACACACACACACACACTCATAAGATGGGAGGGAGGCTTAGAGAGAGACAATGAGAGGTAAACAGAGACTCTAACAAACCCACTTACTTTCCCAATATTACATCTTAAGCACTAAGTTGAGAACAGTGCAACTCTTGCCCAAAGGGGCTCAGACCTGGGATATGTATTATTCTGACCTCTGTGCCAAATGACTTGGAGCTGAAAATGCCTCTCTAACATAAGGTAATGGAGTTGACTATTACAGAGTGATCAACGGTCCCATTCCCTCTGTGAACATCCATCTGGCAACATGAGAGCTATAGACATCAAACACCTGTCGTCACAGCGAAGCTGTATCAGACAAACATTACGCACAGTATTTCAACAGTATGAAGTAGTAGGTTTTGGATGGGAACATTGTTATCACACTGTGATGGTCCACTCACATGTATTGGACAGCTTGGAAAAGATATTCATGAGATGTATTGGAGAGGATAAACGTATTGGTTGGATTTGATTTCTACTAAAGTCCACTATTTCCCAGATGCTTAATTTTCCAAGCATACAGTGTACAGTACAATGGTAATCACATACTTTCATGCCCATTGACTTTGTTGTTGTGCTTCTTTGGGATTCATTGACAAAAACCCCAAAAGTTTTATACCACTTAATTATCATTGGTATTTCATTTGTGGAACTAAGAACCTAAAATGATCTATGCTGCTTACAACACATTACATTAGAAAACTCTGGTAAATACTAGCTGAAATAGGACTGTCAAATATAAAATGGTTTGTTTGTTGTGTCACACCGTTTCATCACTCTCACACTTGTAATGAATGAGGATTGGTGTACTTTAAGCATATGCAGTGTGATTTAGCTTTATAATTACCTAGGCACAATTACGGTCCCCTCTGTCTGTGAGACATAAAGGTGGAAGGTACCTGTTTCAATGTAATGATCTGAGATGCAGTCACCGTTCTATAAAAACAGTGCTTCAACTGGGTTGGGTCCACACTTACAATAAATGTTGTATGAGTTTGGTAAAGTTGTTCTCATTTGTCATATGTAGGGAACGCTAACACCCCAAATAAGTTCTGCTCGATAGATTTTCCTTCTCACAGGCTGTCATCTGTTATAGCACCATGAAGTACAACATGAGAATCCTTAATGAATGAATCTTCTCTCGCAACTTATTTTTATGTATTTACATAATATCCTCTTGGGGATTTTAATGCACACAGTTCTGCTGGAATAACGATTGATCCAGCTCCCGGAAAAACATATTGATGAGGCTGGTGGAGTGATTCCATGTTTGCCCTGAGCATGAAGCTAATACCTGATCATGTCCCAATAACATTTGATAAACACATCTATGAACAACACAAAGTTGGTTTGCTAGCTCCTATAAACTCCCTACAGAATGCGTGTGAATGGGTTGAGCTAAGCAGGTAATCCTCTATAGTTTACTAGGCTGGGGCTGATTCCCTCCTTTTAAAAAGCATTTCCTGGATGTGGATTTCAAGGGTTCTCAACATTATTAAAGGTAACTTCAATACCAGATGAAAGCTCACAGTTGATCCAAACATTCCCGCTTCCCTCTTCTGAGCAGTTTTCCAATGATGACATGTGTTCTAATCACTGGATCACTTCTCAACTGACGCTCAGACGAACATCAAGGTCCCGCCAGGCAGGCGATGGAAGGTACACTCTTAGAAAAAACGTTTTCTAAAGCGTTCTTTGGCTGTCCCCATAGGAGAAACCGTTTGGATTCCAGAGGGTTCTACATGGACCCCCCCCCAGAGGGTTCTACATGGACCCCAAGGGTTCTCCTATGGGGACAGTCAAAGAACCCTTTAAGGTTCTAGATAGCACCTTTTTTCTAAGAGTGTAAGAGAGGAGAGAATTGAAACAATGGATAAACACTTCCTGAATTGGGCAGAATGCTAAAAAAAAGATAAAAGGGAAAACACCATTTGACACTTCCTCCTCCAGACCCTGATTTGCAAAGCACTCTGGGATACGTTCCTTGTCAAGGAGCCTCTCAAACACTTTGAATGGACTGATCCTTTGAGGATAAAGCACAGAAAGATATTTTTATATATTTTTTATATACTGCATGTAAGAGTCAACGGGGAGACTAGGGGGAATAGTAAGAGTGTAGGGTCTCAGTGAGAACCCTGGCTGGTATGATGCATTTTTGATGATATTAATAGATTGTTGAGGCAGTGAGGAGCCTGACCTAGTTACAGGCCTGTGTGTGAATGGCTCCAGTGCAGCTGTACACTACACTGTGCTGATGACGCTAAAACGTGATGTGTAGCATTGTGTAGTACAGTATGCAAGATGTTCGCTCTTGGTAACGAATGGCTCAGTGCTGTACACTGTGCTGGCTAAATTGTAGGTACTGACAGCTGTTTGCCGGGCAAATTGAATGTCTACAATTGCCGCTGTCACGACTTCTTCCGAAGTCAGTCCCACTCCTTCTTCGGGCGGCATTCGGCGGTCGACGTCACCGGTCTTCTAGCCATCGCCGATCCACCTTTCATTTTCCATTTGTTTTGCCTTGTCTTCCCTCACACCTGGTTTCAATTCCATCATTACACGTTGTGTATTTAACCCTCTGTTCCCCCCATGTCCTTGTACCACTCTCTCTTCCAGTGCGTACTGGGGTACCAGCAGGTTCTGGTGCCTTGGAATCAGAGTCAGACCGAGGCTCCTGCAGTGGACGACTGGTTCAGGCGCAGGGAAGAGACATGGGAAGCTGCCTGTGTTCACCTTCAGCGGGCCGTGCTGTGCCAAAAAGAGAATGCAGACCTTCACCGCAGTGAGGCCCTGGTGTTCGCACCTGGGACCAGATCTGGCTCTGGGACCAGATCTGGCTCTCGACCCAAAACCTGCCCCTCCGCGGTTTGTGGGGCCATGTAATGTCCTGAGGAGAGTGAAAGAGCTTTGTTATAAGATACAGCTTCCGTCAGATTACCGTATTAACCCCTCGTTCTGTGTGTCTCTCCTCAGGCCGGTGGTGGCTGGTCCGCTCCAGGAGTCTGAGGTGCGGGGCTCCGGTCTAGGATGTGTTGGACCCTTCAATGCTGCAGGAGTTCCACCGTCTTCATCTGGATCACCCTGCGCCTCGCCCTCCAGGTCGTCCCCGAGACCAGTGTCGGCGCGTTGCTGGAGCCACGCGTCAAGGGGGGGTACTGTCACGACTTCCAGCGAAGTCGGTCCCTCTCCTTGTTCGGGCGGCGTTGGGCGGTCAACGTCACGGGTCTTCTATCCGTCGCCGATCCACCTTTCATTTTCCATTTGTTTTGTCTTGTCTTCCCACACACCTGGTTTCAATTCCATCATTACATGTTGTGTATTTATTTTGATTTTTTTCACCTTTATTTAACCAGGTAGGCTAGTTGAGAACAAGTTCTCATTTGCAACTGCGACCTGGCCAAGATAAAGCATAGCAGTGTGAACAGACAACACAGAGTTACACATGGAGTAAACAATTAACAAGTCAATAACACAGTAGAAAAAAAGGGGAGTCTATATACATTGTGTGCAAAAGGCATGAGGAGGTAGGCGAATAATTACAATTTTGCAGATTAACACTGGAGTGATAAATGATCAGATGGTCATGTACAGGTAGAGATATTGGTGTGCAAAAGAGCAGAAAAGTAAATAAATAAAAACAGTATGGGGATGAGGTAGGTAAAAATGGGTGGGCTATTTACCGATAGACTATGTACAGCTGCAGTGATCGGTTAGCTGCTCAGATAGCAGATGTTTGAAGTTGGTGAGGGAGATAAAAGTCTCCAACTTCAGCGATTTTTGCAATTCGTTCCAGTCACAGGCAGCAGAGAACTGGAACGAAAGGAGAACTGGAACGAATGATCAGTGAGATACACCTGCTGGAGCGCGTGCTACGGATGGGTGTTGCCATCGTGACCAGTGAACTGAGATAAGGCGGAGCTTTACCTAGCATGGACTTGTAGATGACCTGGAGCCAGTGGGTCTGGCGACTAATCTGTCCCTGTGTTCCCCTATGTCCTTTGTTTAGAATTGTTTATTGTAGTGCTTGTGCACGTTATGCTGGTGTGTAATGGGCTTTGTTTACCCATTGATTTATTGTTCTGTTTAAGGTGGTTTTGTTTATTAAACTGCGTCGTTGTAAATCAGATTTTGCTCTGCTGCGCCTGACTTCTCTGCCACCAGTACGCAAGTATTTAGTCAGCCACCAATTGTGCAAGTTCTCCCACTTAAAAAGATGAGAGAGGCCGGTAATTTTCATCATAGGTACACTTCAACTATGACAGACAAATTGAGAAAAAAATACATAAAATCACATTGTAGGATTTTTTATGAACTTATTTGCAAATTATGGTGGAAAATAAGTATTTGGTCAAGAACAACATTTTATCTCAATACTTTGTTATATACCCTTTGTTGGCAATGACAGAGGTCAAACGTTTTCTGTAAGTCTTCACAAGGTTTTCACCCACTGTTGCTGGTATTTTGGCCCATTCCTCCATGCAGATCTCCTCTAGAGCAGTGATGTTTTGGGGCTGTTGCTGGGCAACACGGACTTTCAACTCCTTCCAAAGATTTTCTATGGGGTTGAGATCTGGAGACTGGCTAGGCCACTCCAGGACCTTGAAATGCTTCTTACGAAGCCACTCCTTCGTTGCCCGGGCAGTGTGTTTGGGATCATTGTCATGCTGAAAGACCCAGCCACGTTTCATCTTCAATGCCCTTGCTGATGGAAGGAGGTTTTCACTCAAAATCTCACGATACATGGCCCCATTCATTCTTTCCTTTACACGGATCAGTCGATCTGGTCCCTTTGCAGAAAAACAGCCCCAAAGCATGATGTTTCCACCCCCATGCTTCACAGTAGGTATGGTGTTCTTTGGATGCAACTCAGCATTCTTTGTCCTCCAAACACGACGAGTTTAGTTTTTACCAAAAAGTTATATTTTGGTTTCATCTGACCATATGACATTCTCCCAATCTTTTTCTGGATCATCCAAATGCTGTCTAGCAAACTTCAGACAGGCCTGGACATGTACAGGCTTAAGCAGGGGAACATGTCTGGCACTGCAGGATTTGAGTCCCTGGCGGCGTAGTGTGTTACTGATGGTAGGCTTTGTTACTTTGGTCCTAGCTCTCTGCAGGTCATTCACTAGGTCCCCCCGTGTGGTTCTGGAATTTTTGCTCACCATTCTTGTGATCATTTTGACCCCACGGGTGAGATCTTGCGTGGAGCCCCAGATCGAGGGAGATTATCAGCGGTCTTGTATGTCTTCCATTTCCTAATAATTGCTCCCACAATTGATTTCTTCAAACCAAGCTGCTTACCTATTGCAGATTCAGTCTTCCCAGCCTGGTGCAGTTCTATCATTTTGTTTCTGGTGTCCTTTGACAGCTCTTTGGTCTTGGCCATAGTGGAGTTTGGAGTGTGACTGTTTGAGATTGTGGACAGGTGTCTTTTATACTGATAACAAGTTCAAACAGGTGCCTTTAATACAGGTAACGAGTGGAGGACAGAGGAGCCTCTTAAAGAAGAAGTTACAGGTCTGTGAGATCCAGAAATCTTGCTTGTCTGTAGGTGACCAAATACTTATTTTCCACCATAATTTGTAAATATATTCATAAAAAATCCTACAATGTGATCTTCTGGATTTTTTTCCTCATTTTGTCTGTCATCGTTGAAGTGTTCCTATGATGAAAATTACAGGCCTCTCTCATCTTTTTAAGTTGGAGAACTTGCACAATTAGTGGCTCACTAAATACTTTTTTGCCCCACTGTATGTAATGAAATAGTGCCCCACTGTATATACTTTTTTGATGAATGATCAGTTGTCTTAGTTGAGGGAAGAGGGAAGCAGGACAGGAGAGAAGGAGATTTGGAAGGAAATAGGTGGAGGGGAAGATGAGGAAAGGAAATAGGAGAGATGAACAGGGGGACGGGACAGATGGGGAGAGATGAACAGGGGTACGGGACAGGTGGGGAAAGATGAACAGGGTACGGGACAGATGGGGAGAGATGAACAGGGGGATAGATGGGGAGAGATGAACAGGGGTTAGGATAGATGGGGAGAGATGAACAGGGGATAGATGGGGAGGATGAACAGACGGGATAGATGGGAGAGATGAACAGAGGGACAGGATAGATGGGGAGAGATGAACAGGGGTTGGGACAGATGGGGAGAGATGAACAGGGGGATAGATGGGGAGAGATGAACAGGGGGTTGGGACAGATGGGGAGAGATGAACAGGGGGACGGGACAGATGGGGAGAGATGAACAGATGGGCAGGATAGATGGGGAGAGATGAACAATGGGATAGATGGGGAGAGATGAACAGGGGGTGGATGGGGAGAGATGAACAATGGGATAGATGGGGAGAGATGAACAGGGGGATGGATGGGGAGAGATGAACAATGGGATCGATGGGGAGAGATGAACAGGGGGATAGATGGGGAGAGATGAACAATGGGATAGATGGGGAGAGATGAACAGGGGATAGATGGGGAGAGATGAACAGGGGGATAGATGGGGAGAGATGAACAGGGGGATAGATGGGGAGAGATGAACAGGGGGTGGATGGGGAGAGATGAACAATGGGATCGATGGGGAGAGATGAACAGGGGGATAGATGGGGAGAGATGAACAATGGGGGATGAACAGGGGTGGATGGGGAGAGATGAACAATGGGGATGGGGAGAGATGAACAGGGGATGGGGGAGAGATGAACAATGGGATCGATGGGGAGAGATGAACAGGGGGGTGGATGGGGAGAGATGAACAGGTGGACAGGATCGATGGGGAGAGATGAACAGGGAGGTAGATGGGGAGAGATGATTAAGGGGATGGGGATGAACAGACTGATCCTTCCTGCTCTGCTACACACAGTAACACCCACCTGGTCAACATAATGCCAACACACACACACACATGCTACGGCTCAAATGGTCGTAATGCTTTGCCAGCTCACACTGACATATAGGAAGACCATTGCCAAAGCTCACCTGGTCATAGACCACACCTCCCAAGACTCATCCGAGAGAGAGTGAGAGAGAGAGCTAGGGAGAGAGGTAGGGAGAGAGCTAGGGAGAGAGGTAGGGAGAGAGGTAGGGAGGTAGGGAGAGAGGTAGGGAGAGGGTAGGGAGAGGTAGAGGAGAGAGGTAGGGAGAGAGGTAGGGAGAGAGGTAGGGAGAGGTAGGGAGAGGTAGGGAGAGAGGTAGGGAGAGAGGTAGGGAGAGAGGTAGGGAGAGAGGTAGGGAGAGAGGTAGGAGAGAGGTAGGGAGAGAGGTAGGGAGAGAGGTAGGGAGAGGTAGGGAGAGAGGTAGGAGAGGGTAGGGAGAGAGGTAGGGAGAGAGGTAGGGAGAGAGGTAGGTAGGGAGAGAGGTAGGGAGAGAGGTAGGGAGAGAGGTAGGGAGAGAGGTAGGGAGAGAGGTAGGGAGAGAGGTAGGGAGAGAGGTAGGGAGAGAGGTAGGGAGAGGTAGGGAGAGAGGTAGGGAGAGAGGTAGGGAGAGAGGTAGGGAGAGGGTAGGGAGAGAGGTAGGGAGAGAGGTAGGGAGAGAGGTAGGGAGAGAGGTAGGGAGAGAGGTAGGGAGAGAGGGTAGGGAGAGAGGTAGGGAGAGAGGTAGGAGAGAGGTAGGGAGAGAGGTAGGGAGAGAGGTAGGGAGAGAGGTAGGGAGAGAGGTAGGGAGAGAGGTAGGGAGAGAGGTAGGGAGAGAGGTAGGGAGAGAGGTAGGGAGAGAGGTAGGGAGAGAGGTAGGGAGAGAGGTAGGGAGAGAGGTAGGGAGAGGTAGGAGAGAGGTAGGGAGAGAGGTAGGGAGAGAGGTAGGAGAGAGGTAGGGAGAGGTAGGGAGAGAGGTAGGGAGAGAGGTAGGGAGAGAGGTAGGGAGAGAGGTAGGGAGAGAGGTAGGGAGAGAGGTAGGGAGAGAGGTAGGGAGAGAGGTAGGGAGAGAGGTAGGGAGAGAGGTAGGGAGAGAGGTAGGGAGAGAGGTAGGGAGAGAGGGGCAGGGAGAGAGGTAGGGAGAGAGGTAGGGAGAGGTAGGGAGTAGGGAGAGAGGTAGGGAGAGAGGTAGGGAGAGAGGTAGGGAGAGAGGTAGGGAGAGAGTAGGGAGAGAGGTAGGGAGAGGTAGGGAGGTAGGGAGAGAGGTAGGAGAGAGGTAGGGAGAGAGGTAGGGAGAGAGGTAGGGAGAGAGGTAGGGAGAGAGGTAGGGAGAGAGGTAGGGAGAGAGGTAGGAGAGGTAGGGAGAGAGGTAGGGAGAGGTAGGGAGAGAGGTAGGGAGAGAGGTAGGGAGAGGGTAGGGAGAGAGGTAGGGAGAGAGGTAGGGAGAGAGGTAGGGAGAGGGTAGGGAGAGAGGTAGGGAGAGGGTAGGGAGAGGTAGGGAGAGGGTAGGGAGAGAGGTAGGGAGAGGTAGGAGAGGGTAGGGAGAGAGGTAGGGAGAGAGGTAGGGAGAGGTAGGGCTAGGTAGGGGGCTAGGGAGAGAGGTAGGGAGAGGGTAGGGAGAGGTAGGAGAGAGGTAGGAGAGGTAGGGAGAGGTAGGGAGAGAGGTAGGGAGAGAGGGTAGGGAGAGAGGTAGGGAGAGAGGTAGGGGAGAGGTAGGGAGAGAGGTAGGGGGGAGAGAGGTAGGAGAGGTAGGAGAGAGGTAGGGAGAGAGGTAGGGAGGAGGTAGGGAGAGAGGTAGGGAGAGAGGTAGGGAGAGGTAGGAGGGGTAGGGAGAGAGGTAGGGAGAGGTAGGGAGAGAGGTAGGGAGAGGTAGGGAGAGAGGTAGGGAGAGAGGTAGGGAGAGAGGTAGGGAGAGAGGTAGGGAGAGAGGTAGGGAGAGGGTAGGGAGAGAGGTAGGGAGGTAGAGAGGTAGGGAGAGAGGTAGGGAGAGGTAGGGAGAGAGGTAGGGAGAGAGGTAGGGAGAGAGGTAGGGAGAGAGGGAGAGGTAGGGAGAGAGGTAGGGAGGGAGAGGTAGGGAGAGGTAGGGAGAGGTAGGGAGAGGGAGAGAGGTAGGGAGAGAGGTAGGGAGAGGTAGGGAGAGAGGTAGGGAGAGGTAGGGAGAGAGGTAGGGAGAGGTAGGAGGGAGAGAGGTAGGAGAGAGGTAGGGAGAGAGGTAGGGAGAGAGGTAGGGAGAGAGGTAGGGAGAGGTAGGGAGAGAGGTAGGGAGAGAGGTAGGGAGAGGTAGGGAGAGAGGTAGGGAGAGGTAGGGAGAGGTAGGGAGAGGTAGGGAGAGAGGTAGGGAGAGAGGCAGGAGAGAGGGAGAGGTAGGGAGAGAGGTAGGAGAGGGTAGGGAGAGGTAGGAGAGGGTAGGGAGGAGGTAGGGAGAGAGGTAGGGAGGAGAGGTAGGGAGAGAGGTAGGGAGGTAGGGAGAGAGGTAGGAGAGAGGTAGGAGAGGTAGGGAGAGGCAGGTAGGGAGAGAGGTAGGGAGAGAGGTAGGAGAGAGGTAGGGAGAGGTAGGGAGAGAGTAGGGAGAGAGGTAGGGAGAGAGGTAGGGAGAGAGGTAGGGAGAGAGGTAGGGAGAGGTAGGGAGAGAGGTAGGGAGAGGTAGGTAGGAGAGAGGTAGGGAGAGAGGTAGGGAGAGAGGTAGGGAGAGGTAGGGAGAGAGGTAGGGAGAGAGGTAGGGAGAGGTAGGTAGGAGAGGGTAGGGAGAGGTAGGAGAGAGGTAGGGAGTAGGGAGAGGTAGGGAGAGAGGTAGGGAGGAGGTAGGGAGGTAGGGTAGAGAGGTAGGGAGAGAGAGGTAGGGAGAGAGGTAGGGAGAGAGGCAGAGAGAGAGGGAGAGAGGTAGGGGAGAGGTAGGGAGAGAGGTAGAGAGAGAGGTAGGGAGAGAGGTAGGGAGAGAGGTAGGGAGAGGTAGGGAGAGGTAGAGAGAGGTAGGGAGAGAGGTAGGGAGAGAGGTAGGGAGAGGTAGGGAGAGAGGTAGGGAGAGGTAGGGAGAGAGGTAGGGAGAGAGGTAGGGAGAGAGGTAGGGAGAGAGGTAGGGAGAGGTAGGGAGAGAGGTAGGGAGGTAGGGGAGAGGTAGGGAGAGGTAGGGAGAGAGGTAGGAGAGAGGTAGGGAGAGAGGTAGGGAGAGAGGTAGGGAGAGAGGTAGGGAGAGAGGTAGGGAGAGAGGTAGGGAGAGAGGTAGGGAGAGAGGTAGGGAGAGAGGTAGGGAGAGAGAGGTAGGGAGAGGTAGGAGAGAGGTAGGGAGAGAGGTAGGAGAGGGAGGTGGGGAGAGAGGTAGGGAGAGAGGTAGGGAGAGAGGTAGGGAGAGAGGTAGGGAGAGAGGTAGGGAGAGAGGTAGGAGAGAGGTAGGGAGAGAGGTAGGGAGAGAGGTAGAGGAGAGGTAGGGGAGAGAGGTAGGGAGAGAGGTAGGGAGAGAGGTAGAGAGAGGTAGGGAGAGGTAGAGAGAGAGGTAGGGAGAGAGGTAGGGAGAGAGGTAGGGAGAGGGTAGGGAGAGGGTAGGGAGAGAGTAGGGAGAGAGGTAGGAGAGAGGTAGGAGAGAGGGTAGGAGAGAGGTAGGGAGAGAGGTAGGGAGAGAGTAGGGAGAGAGGTAGGGAGAGAGGTGGGAGAGGGAGAGGTAGGGAGAGGTAGGGAGAGAGGTAGGGAGAGGTAGGGAGAGAGGTAGGGAGAGGAGAGGAGGGAGAGAGGTAGGGAGAGAGGTAGAGAGGTAGGGAGAGAGGTAGGAGAGAGGTAGGGAGAGGGAGAGAGGTAGGGAGAGGTAGGGAGAGAGGTAGGGAGAGCTAGGGAGAGGGAGGGAGAGGGGAGAGAGCTGAGGAGAGAGGTAGGAGAGGTAGGGAGAGAGGTAGGGAGAGAGGTAGGGAGAGAGGGAGAGAGGTAGGGAGAGGTAGGGAGAGAGGTAGGGAGAGGAGGGAGAGCTAGGAGAGAGGTAGGGAGAGGTAGGGAGAGAGGTAGGGAGAGGTAGGGAGAGGTAGGGAGAGAGGTAGGGAGAGAGGTAGGGGAGAGAGGTAGGAGAGGTAGGAGAGGTAGGAGAGAGGTAGGGAGAGGTAGGGAGAGGTAGGGAGAGAGCTAGGGAGAGAGGTAGGGAGAGGTAGGAGAGAGGTAGAGAGAGGTAGGGAGAGAGGTAGGGAGAGAGGTAGGGAGAGAGGTAGGGAGAGCTAGGGAGAGAGGTAGGGAGAGAGGTAGGGAGAGAGGTAGGGAGAGAGGTAGGGAGAGAGCTAGGGAGAGAGGTAGGGAGAGAGGTAGGGAGAGAGGTAGGGAGAGAGGTAGGGAGAGAGGTAGGAGAGGTAGGGAGAGAGGTAGGGAGAGGTAGGGAGAGGTAGGGAGAGGTAGGAGAGAGGTAGGGAGAGAGGTAGGGAGAGAGGTAGGGAGAGGTAGGGAGAGAGGTAGGGAGAGAGGTAGGAGAGAGGTAGGGAGAGAGGGTAGGGAGAGGTAGGGAGAGAGGTAGGAGAGAGGTAGGGAGAGAGGTAGGGAGAGGTAGGGAGAGGTAGGAGAGAGGTAGGGAGAGAGGTAGGGAGAGAGGTAGGGAGAGAGGTAGGGAGAGAGGTAGGGAGAGAGGTAGGGAGAGGTAGGGAGAGGTAGGGAGAGAGGTAGGGAGAGAGGTAGGGAGAGAGGTAGGGAGAGAGGGTAGGGAGAGGTAGGGAGAGAGGTAGGGAGAGGGTAGGGAGAGAGGTAGGGAGGAGGTAGGGAGAGAGGTAGGGAGGAGGTAGGGAGAGAGGTAGGGAGAGAGGTAGGGAGAGAGGTAGGGAGAGAGGTAGGGAGAGGGTAGGAGAGAGGTAGGGAGAGAGGTAGGGAGAGAGGTAGGGAGAGAGGTAGGGAGAGAGGTAGGGAGAGGTAGGGAGAGAGGTAGGGAGAGGTAGGGAGAGAGGTAGGGAGAGGTAGGGAGAGAGGTAGGGAGAGGTAGGGAGGAGGTAGGAGAGGTAGGGAGAGAGGTAGGGAGAGAGGTAGGGAGAGGTAGGGAGAGGTAGGGAGAGAGGTAGGGAGAGAGGTAGGGAGAGAGAGTAGGGAGAGAGGTAGGGAGAGAGGTAGGGAGAGAGGTAGGGAGAGAGGTAGGGAGAGGTAGGGAGAGAGGTAGGGAGAGGTAGGGAGAGAGGTAGGAGAGAGGTAGGGAGGAGGTAGGGAGAGTAGGGAGAGGTAGGAGAGAGGTAGGGAGAGAGGTAGGGAGAGGTAGGTAGGGAGAGGTAGGGAGAGGGAGTAGGGAGAGAGGTAGGGAGAGAGGTAGGGAGGTAGGGAGGTAGGGAGAGGTAGGGAGAGGTAGGGAGAGTAGGAGAGGTAGAGGAGAGGTAGGGAGAGAGGTAGGGAGAGGTAGAGGGAGGAGGTAGGGAGAGAGGTAGGGAGAGAGGTAGGGAGAGAGGTAGGGAGAGAGGTAGGAGAGGTAGGGAGAGAGGTAGGGGAGAGGTAGGGAGAGAGGTAGGGAGAGGTAGGGAGAGAGGTAGGGAGAGAGGTAGGGGAGGTAGGGAGAGAGGTAGGAGAGGTAGGGAGAGAGGTAGGAGAGAGGTAGGGAGAGGGTAGGGAGAGAGGTAGGGAGAGGTAGGGAGGGTAGGGAGAGAGGTAGAGAGAGAGGTAGGAGAGGGTAGAGAGAGGTAGGGAGAGAGGTAGGGAGAGAGGTAGGGAGAGGTAGGGAGAGAGGTAGGGAGAGAGGTAGGGAGAGAGGTAGGGAGAGAGGTAGGGAGAGAGGTAGGGAGAGAGGTAGGGAGAGGTAGGGAGAGGTAGGAGAGAGGTAGGGAGAGGTAGGAGAGGTAGGAGAGAGGTAGGAGAGAGGTAGGGAGAGAGGTAGGGAGAGAGGTAGGGAGAGGTAGGAGAGGGTAGGGAGAGGTAGGGAGAGAGGTAGGGAGAGGTAGGGGTAGGGAGAGGGTAGGGAGAGAGGTAGGGAGAGGTAGAGAGAGAGGGTAGGGAGAGGTAGGGAGAGAGGTAGGGAGAGAGGTAGGGAGAGAGGTAGGGAGAGGGTAGGGAGAGAGGTAGGGAGAGGTAGGGAGAGAGGTAGGGAGAGAGGTAGGGAGAGAGGTAGGGAGAGAGGTAGGGAGAGAGGTAGGGAGAGAGGTAGGGAGAGGTAGGGAGAGGGTAGGGAGGAGGCAGGGAGGTAGGGAGGCAGGGAGAGAGGTAGGGAGAGAGGTAGGGAGAGAGAGGTAGGGAGAGAGGTAGAGGAGAGGTAGGAGAGGTAGGTAGAGAGGTAGGGAGAGAGGTAGGGAGAGGTAGGGAGAGAGGTAGAGAGAGGTAGGGAGAGGTAGGGAGAGAGGTAGGGAGAGGTAGGGAGAGGTAGGGAGAGGTAGGAGAGAGGTAGGGAGAGGTAGGGAGAGAGGTAGGGAGAGGTAGGGAGAGGTAGGGAGAGGTAGGAGAGAGGTAGGAGAGGTAGGGGAGAGTAGGGAGAGGTAGGAGAGAGGTAGGGAGAGAGGTAGGAGAGAGGTAGGGAGAGGTAGGGAGAGAGGTAGGGAGAGAGGTAGGGAGAGGTAGGGAGAGAGGTAGGGAGAGGTAGGGAGAGAGGTAGGGAGAGAGGTAGGGAGAGGTAGGGAGAGAGGTAGGGAGAGAGGTAGGAGAGGTAGGGAGAGGTAGGGAGAGAGGTAGGGAGAGAGGTAGGGAGAGAGGTAGGGAGAGAGGTAGGGAGAGAGGTAGGGAGGAGGTAGGGAGAGAGGTAGAGAGAGGGTAGGAGAGGGTAGGAGAGAGGTAGGGAGAGGGTAGGGAGAGAGGTAGGGAGAGGTAGGAGAGAGGTAGGAGAGAGGTAGGGAGAGAGGTAGGGAGAGAGGTAGGGAGAGGTAGGGAGAGAGGTAGGGAGAGGTAGAGAGGGAGAGGTAGGAGAGAGGTAGGAGAGAGGTAGGGAGAGAGAGGCAGAGAGAGGGTAGGGAGAGAGGTAGGGAGAGAGGTAGGGAGAGAGGTAGGGAGAGGTAGAGAGAGAGGTAGAGAGAGAGGTAGGGAGAGAGGTAGGGAGAGGGTAGGAGAGGTAGGGAGAGAGGTAGGAGAGGTAGGAGAGGTAGGGAGAGAGGTAGAGAGTAGAGAGAGTAGGGAGAGGTAGGGAGGAGAGGTAGGGAGAGAGGTAGGGAGAGAGGTAGGGAGAGAGGTAGGGAGAGAGGTAGGGAGAGAGGTAGGGAGAGGTAGAGGTAGAGAGAGAGGTAGAGAGAGGTAGAGAGAGGTAGGGAGAGAGGTAGAGAGAGAGGTAGGGAGAGAGGTAGGGAGAGAGGTAGGGAGAGGGGAGGTAGAGAGAGGTAGGGAGAGAGGTAGGGAGAGGTAGGAGAGAGGTAGAGAGGGTAGGGAGAGGTAGGGGTAGGGAGAGAGGTAGGAGAGGTAGGGAGAGAGGTAGGGAGAGAGGTAGGGAGAGGTAGGGAGAGAGGTAGAGAGAGAGGTAGGGAGGTAGGGAGAGGTAGGGAGAGAGGTAGGGAGAGGTAGGGAGAGAGGTAGGGAGAGAGGTAGGGGAGAGAGGTAGGGAGAGGGTAGGAGAGGGTAGGGAGAGAGGTAGGGAGAGAGGTAGGGAGAGAGGTAGGGAGAGAGGTAGGGAGAGAGGTAGGGAGAGAGGTAGGGAGAGGAGGAGAGGTAGGGAGAGGTAGGGAGAGAGGTAGGGAGAGAGGTAGGAGAGGGTAGGGAGAGAGGTAGGGAGAGAGGTAGGAGAGAGGTAGGGAGAGAGGTAGGGAGAGGTAGGGGAGAGGTAGGGAGAGAGGTAGGGAGAGAGGTAGGGAGAGAGGTAGGAGAGGTAGAGAGAGGTAGGAGAGAGGTAGGGAGAGGGTAGGGAGAGAGGTAGGGAGAGAGGTAGGGAGAGAGGTAGGGAGAGAGGTAGAGAGAGAGGTAGGGAGAGAGGTAGGAGAGGTAGGAGAGAGGTAGGGAGAGAGGTAGGAGAGAGGTAGGAGAGAGGTAGGAGAGAGGTAGGGAGAGAGGTAGGGAGAGAGGTAGGGAGAGAGGTAGGGGAGAGAGGTAGGGAGAGAGGTAGGGAGAGAGGTAGAGGAGAGGTAGGGAGGAGAGGTAGGGAGAGGGTAGGGAGAGAGGTAGAGAGAGGTAGGGAGAGGGTAGGGAGAGAGGTAGGGAGAGAGGTAGGAGAGAGGTAGGGGAGAGGTAGGGAGAGAGGTAGGAGAGAGGTAGGGAGAGAGGTAGGGAGAGAGGTAGGGAGAGAGGTAGGGAGAGGTAGGGAGAGAGGTAGGGAGAGAGGTAGGGAGAGAGGTAGAGAGTAGGGAGAGAGGTAGGGAGAGTAGGGAGAGAGGTAGGGAGAGAGGTAGGGAGAGAGGTAGGAGAGAGGTAGGGAGAGAGGTAGGGAGAGAGGTAGAGAGGGTAGGGAGAGGGTAGGGAGAGAGGTAGGAGAGAGGTAGGAGAGGTAGGGAGGAGAGGTAGGGAGAGAGGTAGGAGAGAGGTAGGGAGAGAGGTAGGAGAGGTAGGTAGAGAGAGAGGTAGGGAGGAGAGAGGTAGGGAGAGGGTAGGGAGAGAGGTAGGGAGAGAGGTAGGGAGAGAGGTAGGGAGAGAGGTAGGGAGAGGTAGGAGAGGTAGGGAGAGAGGTAGGGAGAGAGGTAGGGAGAGGTAGGAGAGAGGTAGGAGAGAGGTAGGGAGAGAGGTAGGGAGAGAGGTAGGGAGAGGGTAGGGAGAGGTAGGAGAGAGGTAGGGAGAGAGGTAGAGAGAGGTAGGGAGAGAGGTAGGGAGAGAGGTAGGGAGAGAGGTAGGGAGAGGTAGGGAGAGAGGTAGGGAGAGAGGTAGGGAGAGAGGTAGGGAGAGAGGTAGGGAGAGAGGTAGGGAGAGAGGTAGGGAGAGAGGTAGGGAGAGAGGTAGGGAGAGAGGTAGGAGAGGTAGGAGAGAGGTAGGGAGAGAGGTAGGAGGTAGGGAGAGGTAGGGGAGGAGGAGGTAGGGAGAGAGGTAGGGAGAGAGGTAGGGAGAGAGGAGGGGAGAGAGGTAGGGAGAGAGGTAGGAGAGAGGTAGGGAGAGAGGTAGGGAGAGAGGTAGGGAGAGGTAGGAGAGTAGGAGAGGGTAGGAGAGGTAGGGAGAGAGGTAGGGAGAGAGGTAGGGAGAGAGGTAGGGAGAGGGTAGGGAGAGAGGGAGAGAGGTAGGGAGAGAGGTAGGGAGAGGTAGAGAGAGGTAGGGAGAGAGGTAGGGAGAGGGAGGGTAGGGAGAGAGAGAGGTAGGGAGAGAGGTAGGGAGAGGCAGAGAGGTAGGGAGAGAGGTAGGGAGAGAGGTAGGGAGAGAGGTAGGGAGAGAGGTAGGGAGAGGGTAGGGAGAGAGGTAGGAGAGAGGTAGAGAGAGAGAGGTAGGGAGAGAGGTAGGGAGAGAGGTAGAGGAGAGGTAGGGAGAGAGGTAGGTAGGGAGAGAGGTAGGGAGAGAGGTAGGAGAGAGGTAGGGAGAGAGGTAGAGAGAGGTAGGGAGGAGGTAGGGAGAGTAGGGAGAGGTAGGAGAGAGGTAGGGAGAGGTAGGGAGGAGGTAGGGAGAGGTAGGAGAGAGGTAGGGAGAGAGGTAGGGAGGTAGGGAGAGTAGGGAGAGGTAGGAGAGAGGTAGGGAGAGAGGTAGGAGAGAGGTAGGGAGAGAGGTAGGGAGAGAGGTAGGGAGGAGAGGTAGGTAGGGAGAGAGGTAGAGAGAGGTAGGGAGAGAGGTAGGGAGAGGGTAGAGAGAGGTAGGAGAGAGGTAGGAGAGAGGTAGGGAGAGAGGTAGGGAGAGGTAGGAGAGAGTAGGGAGAGAGGTAGGGAGAGGTAGGAGAGAGGTAGGGAGAGAGGTAGGGAGAGAGGTAGGGAGAGAGGTAGGAGAGAGGTAGGGAGAGAGGTAGGGAGAGAGGTAGGGAGAGAGGTAGGGAGAGGTAGGGAGAGAGGTAGAGAGAGGGTAGGGAGAGGGTAGAGAGGTAGGGAGAGAGGTAGGGAGAGAGGTAGGGAGAGGTAGAGAGAGGTAGGGAGAGAGGTAGGAGAGAGGTAGGGAGAGAGGTAGGGAGAGGGTAGGAGAGGTAGGGAGGAGGTAGGGAGAGAGGTAGGGAGAGAGGTAGAGGTAGGAGAGAGGTAGGGAGAGGTAGGGAGAGAGGTAGGGAGAGAGGTAGGGAGAGAGGTAGGGAGAGAGGTAGGAGAGAGGTAGGGAGAGGGTAGGGAGAGAGGTAGGGAGAGAGGTAGGGAGAGAGAGGTAGGGAGAGAGGTAGGGAGAGAGGTAGGGAGAGAGGTAGGGAGAGAGGTAGGAGAGAGGTAGGGAGAGAGGTAGGGAGAGAGGTAGGGTAGAGAGAGGTAGGGAGAGAGGGGAGAGAGGTAGGGAGAGAGGTAGGGAGAGAGGTAGGGAGAGAGGTAGGAGGTAGAGGAGAGAGGTAGGTAGGAGAGAGGTAGGGAGAGAGGTAGGAGAGAGGTAGGAGAGAGGAGGTAGGGAGAGAGGGTAGGGAGAGAGAGGAGAGAGGTAGGGAGAGAGGTAGGGAGAGAGGTAGGAGAGAGAGGTAGGGAGAGAGGTAGGGAGAGGTAGGGAGTAGGGAGAGGTAGGGAGAGAGGTAGGGGAGAGGTAGGGAGAGCTAGGGAGAGAGCTAGGGAGAGAGGTAGGGAGAGGTAGGGAGAGAGGTAGGGAGAGAGGTAGGGAGAGAGGTAGGTAGGGAGAGAGAGGTAGGGAGAGAGAGGTAGGGAGAGAGGTAGAGAGAGAGGTAGAGAGAGAGGTAGGGAGAGAGGTAGGGAGAGAGGTAGGGAGAGAGGTAGGGAGAGAGGTAGGGAGAGAGGTAGGGAGCAAAGGATGAGCTGATGTCTGTTTTAATACATGATCCATGTTCTTTTTTTTCCTGGAAAGTGTGTTACATCTTATTCCCTCTACATCTCGGATTCCACAAAATTTCCCCACTCTCCCTTTCCATCTTTCCCATCTCTACACAATCCCTTACCCGTGTCTCCATTCCAGTTCCATGTGTCATTTATTACCCTCTCCCTCCTCCTCTCTCTGGAACATGGCCAGTGATTGTGACATAAGGCTGTGGTGCCGTGGGTCCTCCTTCCATCCCCTCTTCCCCCACTCTCCCACTCTCTATCTCTTTTCCCTCCACCTATATCACTCCCTTTTTTCTCTCTCTCCATCCACCCCCTTCCTCTCTGGAACATGGCCAGTGATTGTGACATAAGGCTGTGGTGCCTCCAGGGGACAAGGGTCCTCAGTGGACCCACTTCTCTCTATATATATCTCCCTCTCTCTCTATGGGACCATAACATATTTATGTTGGTCCACACTGGGCCTCCATGCCTGACTGCCTCCTCAGTCATGTGGGACTTGGCCCTCTCTCCCTCTGCAGAACACACAGGACACACTGAACTCCCACTTAACCTGCTGCATGGATATACCTAGGAATTCGCATACACATGACACATACACACACACCTACAAACTAGTAGGGGAAACAGTATACATTGTAGAACACTGTGAACAGTCTATGGACTTTATGAGTAAGCCATCCCAAATGCTGAGGTCCTCATGGTTGACTATGGCTGCGTCTCTTGTAAATGATACATACATTGTAATATACATTTCTAGTGGGCCGGAAGTCTAGCTCCCTTTCAGCCCACACATCACTCTGAACGTCTAAGTACCACAGAAAACAACAAACAACAAATGTGGACTTTTACAAAGTAGGCTACGTTCATCATGATAGCCTGACCCAATAGTGTTCATCATGATAGCCTGGCCCAATCATATTAATTGTGATAACCTGAACCAATACTGTTCATCATGATAGCCTGACCCAATACTGTTCATCATGATAGCCTGACCCAATACTGTACATCGTGATAGCCTGACCATATACTGTTCATCATGATAGCCTGGCCCAATACTGTTCATTGTGATAGCCTAACCCAATACTGTTCATCATGATAGCCTGACTGAATACTGTTCATCATGATATTCTGACCCAATTCTGTTCATCATGATAGCCTGACCCAATACTGTTCATCAGGCCGACCTGGAAGGTGCACTAACTAATGACCCTGATGGCTGAGAGGGTGTGTGTGTGTGTGTGTGTGTGTGTGTGTGTGTGTGTGTGTGTGTGTGTGTGTGTGTGTGTGTGTGTGTGTGTGTGTGTGTGTGTGTGTGTGTGTGTGTGTGTGTGTGTGTGTGTTCATGTGTGTTCATGTGTGAAGCTTGCATTTGTGTGTGTGTCTAGAGCTAAGAGTACGGAGAATGCAGATTTCCCACATTACCATGCCCTGCTAAACATCTCCATCTCTAGCTGTCAGTAATCTGCTCTCCCTGCTGTTATGGTGACACACACACACCATGTGTCTAACTGTGAGTAATCAGCTCAGTCTACAGTTCTGAATACACTCTTGCCTGGTCTTTAATCACCCTTGACCAGCCAACCACACCAACACAAACATTGGCCTGGACTGTTTCTTTCCACCAACCAGGGCTATGCACTGTCACTTCTCACCAATCAGAGCAGAGACATTAGTTAAAACAACACCTGTCTGCCATTATTGATTAATCTGGCTAGACCAGTTAGTGGATTAGGCTGGTTCAGCTAGGTTTGGTTTGGGGCATGGACTGGACTGCTCTGGCTTCAGTTAGACTTGGCTGTGCTGGACTGGCTTTAGCTAGTCTGGACTGATGTAGACTAGGCTATGCTAAAGTGGTGCTGGGCTGTGACTGGGTGGAGCAGCACTGCCAGGGCTATGCAGGGTTGATTGTCTGGCTTTGCTACAGTGCAGCTATGGAAGTTTAAGTGTGAGCATGCATTATTTAAGACATAATTATGCAGCTTGTCACTGTGTCAGCCAGTCAATCAGGGCTTAGCTTTTCATTAGGCTCCCTGTCACTGCCAGAGGCTGGAGGCATGTAACACACATACATGTACACACACACACACACACACGCATGCACGCATGCACACACACACACACACACACACACACACACACAGAAATAAACAATCCACCCATATCACACATCACTGAAACAACAAGGAAGTTCCAAAAATGAATACAGAAATGGGGAAGTTCTGAGTTCTCTCTCTCTCCCCCTCTCCCAACTTCTCCCTCCCTCTCTCCTTCTTTCCTCTTCCTCCTCTCCATTAATGTTCCCCCTCTGAGAGTCAATTTAAATGTCAAATGAGACTGATTTAATTTTTGTGGAATTCAATTAAAGGGAAAGAGAGTGAAGGATAGAGGAATAAGAAGGGGTGGAAAGAGAGGAGGATGGTTTTATGGAGGTACCAGGGGAGAGAATGGGGAAGGATGGTATTATGGAGGTACCAGGGGAGAGAAGAGGGGAGGATGGTTTTATGGAGGTACCAGGGGAGAGAATGGGGAAGGATGGTATTAGGGAGGTACCAGGGGAGAGAATGGGGAAGGATGTTATTAGGGAGGTACCAGGGGAGAGAAGAGGGGAGGATGGTATTAGGGAGGTACCAGGGGAGAGAAGAGGGGAGGATGTTATTCCCCTAGAGGGGAAGAGGAGAAGAGGGGCCAAAGAAAACATCCACTAGTCCTTAAATAACAAGCCTGGTGCTGAAGAAACTTTGATTCATTCAACTTATCTTTAATTTATTTATCAATTGATTAATTATGTATCAACAGGCTAAGAATGAGAGGGATAATGTCTTTATGTGTATCAGTCTCACATACATACACATGCATGCACCCAACCCCACAACCCCTAATCTCACTCTCTGGTGACACTGAACAAAACTATAAATGCAACATGCAACAATTTCAATGATTTTACTGAGTTACAGTTCATATAAGGACATAAGTTTATTGAAATAATTGTATTTGGCCATAACCTATGGATTTCACTTGACTGTGCAGGGGCACAGCCATGGGTGGGCCTGGGATGGCATAGGCCCACCAACATGGGAGACAGGCCCACCCACTGGGGAGCAGAGCCCAGCCAATCAGAAAAGGTTTTCCCCACAAAAGGGCTTTATTACACTCAGTTTCATCAGCTGTCCGGGTGGCTGGTCTCAGACAGGGATGGCATGATTGCACGTGGTCTGTGGTTTTGAAGCCGATGGACGTACTGTCAAATTCTCAAAAACAACGTTGGAGAAGGCTTATGGTAGAGAAATTAACATGAAAATATCTGGCAACAGCTCTGGGGTACATTCTGCAGTCAGCATGCCAATTGCACGCTAACTCAAAACTTGAGACATCTGTGGAATTGTGTTGTGTAAAATAATTGCAGTTTTTAGAGTGGCCTTTTATTGTCCCCAGCACAAGGTGCACATGTGTAATGATCATGCTGTTTAATCAGCTCCTTGATATGCCACACCTGTCAGGTGGATGGATTATCTTGACAAAGGAGAAATGCTTGCCAACAACGAGATAAACAAATCTCTGCACATCATTTGGGAGAAATAAGCTTTTTTTGAATATGGAACATTTCTGTAATCTTTTATTTCAGCTCATGAAACATGGGACCAACACTTTACATGTTGCGTTCATATTTTGGTTCAGTGTGTGTTTCTCTCTCCCTCTTCTCCCTGGCAGTGGTTAAACCCTTATTACAAGATGTGAACTCCATTACAGTGGCTATTTCTGAACATTCTGAATACCACTATGAGCAATGTGAGAGTGTGAGCAGCGTAATTCCACACATGCCAATGTTGGGGTATTCATCATGTAATGTTTATGTTTTACCTATTGGAGATTAAGTGTAGAGAAATTAAGTTGTTAAAGGACAGTCAAAAATGTGATTTCCTGTGTTTCATATATATTTCCACAACATGACGTTAATAATACTGTGCAATTGTGAAAATTATAATAATGCCTTTTTAGTGTAAGAGCTGATTGAAAAGACTGCCTGAAATTTCAGCCTGTTCTGGTGGGATGGAGTTTTGGCCTTCAATGGTAAAATCACCAGGCGGTAAATTAGTTAAAAAACCAATAAGAAAGATAATTCCAAACCTCTCTGCCAATAACAGCTAGTTTTCAGTTGTCCCCTTCCCACTCAGACCACTTTGCTAAGAAGCCATTTTTGTTACTTTGTGACCATTTCAATTGGAAGCAATCACAGTAAGACATTTCATTGTTACCCAGAAATGATTTGATATTGAGATCAAAACGTCTGCATTGGACCTTTAATAAGATGGAGAACCCGGAAGCATGTTAGCTGACTCGGGGTCAGAGTCGGGGTCAGAGTCGGGGTCAGAGTTCTAGGCATAGAGAGTAGTAAATCTAAGCATAAAACTGAATCAAATTCCCTAACTACTAACCGAATGATCATTTTGCTAAAGTCACACTAAATCCAATCCATTAAGCTGGATAAGCGGATAACGGAATAAGTGAATGAACTTTATAACCACATCAGGATTTCTCCACACGTTACTGTTCTCCCAACAAATGATTTCATGTTCACACTTAATGAAGCCCCCTGATTGGAGCTAACGTTGTTATTTCACCCTATTAAAGTCTCTATTCAGAAGCATGCAAGGGTCTGCTCATCTCTCTCTCTCTCTCTCTCACTCTCCCTCTGTCCTTGTCCTCCCATCTGTCGGTCTTCCTCTGTCGGTCTCACTAGCATTTACTCCACCTCACACAGACTACTGCAAGGAGTTTGACCGTGACCTGACCTGTAGAAACTCTGGACCTCATTGTTTCTCCTTCTCTCTGTTTGGGGATTGTCATAGCTTGACAGATATAGATGACTTCTAACTCTGTCTACTCTCTGCCCACTGGCTCGCTGTGTAAATATGGTGATGTGTTTCTGAGGTAGAATATATTTATCTAGTAAAAATACATCTCAAAATAAGTAACGCTGCCATAGAGTGTTGCATAAACCCTGCCAGTGTTCTTTGGGTCATGAGAAAAATAATTCAACCTTGCAAAGAAGAGAGGCATGAATTGGCTGCCACTCCTTTGCTCTCTCTCTCTCTCTCTCTCTCTCTCTCTCTCTCTCTCTCTCTCTCTCTCTCTCTCTCTCTCTCTCTCTCTCTCTCTCTCTCTCTCTCTCTCGCTCTCTCTCTCTCTCTCTCTCTCTCTCTCTCTCTCTCTCTCTCTCTCTCTCTCTCTCTCTCTCTCTCTCTCTCTCTCTCTCTCTCTCTCTCTCTCTCTCTCTCTCTCTCTCTCTCTCTCTCGCTCTCTCTCGCTCTCTCTGGAATGCTAGCAAAAGTCAAGCAAACAAAGTATGGCTGAAGGGGAAAGAGCAAGATGGAGGGGGTGGTTTGAGTGAAAGAGAGAAGGAGAGAAATAAAGAGAGATAGGGAGAGGGACACATTTGACAGCCCTGGTAAAAAAAAGCATTAATAAGTGAGAAATGTGTCAAAGGAGGGGTCAGAGAGAGTTTTTTATTAGGATCCTCATTAGCTACTGTTAAAGCAGCAGCTACGCTCCATGGTGTCCACACATAACATAAAACATGACAAAATACATAACATTAATAGACAAGTACATCACAGGGACAAAACTTCATAAATATAAAATAAGAATACACGGTTTTATACATGTAAGCCTTCATAATCATGTGATTCATAGATGCTACTGAATGCAATAACAAGGAGGTGTGTTGCAAATAGGCTGAAACCTTTCCCAATCTCAGTAAGCTGACACCTTTCCCTATCTCAGTAGGCTGACACCTTTCCCTATCTCAGTAGGCTGACACCTTTCCCTATCTCAATAGGCTGACACCTTTCCCTATCTCAGTAGGCTGACACCTTTCCCTATCTCAATAAGCTGACACTTTTCCTTCTCTCAATAAGCTGACACCTTTCGCTAAATTCCCCTCACATGAAAAAAACCAGGTATACTTTTGTACCTTGATAGGGTTTCCTGGGGTAAAGTATAGACTTTTTACAGTTACAACCGGTAATGGGTTTCTGTAAAAGTTGCTGCAGTGCCCCTGGTGTGTGTGTGTGTGTGTGTGTGTGTGTGTGCATTTGTCCCTCCGTTCCCCCAGTGTGCCTGCAGCATACACATGCCTTCCTGCCTTAACGTGTCTAAATCTCACCTGTGTTTGTTTAGCTCTTCACAGAGGTGTCTCATAGGGACAGGGGTTTGGCCATGCCAGTCCCTAGGATCACCTTGGCCTGGATGAAATCATATCGTAGCCTCGTCTAAGTACCATAGAACCAAAGATCCAACTGAGTGTGAGTACTATAGAAAATGATGAAACCCCAGTAAAACTAGAAATGCAAAAGCCTCCTTATATATGGATATTCTTACAAAATCCACAGATATACACTAATTTTGTCTTCTCTCCCTTGGTACCTCAACCTATTCAGCAAATGACCGTGTCATTCAAGAGCTAGCAAATATAGCCAATGATTGTATCAGCATTTCTTATCTATTAGCTCATCTGTTACCTTAAATAATAATTTCAGCCACCATTCCATCAATACTAAGTATGCATGGAACCATTGCGGAACAAGGAGACCAACAACCCAAATAAGATGTTTAACATTCGAAAGATTAAACCAACTGATATACTGCCTCTCCTCTGTGAAATAAATACCAACTAAGGACATGGCCTAGATTGACTCTTCATAAAGCTGAACACTCCTTAGACCCAAATAACAATACATATTTAGTATATCAGTAATCAACGGCAAAACTCTTTAAGAAATGAATGCATTCCCAAATGTATATAAATTCTTCATCTGACCAAGGCAAACTTTATTGATTCATCAAAAGCACTTGATTTATACTAAACAAAAATACAAACTCAACATGTAAAGGGTTGGTCCTGTGTTTCAAGAGCTGAAATAAAAGTTCCCAGAAATCTTCCATGTGCACGAAAGCTTATTTCTCTCAAACGGCGTGCACAAAATTCTTTACATTGAGCCTTTCTCTTTTGCAAAGATAATCCATCCATCTGACAGATGTGGCATATCAAGTAGCTGATTAAACAGCATGATCATTACACAGGTGCAACTTGTGCCATCGACAATAAAAGGCCAATCTAAAATGTGCCATTTTGTCACACACCACAATGCCACAGATGTCTAAAGTTTTGAGGAAGCGTGCAATTGACATGCTGACTGCAGGAATGTCAACCAGAGCTGTTGCCAGAGAATTGATTGTTCATGTCTCTACACTAAGCTGCCTCCAATGTCGTTTTAGAGAATTTGGCAGTATGCCCAACCGCAGACCTTGTGTAAAAAATGTTATGCTGTTAATGTACGTTTTATTAGTAGTATTATTACTACTCGTATTAGTAGTATTATTTCATTGTTATTATTATAAGACAGTAGTTGCCATGTTATTCTTGTTACTAAGTATTTGGGTCACATTGAAAACGAGATGGTGCATCTCAAGAGTTCATATTGCAAAATGTTACATAAATACATATCAGCTGCCACTCAATTTACAGCATGCTGAGGTAATAATGTTGACTCAAATATCCTATTGTGTGTACACTTGCTACACATTACTTCTGGCTACACATACACACACACAGACACGGACGCACACACACACTTGCTACAAACTAGTCTGGCTACACACACACACACTCAAACTTGCTCAAAACTAGTCTGGCTACACACACACACAAACACACACACACACACGGGTGTAGGGTATGTGTTTGTGGATGTTCATTGTCAAGAGCATAATAATACTAAAGTAACAGGAATTGCATTTGATTATAAACATAGTTGATCCTTTACTGAACGACCTTCCTAATTGGAGAGTGACATGTAAGTGCATTAATTTAAAAGGCCAATTGTAGGGTGTCCAATTAAAAACAAATCTTTTGACCAATGTGTAAAATATTGTGTGAATTGTGTACTTTAATTAAGAAAAACAATTGTCCTAACTTACTGTCTCGATCACAATCCGCTCAAAGTATTGGAGTGTTTCCCTTGTAGGATGGCCAAGATTAGGGTGACTAAATCAACGGATGCCAGAGAAAAAAGTGGTAACAAATCTCAAAAATAGCATTGCGTCAGCAAGGCTGAATACTGTTTGAGAATTAAGGCTAACTGACAGGCTCACCATTGAAATTGAAATCTTTCATCTCGAATCCAGAGGACATAAAACAATGTAGAAGTAATATTGATTTTGAGTTATGACGTAGTATTTTAATATTTTAGGGAGTGAACATTATTTATAAGGGTTACATGGAGAAAATCGTCTCTGAAATGAAAGTGGATGGCCCTCCCTTCAGCAAAATATATTTTACCTAAACCCTCCCTGAACGCTTGAACAAAAACAAACTATTTACCATTCCCTATACCCAAAATAATAATTAAAACTTAAAGTGGATATCAGAGAACATGCCCACCGTTTACCTTCACTTCTTGGACAGAGCCGTAGATAGGCAGTTTTAGAAACGGATCTTCATGCTGTGGCGTTACATGGCAACACAGTAATGTTATTAGCATAAGCTTTTACTTTCAAGGGCCTTTATATTTCATTCAGTTTGTGTCATGTTAATTCAGCTTTTGTGACCCGTGGAAAGAAAGTATTAGTACCAAAAATGATCTGATGTATTAGTTTACAAAATTGGACTTTTAGGATATAATGTTAATGATACATCAGAGAAAGACCCCACAGAATGATTCAGAACATGAAGAATCATGTGTATCTTAATAAAATGTATTTTTATAACGTATTGAAGTGAAATTCATTCGTTTTACACACTCTGGGCACAGTGGGTAGACACCCTAACATTTGTAGCACTTAGACCTATAAATTGTCATATGTTTAATGAACGCAAAGGGCCAAATTGGTAATAGATTATGTATGATACTGCCATTAGTTAACCCCTTGGCTTTAATTGAACTCCTGTCTGTAGGAGTGTTGCTTCTCAAATCATATCACATCACAACAAATCACATCAACAAGGAACTTGTATGGCATTCATTGTAGGCTCTGTCCTATGTGCTCTCTGTCACCTGGAGTTAAATGGGAAATGGTCCTGTAACACAAGGAATGCACAAAGGACAATACCCAAGGACTAGTCAGCCCTTCCCCCTCTGAGAGGCTAAAATGTATCTCTCTGTTACAGTATCCGAAGGACTGATTACTATGAAAGAATAATACTGTAGTATCCATGACTGGTATCTATCTGAAGATAACTCTGATGCTATCTACATTTGGACATACAGTCGGAAGTTTCCATACACTTAGGTTGGAATCATTAAAACTTGTTTTTCAACCACTCCACAAATTTCTTGTTAACAAACTAGGACATCTACTTTGTGCATGAAACAAGTAATTTTTCCAACAATTATTTACAGACAATGTTTTCACTTATAACTCACTGTATCACAATTCCAGTGGGTCAGAAGTTTACATACACTAAGTTGACTGTGCCTTTAAACAGCTTGGAAAATTCCAGAAAACGATGTCATGGTTTTAGAAGCTTCTGATAGGCTTATTGACATAATTTGAGTCAATTGGAAGTGTACCTCTGGATGTATTTCAAAGCCTACCTTCAAACTCAGTGCCTCTTTGCTTGAAATCATGGGAAAATCAAAAGAAATCTGTCAAAACCTCAGAAAATAAATTGTAGACCTCCACAGGTCTGATTCTGTCATGCCCTGTGTAACATTCTGGGTGTAGTGGGTGAGAAGTCAGGTGCAGGAAGCAGAGAGTTCAGGGTAGTGCAAATTTAATGCACAAAACGGCGAACATAAGCCAACCCCACGAAAACACAGGGCGTAAAACAAAACAAACGCCCCAAACACGGGGACTTAAACTGCCCAGCAAAACCCACGAAATGGGAAACACGTAACCCACAGACGTGCACACAAGTTACACAAAAACAATCCCGCACAAAGAGCAGGCGGGCCGGCTGGCTAATAAAGCCCAACTAATCAGCAAATACACAACAGGTGAAACCAATAAACAGACAAGGAGGGGGAGGAAAGAATCAGTGGCAGCTAGTAGGCCGGTGACGATGACCGCCGAGCGCCACCCGAACAGGAAGGGGAGCCACCTTCGGTAGGAGTCGTGACACCCTGACCTTAGAGAGCATTTTTTATTCTCTATTTGGTTAGGTCAGGGTGTGACTTGGGTGGGCAAATCTATGTGTTCTATTTCTTTGTAGGCCGGGTATGGTTCCCAATCAGAGGCAGCTGTCTATTGTTGTCTCTGATTGGGGATCATACATAGGCAGCCTGTTTTCCACTTGAGCTTGTGGGATCTTGATTTTGTTAGTTGCTGTATAGCCTGCAGAACGTTCGTTTATCTTTTGTTGTTTTTGTTGGTGTTCATCAAAATAAAGAAAGATTTACGCTTATGACGCTGCGCCTATGTCTCATTCCAACAACGGACGTAACAGGTTCATCCTTGGGAGCAATTTACAAACGCCTGAAGGTACCACAATCATCTGTACAAACAATAGTAGACAAGTATAAACACCATGGGACCACGCAGCCATCATACCGCTCAGGAAGGAGACGCACTCGGTCTCCTAGAGATTACATACTTTGGTGCGAAAAGTGCAAATCAATCCCAGAACAGCAAAGGACCTTGTGAAGATGCTGGGGGAAATGGGTACAAAATCTATATCCACAGTAAAACGAGTCCCTTATCAACATAACCTGAAAGGCCGCTCAGCAAGGAAGAAGCCACTGCTCCAGAACCACCATAATAAAGCCAGACTATGGTTTGCAACTGCACATGGGGACAACAATTGTACTTTTTGGAGAAATGTCCAAAAATTATGTTTGGCCATAATTACCATTGTTATGTTTGGAGGACAAAAGGTGGAGGCTTGCAAGCCGAAGAACACCATCCCAACCATGAAGCACGGGGGTGGCAGCATCATGTTGTGGGGGTGCTTTGCTGCAGGAGGGACTGGTGCACTTCACAAAATAGATGGCTTCATGAAGAGGGAAAATTATGTGATTGGTCTTCCAAATGAACAGTGTGAACAACGTGTTACGATGAGCGAAGGGGGGGAACCCAAGAGTGGACTCAGAAGAGGAAGCCGGGATGAATGTACAAAAATATTTATTGAACACAGATAAATTGGGGAGTGCAGAACCGGGGTAGCTCAGATGAGTTGCAACAACAAGGAGTGTAGAGTGAGGTTGGAGTTGGCTGAGTAGAACTGGGGAACAGGTCCTGAGGGGAATCCAAGGTAATGGTGGTGAGTGATATCCAGAGCAAAGTGGTTGGTGGTGAGATGTGGAACAGGAGACAGGAGCCAGAGACAGAGCGGTAACTGCAAGGAGAGGACAAAAATGGTGTAAGGCAGGAAAACGAGCACAGCAGAGCAACAGGATCTTGAGAATAGATAAAAAGCTAGGATGATAACTGACTGAGCGGAGATTACGATCTGGCAGAGTGGAAGTGGCAGGAATGGGTATAAGTACAGGTCTTGATTTATGGATGAGTTGCAGCTGGTAGGGATCTGCTCTGACTTCAGCACACCTGTCTCTAACCACACAATTAAACTGACAGGGAGAGGGAGAGAGAGAGTACATGGAAAGAACTGTAGGTCAAGGAGACACCGGACTACCACCAGAGGACGTAGCAGGAACAGATGTGACACAATGACCCCAAGCGTACTTCCAAAGTTGTGGCAAAATGGCTTAAGGACAACAAAGTCAAGGTATTGGAGTGGCCATCTCAAGGCCCTGACCTCAATCTCACAGAAAATGTGTGGGCAAAACGTAAAAAGTGTGTGCGTGCAAGGAGGCCTACAAACCTGACTCAGTTACACCAGCTCTGTCAGGTGGAATGGGCCAAATTCATCCAACTTATTGTGGGAACCTTGTGGAAGGCAACCCAAAACGTTTGACCCAAGTGAAACAATTTAAAGGCAATGCTACCAAAAAGTAATTGAGTGTATGTAAACTTCTGACCCACTGGGAATGTGATGAAAGAAATCAAAGCTGAAATATATCATTTTCTCTGCTATTATTTTGAAATTTCACATTCTTAAAATAAAGTGGTCATCCTAACTGACCTAAAACAGGGAATTTTTACTCGGATTAAATGTCAGGAATTGTGAAAAACTGAGTTTAAATGTATTTGGCTGAGGTGTATGTAACCTTCCGACTGTATATATACAGTTGACCGGGGCAGCTCTAGCAGGGCAGACATTTTACGAACTGACTTGTTGGAAAGGTGGCTTCCTATGATGGTTCCACGTTGAAAGTCACTGAGCTCTTCAGTAAGGTCATTCTACTGCCAATGTAGACTAATCCACTAATTTGAAGGGGTGTCCACATACTTTTGCATACATCGTGTGTGTTTTACGCAGACGCAGCATACAGTAGCACTGATTAAGGGAAATCCTCCACTCCTCTTCTCTCTTACTCCTCCCTCTGTTTTCCACAAGAAGAAATGAACAATGAATTATGAATCGCTAACGGTTTAATGCTTATTGAAAAAAATGTATTTGTTGTTTTGAGTAACTTCTTTGTTGTTGTAATATCCCAAACAGACGGGCAGTTTCACCACTAAGGATCCTAGCTTTAAAACTTCTTAGGGTTGAGATCCCGCTAACGGGATCGATTTGACAACTGTCAGTGAAAGTGCAGGGTGTCAAAATCAAAACAACAGAAATCCCAGAATTAAAATTACTCAAACATAGAAGTATTTCACATCATTTTAAAGATACACTTCTTGTTAATCCCACCACAGTGTCCAATTTCAAATAGTCTTAAGTCAAAAGCACCACAAATGATTATGTTAGGTCAGACCCAAGTCACAGAAAAACACAGCCCTTTTTCCAGCCAAAGAGAAGAGTCACAAAAATCAGAAATAGAGGTAGAATTAATCACTAACCTTTGATGATCTTCATCAGATGACACTCATAGGACTTCATGTTACACAATACATGTATGTTTTGTTCGATAAAGTTAATATTTACATAAATAAATCTCAGTATACATTGACGCGTTATCCTTTTGTGACTAGGGGGCAGTATTTTCATTTTTGGATAAAAAACGTTCCCGTTTGTTAACGGGATATTTTGTCACGACAAGATGCTCGACTATGCATATAATTGACAGCTTTGGATTGAAAACACTCTAACATTTCCAAAACTGCAAAGATATTGTCTGTAAGTGCAACGGAACTGATGTTAAAGGCGAAACCCAGATAAAAATCCAATCAGGAAGTGCCCCATATTTTGAAAGAGCTGCATGCCAATGACTCTTTATATGGCTGTGAATGGGCTACGAATGAGCTTACGCTTTCTGCGTATTCCCCAAGGTGTCTACAGCACTGTGACGTATTTTTACGCATTTATGTTGAAGAATAGCCGTAAGGGACCATATTGAGCAAGTGGTCACATGACGCCTCCCGCAAAAAATCTTGCGTAAAGTACAGAGGTAGCCATTATTCCAATCGCTTCTAATGAGAAACCAATTGTCCCGGTGTATATTATCGAATAGATATGTGAAAAACACCTTGAGAATTGATTCTAAACAACGTTTGCCATGTTTCTGTCGATATTATGGAGCTAATATGGAAAAAAGTTTGGCGTTGTAGTGATCGCATTTTCCGGTCGATTTCTCAGCCAAACGTGAAGAACAAACTGAGCTATTTCACCTACAAAAATAATATTTTTGGAAAAAAGGAACATTTGCTATCTAACTGGAAGTCTCGTGAGTGAAAACATCCGAAGTTCTTCAAAGGTAAATTATTTAATTTGATTGCTTTTCTTATTTTCGTGAAAATGTTGCCTGCTGCTAGCAGGGCATAATGCTATGCTAGGCTATGATAAACTTACACAAATGCTTTTCTAGCGTTGGCTGTAAAGCTTATTTTGAAAATCTGAGATGACAGTGTGATTAACAAAAGGCTAAGCTGTGTCTCAATATATTTAATTTGTAATTTTCATGAATAGGAAGATTTTCTAGGGATATTTATGTCCGCTGCGTTATGCTAATTAGTTTCCGTCGATGATTACGCTCCCGGATCCGTTATGGGTAGTATCAAGAAGTTAAGTTCAGTAGTTCCAAAAACATCCGGTGATTTTGCAGAGAGCCACATGAATTTACAGAAATTCTCATAATAAATGTTGATGATCATACAAGTCTTTTGCATGGAACTTTAGATACACTTCTCCTTAATGCAACCGCTGTGTCAGATTTCAAAAAAGATTTACGGAAAAAGCAAACCATGCAAAAATCTGAGTACGGCACTCAGAGACCAAACAAGCCAAAAAGATATCCACCATATTGTGCAGTCAACAGAAGTCAGAAATAACATTATAAATATTCACTTTCCTTTGATTATCTTCATCAGAATGCACTCCTAGGAATCCCAGTTTCACAATAAATGTTTGTTTTGTACGATAATGTCCATAATTTATGTCCAAATAGCTACTTTTGTTAACGTGTTTTGTTAACAAATCCAAACTCACGAAGCGTGTTCACTAGGAGCAGACGACAGTCCGTAGAAACATGTCAAATGATGTATAGAATCAATCTTTAGGATGTTTTTAACATAAATCTTCAATAATGTTCCAACTGGAGAATTTGTCTGTAGAAAAGCAATGGAACGCGGGCTAACTCTCACGTGAACGAGCGTCATGAGCTTGTGGCACTCTGCCAAACCATTGACTCAAAGAGCCCTTATGAGCCCCTCCTTTACAGTAGAAGCCTCAAACAAGTTTCTAAAGACTGTTGACATCTAGTGGAAGCCTTAGGAATTGCAACATGACCAATATCCCACTGTATCTTCAATAGGGAATGAGTTGAGTTCTGTTATACTCACAGACATCATTCAAACAGTTTAAGAAACTGTTTTTCTATCAAAATATACTAATAATATGCATATTTTAGCAACTGGGACTGAGTAGCAGGCAGTCTACTCTGGGCAACTTATTTATCCAAGCTACTCAATACTGCCCCAAGCCATAAGAAGTTTTTAAAAGCCCTTACATGCATGCGTAAAGACAGACACACAGACACACACACAGACAGACATGCACACACACACACAGACAGACACACATGATCCTGATGCTGACATTTGTTCAGATAAGACTGATTCAGTCAGTCACCTGTCTTTGTATTCATCCAACAACAATACATGTCATCTTGGGGAGTGTCTCTAATAGAATACCTCTACATACCTCTCCAGTAATTGAAAGGTCTCTGGTTTGAACTGACAAGGTGGAAATATCTGCCATTCTGCCCTTGAGCAAGGCAGTTAAGCCCCAACAACAACTGATCTCCGGGCGCCGGTGATGTGCACGTAGACTAAGGCAGCCCACCACACCTCTGATTCAGAGGGGTTGTGTTTTAAATGCGGGAGACACAGTTCGGTTGAATACATTCAGTTGTGCAACAGACTAGGTATCCCCTTTCCCTTCCCCTTTCCTCTCACCTCTGTATGCCACTGAAGCTGCGCCCTAAAATAATATACATTTTTTAAATGTAACCTTTATTTAACTAGGCAAGTCAGTTAAGAAAAAATTTGTATAAATGGCACCTTATTCACTACACAGGGTCAAAACTATTGCACTATATAGGGAATAGGGTGCTATTTGGATAACAATATCATATCCTTTGATCCCCTCTGATATCAGGTCTGATATCAGGTCTGATACCAGATCTGATACCTGGTCTGATACCAGGTCGGATATCAGGTCTGATAACAGGTCTGATACCTGGTCTGATACCTGGTCTGATACACGGTCTATTACCAGGTCTGTCTGTTAAAACTCTGTAGGGATCTAGTCTGTCTCTCTGCTCATCTCCCCTCCCATAGTCCTAGTAGATCCCCAAGGTGTGTGTGTGTGTGTGTGTGTGCGCGCGCCTCTAAATGTCTTGAGATAGCCCTCCCTTTGTTGTTGCACACTGAGCGACGTGCAGAATTAAAAATGTCACCGTGGGGTACCATCAGTGTGATAAGGAAGGAGCGAGAGCCAGGCTCATTAAACATCCTGGTTGGCTGAGGCCCCTGTCGCTATTGGTAACACCTTCCATTATTGTGACGGAACCACAGAAGCCTAGCTCATCACAACCTGTAGGTGGTTGGTTTGTTTTATCTTCTCAAATGTAGATTAAAAGCTAGCTACCGCCGGGCTACAAACAATGCACTTGTTATTTCCACAGAGAATAGAATATAAACAAACAGAGGTCTAGGAGATGGGTATATGAGCATCAGGACAGGTAAGGTCTGATTCATGTTTCCAGCTTGTCTTGGTATTTTATTCCCTTCTAAATGGAACTGCTATTCCCCTCTCTCTCTCACGCACACACACACAAACACTGCCTCTCCCTCGCTCACACACACATATGCACACACACACACACACAGTGCCATACAGAGTCCCTTGCTGGTTAAGCGATGCCTATATGTCTGCTGTGTGCTTATCAGTTATCCTTGGAGGTATAAGCAGAGGAAGTGTGACTGGGGATTTTCAGGCTGGCTCTATTCTATTCATCTGCAGACCCAGCATTGTGTCTTAAATCCCAATCCAAACCAGCTGGATGTATTTACCCCCTATCCAATGTGATTGTTCTGTGCATATGAGATGCCATTTTCAAAGAGGTAGGATTGTGAGTCTTTAGGGGCCATTGCATGGACCGAGGGCCAGACCTGTCTGTGATGTCTGAGACAGAGAAAGTAGCAGAATATGGGAAGATGACACACACACACACATACTCACACACACATACTCAAGCACACAGACATACTCACACACACATACTCAAGCACACGCATGCACACATGCACGTACGCACACACACACACACACACACACACACACACACACACTTCACCAGGTGTTTACAATCGATCTAGTGAAACATACTGTTTTTAATGGACCTCACTACTCCACCCATGAGTCAGAGACGAGAGCTCAACAATCTAGGACAGCTTCTAGCTCCCAAACCCCCCATGGCTGATATTTAGACAGCTTCAGGAAAAGTCTGCTATATAGTGTAAATATATATATATATAGAAAACGTATATAACTACTGGCAGTTTGGGAACCCTGACATCGGCTACTGCACGTAATTCGTTAGTGGGTCAGCTCAACCTTGTGAATACATTTTTAGAGAGAAATGCAAACATCTGGCCTGGGGGCCTATACATTCAAACAAGTAACAGGTAAACATGATATTATGCCGTCATCAGGCCGCCATCCCCTCCCTCTTCTACCCCCATCTTCACAGTTCAATTTAAAAAAATGTTTTTTAAATTTTACCTTTATTTAACCAGGCAAGTCAGTTAAGAACAAATTCTTATTTTCAATGACGGCCTAGGAACAGTGGGTTAACTGCCTGTTCAGGGGCAGAACGACAGATTTGTACCTTGTCAGCTTGGGGGTTTGAACTTGCAACCTTCCGGTTACTAGTCCAACGCTTTAACCACTAGGCTACCCTGCCTGCAATGAGGCTGTAATGAAACAAAATGTGGGAAAAGTCAAGGGGTCTGAATAATTTCTGAATGCACTGTATCTCACAACAAGTCTGGCATTTTGTAGTTATTTATTTATTTAGTTTTCCGATGAGAAAGCGTTTATAATTTGCACTGTGTGGTGTGTACACACTATGGCTACCATATCACACCCATATTTTATTGGCTCATTCTACCACCATGGTGTAGATGCAACTCTTCCCCAACAAGTCGCTGATGTAAGTCAGAATATGTTCTCAGTCAATTGACTTTGTGAAATAAGTGCAACACAAAAGTAAAAATATATTTGAGTTGAAATTACTTCAGAGGCCTCCTTTGATGATTATACACAGTAGTGTTCTGTCTCATTCCTCTGTCAATTATTCCTGCAACTGATACATGTGGTGAGGTTTATCCTGTAGCCTCTTTCTCTCTCTCTCTGTCTCTCTCTCTCTCTCTCTCTCTCTCAACCCCTTGTCCTCTCTTTCTCTAAACTTGTGTACAACTAACATGTATCTGACTATATTTCCGCTTCTCCCTCCCTCTTCCTCCTTATATCTGTTTATAATCCTCTTTCCCTTTCTTTCCTCTCTTTAAAAAAAATCCCACACATCTATTCCATCTGTTTCTGTCTCATCCATCCTTCAGGGAAAGTAATAAAACCAGTGGTTTTGCTGTTGGTTCTGCCTGGGGTCGGATGTCGTGGCAACCTGTTTATTTTAAAATCAAATTAAATCAAGTTATATTGGTCACATACACATATTTAGCAGATGTTATTGAAGGTGAAGCAAAACATTTGTGTTCCTAGCTCCAACAGTGCAGTAATATCTAACAATTCACAACAATCCACACAAATCTAAAAGTAAAATAATGGAATTAAGAAATATCTAAATATTAGGACGAACAATGACGGGGTGGCATTGACTAAAATTCAGTAGAATAGAATACAGTATATAAACTCAGCAACAACAAAAAACGTCCTCGAACTGTCAACTGTGTTCATTTTCAGCAAACTTAACATGTGTAAATATTTGTATGATCATAACAAGATTCAACAGCTGAGACATAAACTGAGCAAGTTCCACAGACATGTGACTAACATTAATGGAATAACGTGTCCCTGAACAAAGGGGGGGTCAAAATCAAAAGTAACAGTCAGTATCTGGTGTGGCCACCAGCTGTGTAAAGTACTACAGTGTATCTCCTCTTTGTGGACTGCACCAGATTTGCCAGTTCTTGCTGTGAGATATTACCCCATTCTTCCAAAAAGGCACCTGCACGTTTCTGGACATTTCTGGGGGGAATGGCCCTAGCCCTCACCCGCCCATCCAACTGGCGCCAGATATGCTCAATGGGATTGAGATCCAGGCTCTTCACTGGCCATGGCAGATCACTGACATTGCTGTCTTGCAGGAAATCATGCACAGAACGAGCACTATGGCTGGTGGCATTGTAATGCCGGAGGGTCATGTCAAGATAACCCTTCAGGAAGGGTACTACATGAGGGAGGAGGATGTCTTCCCTGTAACACACAGCGTTGAGATTGCCTGTGACACACCGCCCCAGACCATGATGAACCCCCCCGCCTCTAAATTGATCCCGCTCCAGAGTACAGGCCTCGGAGTAACGCTCATTCTTTCGACAATCACCCCTGGTGAGACAACACTGCGATTCTTCAGTGAAGAGCACTTTTTGCCAGTCCTGTCTTGTCCAGCGACGATGGGTTTGTACCCATAGGCAACGTTGTTGCCGGTGATGTCTGGTGAGGACCTGCCTTACAACAGGCCTACAAGCCCTCAGTCCAGTCTCTCTCAGCCTATTGCTGACAGTCTGGGGGATTGTGCGTTCCTGGTTTAACTCTGGCAGTTGTTGTTGCCATCCTGTACCTGTCCAGCAGGTGTGATGTTCGGATGTACCGATCCTGTGCGGGTGTTGTTACACGTGGCCTGCCACTGTGAGGACGATCAGCTGTCCGTGGTGTCTCCCTGTAGTGCTGTCTTAGGCGTCTCACATTACGGACATAATTCATTGCCCTGGCAACATTATGTCTCTGTGCAGCATGCATAAGGCATGTCCCACAGATGAACAGGGACCCTGGGCATCTTTCTTTTGGTGTTTTTCAGAGTCAGTAGAAAGGCCTCTTTAGTGTCCTGAGTTTTCATAACTGTGACCTTAATTACCTACGGTCTGTAAGCTGTTAGTGTCTTAATGACCGTTCCATAGGTGAATGTTCATTAATTGTTTATGGTTAATTGAACAAGCATGGGAACCAGTGTTTAACTTCTTGCGACGAGCAAACCCGTATCCGGGAGCGTAATCATAGCCTCAAACGCATTAGCAGAACGCAATGGACATAAATACCCCTAGAAACTTTTCCTATTCATGAAAATCACATATGAAATGAAATAAATATATTCAAACACAAGCTTAGCCTTTTGTTAACAACACTGTCATCTCAGATTTTCAAACTATGCGTTACAGCCAACGCTAGACAAGCATTTGTGTAAGTTTATCATGGCATAATGCTACGCTAGGCTCTGCTGGCAGCAGGCAACATTTTCAGAAAAATAAGAAAAGCAACCAAATTAAATAATTTACCTTTGAAGAACTTTGGATGCTTTCACTCAGGAGACTCCCAGTTAGATAGCAAATGTTCCTTTTTTCCAAAAATATTATTTTTGTAGGCGAAAAAGCTCCCGTTTCTTCACCATGCTTGGCTGAGAAATCGACCGAAAAATGCTAAAACTATAACGCCAAACTTTTTTCAAAATTAGCTACATAATATCAACAGAAACACAGCAAACGTTGTTTAGGATCCATCCTCAAGGTGTTTTTAACAAATATATTCAATAATATATCCATCGAGGCAGTTGGTTTCTCATAAGAAGCGATTGGAAAAATGGCTACCTCAGTATTTTACGCAAGGTTTTCTGCGGGAGACACCATGTGACCACATGCCATATATGGTCCCTTAGAGCCATTCTTCAAGGTAAATGCCTAAAAAGACATCACAATACTGTAGACACCTTGGGGGAAACGTGGAAAACGTAAACTCATTCGTAGCTCATTCACAGCCATATAAGGAGTCATTGGCATGAGGCGGTTTCAAAAAATGCGTCACTTTCTGGTTGGTTTTCTATCAGGGTTTCGCCTGTAACATCAGTTCTGTGGCACTCACAGACAATATCTTTGCAGTTTTGGAAACGTCAGAGTGTCTTCTTTCCAAAGCTGTCAATTATATGCATAGTCGAGCATCTTTTCATGACAAAATATCTTGTTTAAAACGGAAACGTTTTTCATTCAAAAATTAAAATAGCCCCCCCTAAATCCAACTGGTTAAACCCTTTACAATGAAGGTCTGTGAAGTTATTTTGATTTTTATGAATTATCTTTGAAAGACATGGTCCTGAAGAAGGGAAGTTTCTTTTTTTGCTTGGTTTACATATGAAATGAGTAAAGCAGTATTTAAAAATTATTTAAGTGACTAGTGTTCCATTATTAAATTAACCAGTGATTCCATATCTTTGTATAAAGAGCAGCAGTTTCTAAGGTGCAGGGTTGAGTGATGGCTAGTGATGGCTATTTAACAGTCTGATGGCCTTGAGATAGAAGCTGTTTTTCAGTCTCTCGGTCCCATTTTTGATGCACCTGTACTGTATGATAGCGGGGTGAACAGGTTGTGTCTCGGGTGGTTGATGTCCTTGATGATCTTTTGGCCTTCCTGGGAGATCGGGTGCTGTAGGTGTCCTGAAGGGCAGGTAGTTTGCCCCTAGTGATGCGTTGGGCAGACCGCACCACGCTCTGGAAAGCCCTGCGGTTGCAGCGGTACAGTTGCCCAACCAGGTGGTGATACAGCCCGACAGGATGCTCTCAGTTGCGCATCTTTAAAAGTTTGTGAGTGTCTTAGGGGCCAAGCAAGTTCCTCCAGCCTCCTGAGGTTGAAGAGGCACTTTCAAGGATCTGGACGCTTATAAGAAATCCCGCTATGCTCTCCGACCAACCATCAAACAGGCAAAGCGTTAATTCAGGACTTGATTGAATCATACTATATCGGCTCCTGTGGCAGGACTTGCATGCTATTACGGACTACAAAGGGAAGCTGGGGACTGCCCAGTGACACGAACCTACCAGAATAGCTAAATATTGAAGTGGGTGTAGGGTGCTCACTTTGAGGCAAGCAACACTGAAGCAAGCATGAGAGCATCAGCTGTTCCGGATGACTGTGTGATCACGCTCTCCGTAGGCGATGTAAGTAGGATCTTTAACTTCTCTAGGGTAGGGGGCAGCATTTGGAATTTTGGATGAAAAGGGTGCCCAAATTAAAATGCCTTCTACTCAGGCCGAGAAGATAGGATATGCATATAATTGGTAGATTTGGATAGAAAACACTCTAAAGTTTCCAAAACTTTTAACCTCTCTAGGGTATGTGGGACGCTAGCGTCCCATCTGGCCAACATCCAGTGAGGTTTCAAAGCGCCAAATTCAATTACAGAAATGCTCATTATAAAAATTCTGAAAACAAAACATATTTTACGTAGGTTTAAAGATTACATTCTTGTTAAACAAACCAGAGTGTCATATTTATGAAATGCTTTTCGGTGAAAGCATACCTAGCCCAGAACATACCTAGCCCAGAACATAGCACAGTTGACAAATTATTACAAACAGTAACCAGCCAAGCAGAAGCGTTACAAAACTCAGTAATAGAGATAAAATTAATCCCTTACCTTTAATGATCTTCATATGGTGGCAAGCAGAAGACATTCCTTTACTCAATAAATGTTCCTTTTGTTTGTTGAAGTCTCTTTATATCCAAAAACCTCTGTTTTGTTAGCGGGTTTTCTTCAGTAATCCATAGGCTCAAACTCAGTCAAAACAATCAGACAAAAAATCCAAATTGTATCTGTAAAGTTCATAGAAACATGTCAAACGATGTTTATATTCAATCCTCAGGTTGTTTTTTAGCCTAAATGATCTATAATATTTCAACCGGACAATAACGTTGTCAATATAAAAGAGGGTCCACTCGTTCAGACTGGTCTTACTCCCTCATTTATAAGAATACAAGCCTGAAACGATTTCTAAAGACTGGTGACATCTAGTGGAAAGCATAGGAACTGCAAATGGAGTCCTAAGTCAATGAATTCTGTAATGGCATTGAATATAAAACTACAAAACCCCCAAAAAACTACTTCCTGAATGGATTTTTCTCGGGTTTTCGCCTGCTTAATCAGTTCTGTTATACTCACAGACACTATTTTAACAGTTTTGGAAACTTTAGAGTGTTTTCTATCCACATCTATCAGTTACAGTGGGGCAAAAAGTATTTAGTCAGCCACCAATTGTGCAAGTTCTCCCACTTAAAAAGATGAGAGAGGCCTGTAATTTTCATCATAGGTACACTTCAACTATGACAGAATGAGGAAAAAAATCCAGAAAATCACATTGTAGGATTTTTTATGAATTTATTTGCAAAAATACTGAAAACATTTTTGCCTTACGACTTCCACAAGTGTCAGGGGACTCGTCTGAAGTCGATACAGTCGATGTACCAATTTCTGTTTGTAGCGTCTAAACAATTTGGGCTTTTGTGGAAAGGAGAGATTCCCATGAACACGATAGTGTTCTCTGTTTTGCTCTACGACCCCCACAAGTGTCACAGGACTCGTTTGAAGGTAACAGATATCATTTTTTTATGAACTGAAGAATTAAAGTTTTGCTACCCAAAAAAGGGTAAGCACAATATGTGTAAAATATGTGTAAAAATGTACACATATGTGTAAAATATATACAGTACCAGTCAAAAGTTTGGACACGCACACTCATTCTGTAACGGATTTTCTCCTCTACGTCTGAGGAGTAAGGATCGGACCAAAACACAGCGTGGTAGGTGTCCATATTGATTTATTAAAAAACACAACTGAACACTGGAACAAAATAATAAACGTGAGATATACAAAACCGAAACAGTACCGTGTGGCCCAAACACTCACATGGAAACAAACACCCACAAACCAAAAGTGAAACCCAGGCTACCTAAGTATGATTCTCAATCAGAGACAACTAACGACACCTGCCTCTGATTGAGAACCATACTAGGCAGAACACAAAAAACAAAATAAAAAAACAAACATAGACTGCCCACCCCAACTCACACCCTGACCATACTAAAACAAATAATAAAAACCAGAACTATGGTCAGAACGTGACAGTACCCCCCCCAAAGGTGCGGACTCCGGCTGGTTGACGGCTCTGGCGGCTCCTGGCTGGCTGACGGCTCTGGCGGCTCCTGGCTGGCTGACGGCTCTGGCGGCTCCTGGCTAGCTGACGGCTCTGGCGGCTCCTGGCTGGCTGATGGCTCTGGCAGCTCCTGGCTGGCTGACGGCTCTGGCGGCTCCTGGCTGGCTGACGGCTCTGGCGGCTCCTGGCTGACTGGCGGCTCTGGCGGCTCAGGACAGACTGGCGTCTCTGGCGGCTCAGGACAGACTGGTGGCTCTGGCCGCTCACGACAGACGGGAGACTCTGGCGGCTCAGGACAGATGGGAGACTCTGACAGCGCTGGGCAGGAGGAAGGCTCTGGCAGCGCTGGACAGGCGGGAGCACCTGTAGGGAGAAGACGGAGAGACAGCCTGGTGCGGGGGGCTGGTGCATTGAGGTGGCACCGGATAGACTGGACAGTGCAGGCGCACTGGAGATCTTGAGCACCGAGCCTGCCCAACCTTACCTGGTTGAATGCTCCCTGTAGCCACGCCAGTGCGGCGAGGTGGAATAGCCCGCACTGGGCTGTGCTGGTGAACCGGGGACAACATGTGTAAGGCTAGTGCCATGTACGCCGGCCCGAGGACACGCACTGGAGACCAGATTCGTAGAGCCAGCTTCATGGCACCTGGCTCGATGCCCACTCTAGCCTGGCCGATACGAGGAGCTGGAATGTACCGCACCGGGCTATGCACATGCACCGGGGACACCGTGCGCTCCACCGCATAACACGGTGCGTACCCGGTCCCTCTCGCTCTCCGGTAAGCACGGGAAGTTGGGGCAGGTCTCCTACCTGACTTCACCACACTCCCCGTGTGACCCCCCTCAATACATTTTTGGGGCTGCCTCTCGGCCTTCCTTGATCGTCGTGCCAACTCCATTCGCCGGTATCCCTCCTCACACTGCTCCGGAGAATCCCAGGTGGGCTCCGGCACTCTCCCTGGGTCGACCGACCACCTGTCTTTCTCCTCCCAAGTAGTGACATAGTCCAGATCTCGCTCCCATGTCCAGGAGTCCTGCGATCGCTGCTGCTGCCCGTTACCACGCTGCTTGCTCCTTTTGTGGTGGGTGTTTCTGTAACGGATTTCCTCCTCTTCGTCTGAGGAGGAGTAAGGATCGGACCAAAACGCAGCGTCGTAAGTGTCCATATTGATTTATTCAAAACACAACTGAACACTGGAACAAAATAATAAACGTGAAATATACAAAACCGAAACAGTACCGTGTGGCCCGAACACACGTAAACAAACACCAACTAACCAAAAGTGAAACCCAGGCTACCTAAGTATGATTCTCAGTAAGAATGATTCTCAATCAGAGACAACTAACGACAACTAACAACACCTGCCACTGCCTCTGATTGAGAACCATACTAGGCCGAACACAAAAACTAACATAGAAAAACAAACATAGACTGCCCACCCCAACTCACGCCCTGACCATACTAAAACAATGAATAAAATAACAAAACTATGGTCAGAACGTGACACATTCAAGGGTTTTTCTTCATATTTGCTATTTCCTACATTGTAGAATTGTAGAATAACAGTGAAGACATCAAAACTATGAAATAACACACATGTAGAAACCAAAAAAAGAGTTAAGCAAATCAAATATACAGTTGATGTCGGAAGTTTACATATACTTAGGATGGAGTCATTAAAACTCTTTTTTCAACCATTCCACAAATGTCTTCTTAACTTAACAAACTATAGGTTTGGCAAGTCGGTTAACATATACTTTGAGCATGACACAATACATTTTTCCAACAATTGTTTACAGACAGATTATTTCACTAATAGTTCACTGTATCACAATTCCAGTGGATCAGAAGTTTACCTACACTAAATTGACTGTGACTTTATACAGCTTGGAAAATTCCAGAAAATGATGTCATGGCTATAGAAGCTTCTGATAGGCTAATTGACATAATTTGAGTCAAGTGGAGATGTTCCTGTGGATTTATTTCAAGGCCTTCCTTCAAACTCAGTGGCTATTTGCTTGACATCATGGGAAAATCAAAAGCATTCAGCCAAGACCTCAGAAATTTTTTTTGTAGACTTCTACAAGTCTGGTTCATCCTCGGGTTCGAAATGACTGAAGTTACCATGTTCATCTGTACAAACAATAGTACGCAAGTATAAACACCATGGGACCACGCAGCCATCATACCACTCAGGATGGAGACGCGTTCTGTCTCCTTAGAGATGAATGTACTTTGGTGCGAAAAGTGCAAATCAATCCCAGAACAACAGCAAAGGACCTTGTGATAATGCTGGAGGAAACAGGTCCAAAAATATTTATATCCACAGTAAAATGAGTCCTATATCGACATAACCTGAAGGCCACTCAGCAAGGAAGAAGCCACTGCTCCAAACCGCCATAAAAAAGCCAGACCACGGTTTGCAACTGCACATGGAGAACAAAGGTTTTAATTTTGGGGGAAAAGTCCTCTGGTCTGATGAAACAAAAATAGAACTGTTTGGCCATGATGACCATCGCTATGTGTGGAGGAAAAAGGGGGAGGCTTGCAAGCCGAAGAACACCATCCCAACCTTGAAGCACGGGCGTGGCAACATCATGTTGTGTGGGTGCTTTGCTGCAGGAGGGACTGGTGCACTTCACAAAATACATGACACCATGAGGAAGGAAAATGATGTGGATATATTGAAGAAACATCTCAAGAGATCAGTCAGGAAATTAAAGCTTGGTTGCAAATGGGTCTTCGAAATGGACATTGACCCCAAGCATACTTCCAAAGTTGTAGGAAAATGGCTTAAGAACAACAAAGTCAAGGTATTTGAGTGGCCTTCACAAAGCACTGACCTCAATCTCATAGAAAATTTGTGGGCAGATCTAAAAAAATGTGTGCGAGCAAGGAGGCCTACAAACTTGACTCAGTTACACCAGCTCTGTCAGGTGGAATGAGCCAAATTCACCCAACTTATTGTGGGAAGCTTGTGGAAGTCTACCCGAAATGTTTGACCCAAGTGATACAATTTAAAGGCAATGCTAACAAAAACTAATTGAGTGTTTGTAAACTTCTGACCCACTGGGAATGTGATGAAAGAAATAAAAGCTGAAATAAATCATTCTCTCTACTGTTATTCTGACATTTCACATTCATAAAATAAAGTGGTGATCCTAACTGTCCTAAGACAACACATTTTTACTAGGATTAAATGTCAGGAATTGTGAAAAACTGAGTTTAAATGTATTTGACCAAGGTATATGTAAACTTCCAACTTCAACTAAAAATATATATATTTCCTTTACTTTCCTCCTAGACATAGGACAAACACTTAAAAACCATGTTTCTTATGATTTATATTTTGACTGTCTTTTATGCGATTTATGAGTGTGTCGTTCAATGAGTTTTTCTGGTATATAGCAGTAAAGGCCGAATTCAAAATGTTATCAAAACATATTTTTAAATATATTTTTTGATACCTAAACGAGTCCTATATTTTTTAATCAAACAGCAAAATTATAAATAGTATGACAATCTTAAAACAATTCCAACTTTGAACAACGTTTTAGCCTTGACAGCAAGACAGATGTCTCAACTCACTAGATGACTCACTTTTCACCCCCGAAAAATCTAATTGACTTCTTCCTATTTTTTTCACCCCATTTTTTCTCCCACAAGGCCCTTCCACTTCTCAGCAACCAATCAGAATATTCCAACGCCAGTGGCACTGATTTTCATGTCAGGTGAAAGGTCACCTAGCTGAGGTCTGGGGGCATATTGGATCAAAAACCACCGATGACCCTATAGCCGAGGGGTCCAGCGAGAGCCAATCAGGTCGCGTCCTCATTTGCAGCTCAGTTGCATATCTAAATGGTGGTTTGGCTTTTAACGAAGGGGGGGTCAGAGGGATAATGGAGATATTCACTCTGCTATTTAATCAGTCCTGTGTCCTGGGGGCCTCTGTTACAGCAGAGAGCTGTGACAGACTTATTGAAAGTGCTTATGTGGGAGCGCTTCATTTTACGAGAGTCAGCACTGTTGAATCCCAGGCTACTCAGACTTGTGCCAGATCCTAGGACACCACTCCTGTAGATGCAAGAACAGGCCAGGTTGCCGCCTCAGACACACATTAAGCATGTACACAAGCATCCATGCCTAGTGCACGCACACACACACACGCACTTCCCAGTCAGAATACTTCAGTCTCCACAGTCTGTGAAACAACAAATGGTGCCGGAGGGGATGGCTGCCATTTTACGGGGTCCTAACCAACTGTGCTATTTTTTTCATGTTGTTTGTAACTTGTTTTTTTAAACTTGTATTGTACATAATGTTGCTAATACCTTCTCTTATGACCGAAAATAACTTCTGGACATAGATTACAGAGATTACTCCCCTCGAACTGGACGAAGACTTTTTCTTTAACAAGTCCGACGCAAAGGATATACAGCTTTCCTCGGGAATGGGCCCAAATCCCTGTCATTTGTGTGAAGAAAGGACAGAGAAAAAGGGGGTGGAGGTCAGGCTGCCTTCTGAGAATTGGTACGCAAATTAATAAACATTCACTACCATCCATTCTATTGGCCAACGTGCAATCATTGGAAAACAAAATGGATGGTATATGATCAAGAATATCCTACCAACTGGACATTACAAACTGTAACATTTTAGGTTTCACCGAGTCATGGCTGAACAACGACACAGATAATATAGAGCTGACGGGATTTTCCATGCATCGGCAGGACAGAGAAGCTACTTCTGGTAAGACGACGGGCGGGGGTGTGTGTCTATTTGCCAATAACAGCTGGTACGCAATGTCTATTGCGTTAGAGTACCTTATGATAAGCTGTAGACCACACTATCTGCCAAGAGAGTTCTCAACTATGTTATTCATAGCCGTCTATTTACCACCACAAACCGATCCTGGCACTAAGACCTCCCTCAACGAGCTGTATAAGGCCAAAAGCAAACAAGAAAATGGTCATCCAGAAGGAGCACTCCTTCTTGCCGGGGACTTTAATGCCGGCAAACTTACATCCATTTTACCTAATTTCTACTAGAATATCCGATGTGCAACCAGAGGAAAATAAAACACTAGACCACCTTATCTCCACACACAGAGACGCAAAGCTCTCCCTCCTCCTCCATTTGGCAAATCTGGCCATAACTCTTACAAGCAAAAACTAAAGCAAGAAGTACTAGTGACTCGCTCAATACAGAAGGGGTCAGATGATATGGATGTTACGCTTTGGGACTATTTTGCTAGCACAGGCTGGAATATGTTACGGGATTCATCCCATGGCATTGAGAAGTACACCACCTCAGTCATCGACGACGTCGTCCACACAGTGACCATACGTATATAATCCAACCAGGAGCCATGGATTACAAGCAACATCCGCATCGAGCTAAAGGCTAAAGCTGCCGCTTTCAAGGAGCGGGACACTAATCCGGACGTTTATAAAAAATCCTGCTACGCCCTCAGACAAACCATCAAACAGGCAAAGGATCAATACAGGATTAAGATTGAATCCTACTACACCGGCTCTGACGCTCGTCGAATGTGGCAGGGCTTGAAAACTATTACGGACTACAAACGGAAACCCAGCAGCTACCTGTCCAGTGACGTGAGCCTACCAGACGAGTTAAATACCTTTAACGCTCACTTCGAGGCAAGCAACACTGAAGCATGCATGAGAGCACCAGCTGTTTCAGACGACTGTGTGAAGATGCTCTCAGTAGCCAATGTGAGCAAGACCTCTAAACAGGTCAACATTCACAAAGCCGCGGGGCCAGACGGATTACCAGGATGTGTACTCAAAGCATGCGCAGACCAACTGGCAAATGTCTTCACTGACATTTTCAACCTCTCCCTGACTGAATCTGTAATACCTACATGTTTCAAGCAGACCACCATAGTCCCTGTGCCCAAGGAAGTGAAGGTAACCTGCCTAAATGATTACTGCCCCGTACACTCATGTCAGTAGCCATGAAGTGCTTTGATAGGCTGGTCATGGTTCACATCAACAGCATCATCCCGGATACCCTAGACCAACTCCAATTCGCATACCATCCCAACAGACCCACAGATGACACAATCTTAATCACACTCCACACTGCTCTTTCCCACCTGGACAAAAGGATCACCCACTGTATGTGAGAATGCTGTTCATTGACTACAGCTCAGCGTCTGACTGGTTGGGGTTCTTTCTTCCTGTGTGTTCTTGTAACTGTGATTGGTAAAGTGGAATCAAATTCCATTTGAAGGAACATTAAATGATTTTATTAATTAATTGTGTACATCTTTCATTCATCATTCATCCATTCATGCATCATGGAGAAGACATTTAGTGACATGGAACCTGAATTACTGCCATTGAATTTGAATCACATTTCAATCGAGTACAGGCTTAACTGAATGAACAACAAAAACAGAATGTAAAATGACATTTTATTAAATAGTTTGGAGAATGGCATCGTCTCCAAGGTAAGATCCTTGAAGTCAGATGATGTGATGGTAGATATGCAGGGCTGCTGGCATCGATCCCCCCCCCCCACACACACACACACACATTTGGGGAAAGGAAATCCAATGATGGGCATTAAGGTTATTATAGCTGTTGGTGGTGGGGAGGTAGATGGTTGTCGAAAATTGATGCTGAAAAAAAACAAGTGAGGAAATGAAGGAAAGTTGAAATACAGATACATGTTTTTCTCCTCCTTTTTTAACTTCCCATCTCTGCTTTCCATTCCTCTCCTTTCCTTTCCTTACCTCACCTTTATTTAACTCTCCTCTCTTTTAATTTCCTTTCCTCTCCTTTCCTGTCCTCTCTTTTCCTCTCCTTTCCTTCCCTTCCCTTTCTTCTCATCTCCTCCCATTTCCTTTCCTCTCTTTTCCTCTCCTCTCTTTTCCTCTCCTCTCTTTTCCTCTCCTCTCCTCTCTTCCCTAGACAGCAGACTTTGGTATGGGTTCCACGTATCGCCACATGTTTAATGGGTACACTGCACCGCGTGATTCAGGAGCAAGGACTGAGGAGGGAGTTTTATAGTAAGAGCCAGGGAGCGAGAGATGGGGAGAGAGTGAGGGAGATAAATAAAGAGAAAAAAAGAGATATATATTTTTTTTTCCGAATACAAAATGAACTCAGCAAAGAAACGTACCTTTTTCAGGACCCTGTCTTTCAAAGATAATTTGTAAAAATCCAAATAACTTCAGAGATCTTCATTGTAAATGATTTAAACACTGTTTCCCAAAATTAATGAACATGCACATGTGAAACGGTCGTTAAGACACTAACAGATTACAGACGGTAGACAATTAAGGTCAAACTGAAAAACACCAAAAGTAAGATGCCCAGGGTTCCTGCTCATCTGCGTAACTGCGTTAGGCATGCTGCAAGGAGGCATGAGGACTGCAGATATAGCCAGGGCAATAAATTACAATGAGATGCCTAAGACAGCGCTACAGGGAGACAGGACGGACAGATGATCATCCTCTCAGTGGCAGACCATGTGTAACAACACCTGCACAGGATCGGTACATCTGAACATCATACCTGCGGGACAGGTACAGGATGGCAACAACAGCTGCCCGAGTTACACCAGTAACGCACAATCCCCCAGAGTATCTGCAATAGGCTGAGAGAGACAGGACTGAGGGCTTGTAGGCCTGTTGTAAGGCAGGTCCTCACCAGACATCACCGGCAACAACGTCGCTTATGGGCACAAACCAACCATCGCTGGACCAGAGAGGACTGGCAAAAAGTGCACTTCACTGAAGAGTCGCAGTTTTGTCTAACCAGGGGTGATGGTCAGATTTCAATTTAAAATCAAAGGAATGAGTGTTACACCGAGGCCTGTACTCTGGTGTGGTTCCGATTTGGAGGTGGAGGGTCCGTCATGGTCTATGGCGGAATGTCACAGCATCATCAGACTGAGCTTGTTGTCATTGCAGGCAATCTCAACGCTGTGCATTACAGGGAAGACATCCTCGTCCCTCATGTGGTACCCTTCCTGCAGGCTCATCCTGACATGACCCTCCAGCATAACAATGCCACTAGTCATAGTGCTAGTGCTCGTTCTGTGCAAGACAGGAATGTCAGCATTCTGCCATGGCCGGCGAAAGGCCCGGATCTCAATCCCACTGAGAACGTCTGGGGACTGTTGGATCAGAGGGTGAAGGTTAGGGCCATTCCCCCCAGAAATGTCTGGGAACTTGCAGGTGCCTTGGTGGAAGAGTGGGGTAACATCTCACAGCAAGAACTGGCAAATCTGGTGCAGTCCATGAGGAAGAGATGCACTGCAGTACTTAATGCAGCTGGTGGCCACACCAGATACTGACTGTTACTTTTGATTATGACCCCCGCTTTGTTCAGGGACACATTATTCCATTTCTGTTAGTCACATGTCTGTGGAACTTGTTCAGTTTATGTCTCAGTTGTTGAATCTTGTTATGTTCATACAAATATTTACACTTGTTAAGTTTGCTGAAAATAAATGACAGTGAGAGGACGTTTCTTTTTTTGCTGAGTTTAGAGTCGAACCACCAGCATTCTCTCTCTCTCATTCTGGTTCAAGCTATAGAAGACATTCAATTACAATCAAACCAGTTAGAATATAATAAGTATCTGTCATTGTTTCCCCTATGATGTTTTTCAGCTGTGGGGTGTATTTATTCCATGATGACAGTGCATATGCAATAATGTCCAGAAGGTTTCAATTACTTATGGTGAATTTGAATTCAACTGGTCACAAACATAAAAATGAAGTGGTCAACTGTATTAAACAGTCTGTTTTCAACTGATATGCATCATTCTGTGAAACATTTGCAAAACGATAGGCATCACAAAGCTTCACAGACTGATGCTTATCAATGATACCATGTTGGAAAATTAGAATAGTAAGGTTGGACTCGAGAGAGGCTGTAACTGTAAGCAGCAAGTTTACTTATACCTACATAAAATATGTTTATACTAAAAGCCAGTGATTATTTTCTGACAAAAGCAAGAGTGAAAGAGCAAAAGAGGTGGCAAAGTTGTCAGAAGTTACTTGGCAATCATGGACATACAGTCCTATAATTAGTGACTTAGGTGTCCATATTTATCACCTGGTTAGCTGGTAACAGCTTCTGTCAGTGCTCAGTACATCCTCAATGGACAGCCTTTGTTTATGTGCAAGTGAGTTATGTTTCATAGCATCACTCAGCAGTCCACAATGTTTCATAATGAGATATTTTCTCACACCCACGCAACTCTTCACTTTGATCCAGTGGATGAAGTGGTACTCTTTGAAAAGACAATATCACATCCAGGACATTGACCTCTATCATTATAGCTACTCTATATGTCATGTAGTCTAATGTCTGTAGGTGTGTACACACCCACATACACACAAGCAAATTAAATGCACACATAAATACATATTACACACACACACAGGCATACACACCCAAGCACAAACAAACACACACACACTTGACACACAAGGCAAGGGGAATGGGATTATAACAGTGGGGAGTTGGGTCGGTTAAGGTTTCATTCCATCAAGCATGTTTTATTGCTTGGCGTCTCAGGTGGGCCAGCTCTGCTGTAACTCACTCAATGATTACTTCTTCCCACCATGAACACACACACACTGACACACGCATAATGTACATGCACATAAGTACACACACACAAACACACCACTGGAAGCTGGTGACTTGAAAAATTGAGGAGGATGTGAGACCCACGGTATAGGTGCGGACCGCAAGTATTTCAAAGAGTTGTCAAATACTAATTATTTTAACCTGAAGCATTTAATAAAGAGGTTTATACTACAATATTATGGGGAATGGGAATGAGAGGGCTACTTACACAATGTTGGGTCGATATCACAGCAGTGATTGAATGAGGGTTTGAGGCATGAGTTGAGGTGTTCAGAGGCTTGATTTCAGTGCAGGACAGGGGTTGAGGTGTTCAGAGGCTTGATTTCAGTGCAGGACAGGTGTTGAGGTGTTCAGAGGCTTGACTTCAGTGCAGGACAGGTGTTGAGGTGTTCAGAGGCTTGATTTCAGTGCAGGACAGGTGTTGAGGTGTTCAGAGGCTTGATTTCAGTGCAGGACAGGGGTTGAAGTGTTCAGAGGCTTGATTTCAGTGCAGGACAGGGGTTGAGGTGTCCAGAGGCTCGATTTCAGTGCAGGTCAGGGGTTGAGGTGTTCAGAGGGTTGATTTCAGTGCAGGACAGGGGCTGAGGTGTTCAGAGGCTTGATTTCAGCGCAGGACAGGGGTTGAGGTGTTCATAGGCTTCAGTGTAGGACAGGCGAATTGTGGATGGATGGTGTTGAGAAGAGCTCAACTCTTCCACTAAGGGCAGGACAGGATCAATAACACAATACTCTACACAGTTAGACAAAATAGATAAGAAGGAGTTAGTCCAAGCAAGGAGTAAAATCATTGATGTGTAACAATGTGATTGTGTTTGTGTATGTGATTGACTCTACATACAGTAATGAGAGAAATTTGACAGGTCTACTCACAGTGCTTAGAGGGGAAACATTCAATGTGCCAGTGGATGAGCGGGCACTATGGTATTGGAGTGGAGTGGTCATCACCTCTTAATCAGGGAACAGGAGGGGACTTAGCAGTAAGTGCAAATAGCAGATACATTCCATTACAGCAGCGCCATTATAGACTTGGGCAACAAGTTTCTCCAGGAAGTTAAACTCAGACATCTCAGTGTTCATAAAGTCAAACACAGACTGCGCATCTCGCCCACTTGACATATCAAAGTAGCCCAAGAAACATTCCTGAATAAATCCCTGATCATTCACATACCTGACGATAACTGACAACTGCGAGCAGACTGGTGGCACCATAGGTCCCAGAGTGTGTGTGTGTGTGTGGGGGGGGGTGTTCTCTGTGGGGCACAGAGTTTTTCCTGATCTGGTAACCTAACCAGGAAAACTCTGGACCCTATAGGGTTTGACAGTGATTAATCAGTTTTATAAACATTTTTATATGGGCTGAGGGGACCAGTTTTCTAATCAGGTCACATGTTGTAAAAACATCCTGGTAAAAACACCTGGCCCTGGGGAGGATGAAAACCCTTTCAAACTGCAGCAACCTTATACTTGTTCATATTAATTGTATTTAGACTAGACTAACAGGGGGGTTTCCTCTACCCAGACCAAGAGACAACAACTGATAAACAGTAGAACTCACAGGGCAAAGCTTGATTTATGCAAGTTTGATTCATGCAGGCCAATGCAATTGTAGGCCTAATAAAACAAAGACTTTAATCAATGTCATCACTTAAGTTGATTGATTAATTTCAGTTAATAATTTTGGTTTGAAAAGGTATATGCAGCCTATAAAGCCAAAGTTTCAGTATAAACCAAATTTGACCACATTCACATTTTCTCCTGATAAACAAATGGACTATAAATACATAACGTTGCCAATTTGTTTTCCCAGACCAGATGGTCAGGGTCCACAGGCTGTATGCAGCTGATATTACTAGTAGCCTACAGCTGATCAGACTGAAAAATGGTCAGATCTCTAATGTTTAGGTGTAGCCTAGGCTGCTGTAACATTCATGTTTTTGCTTGGGTTTGTCCGTAGTGATCACGTCAAATCAAATCAAATCGTATTGGTCACATACACATGGCTAGCAGATGTTATTGCGAGTGTAGCGAAATGCTTTTGCTTCTAGTTCCGATAGTGCAGTAATAACCAACAAGAATTCTAACAATTCCACAACAACTACATAATACACACAAATCTACAAATCTAAGTAAAGGAATGGAATAAGAATATATACATATACAGTTGAAGTCAGAAGTTTACATACACTTAGGTTGGAGTCATTAAAACTAGTTTTTCAACCACTCCACAAATTTCTTGTTAACAAACTACAGTTTTGGCATGTCGGTTAGAACATCCACATTGTGCATGACACAAGTCATTTTTTCAACAATTATTTACAGACAGATAATTTCACTTAAAAGTCATTGTATCACAATTCCAGTGGGTCGCTAACTTGGCTGTGCCTTTAAACAGCTTGGAAAATTCCAGAAAATAATGCCCTGGCTTTAGAAGCTTTTTGAGTCAATTGGAGTTGTACCTGTGGATGAGATTGTTCATGTTGGGTCATTGTTCATTTGGAAGACCCATTTGCGACCAAGCTTTAACTTCTTGACTGATGTCTTGAGATGTTTCTTCAATTATTCCACATCATTTTCCTACTCTCATGATGACATCTATTTTGTGTAGTGCACCAGTCCCTCCTGCAGTAAAGCACCCCCACAACATGATGTCGCCAACTGGTGCTTCACGGTTGGGATGGGTGTTCTTCAGCTTGCAAGAATCCCATTTTTTCCTCCAAACATAATGATGGTCATTATGGCCAAACAGTTCTATTATTGTTTCATCAGACCAGAGGACATTTCTCCAAAAAGTACAATCTTTGTCCCCATGTGCAGTTGCAAACCATAGTCTGGCTTTTTTTATGGCGGTTCTTCCTTGCTGAGCGGCCTTTCAGGTTACTTTTGGACCGGTTTCCTCCAGCATCTTCACAAGGTCCTTTGCTGTTGTTCTGGGATTGATTTGCACTTTTCGCACCAAAGTACATTAATCTCTAAGGAGACAGAATGCGTCTCCATCCTGAGTGGTATGATGGCTGCGTGGTCCCATGGTGTTTATACTTGCGTACTATTGTTTGTACAGATGAACATGGTAACTTCAGTCATTTCGAACTTGCTCCCGAGGATGAACCAGACTTGTAGAAGTCTACAAAAAAAATTCTGAGGTCTTGGCTGAATTCTTTTGATTTTCCTATGATGTCAAGCAACGAGCCACTGAGTTTGAAGGAAGACCTTCAAGTAAATCCACAGGTACATCTCCACTTGACTCAAATTATGTCAATATCCTATCAGAAGCTTCTATTGCCATGACATCATTTTCTGGAATTTTCCAAGCTGTTTAAAGGCACAGTCAACCTAGTGTATGTAAACTGCTGATCCACTGGAATTGTGGTACAGTGAATTATAAGTGAAATAATCTGTCTGTAAACAATTATTGGAAAAATGACTTGTGTCGATAGTAGATGCCCTAACCGACTTGCCAAACCTATAGTTTGTCAACAAGAAATTTGTGGAGGGGTTGAGAAATGAGATTTAACGACTCCAACTGTATATCTCCTCTGTCTCCTGTAGTTTGAAGAAACTAATTTGAATTGAATAATATCCTAAAAATGCCCATCTATCACTCTTCACTCTCAATCTCTATCCAATATGTCACCAACTCACCAGGCTTCTGAACACATAATGCTTAGTGGCCACACCACACTAGGTTTGTTTTCTGATCCTAAACCTTTGGTTAGATGGATAACATGTCATTTCATATTTTAAAAGCTGTGCTTGGTTAGAGGATGTCCTCCGGAAGTTGACATAATTACCATGTAGGTCTATGAAAGGTCTCCTAGGTTTCAAATTGAAGTTAATGTAGTCAGAGGAGGAATGGGAATAACTGTCCTCCAGCTACACCATGGTGCTAGCCTAGAGTGTGTAATTGTGTCACGGGCGTCGTAAGAAGCGGACCAAGGTGCAGCGTGGTGAGCGTACACATTCCTCTTTATTAGAAATGTCGCCAACAAAAAGAATAAACAATATAAAACAACCGTGAAGCTTAACAGGGCTATGAATGCTTCTAACAAAGTTAACTACCCACACTGAAAGGAGGAAAAAAGGGCTACCTAAGTATGATCCCCAATCAGAGACAACGATAGACAGCTGTCCCTGATTGAGAACCACACCCGGCCAAAACATAGAAATAAAGAAGGGCGTGACAAGTTGAAACTACTGCAGACCTTCATTGCAAAACAGTGTGATTTAATCAGGTATTTGGTGACGTGAATATATTTAGAATAGGTTTTTAAAAATTTGATTCTGAAATTCACCGAGTAGGATGGCCCTCCCCCTCCTCCTCTGAGGAGCCTCCACTGACACACAGACATACACACACAAACACAGTTCCCAAATTGGAAAGTTATATTTTCATGCTAGTCCCCTGACACTATGACACACATTATTTGGCTGACCTGTGATCGAGGGAGGATTTCACTGGCCTGTGATCAAGGGACAATACTATTATATGTTAGCAATCTGCTTCTGGACAATTGGTTGTTGGCGTATGAGGAATCTCTGGTCAAAAAGGACTTTTGTAACAACAACAACAACATCATAAACCAGTTATCCATGTTAAAACAGTGTTTTTCTCGTTTGATGATGTCTGTTTGTACACCTGCCACTTCTTTCACAAGCAACTTGGAGCCATTTAGTGAGACACAAAGGGGCACACACACACATATACACACACAAACATTTGTTGTAGGAAGTAGTTATTAACAAAGTGCAACTAATCATGGTCTGGTAATGGTCACTGTGGCAACTGATTATTGTGTGTGTGTGCGTAAGTGCGTGTGCGTGTGAATATGCATGTCTTTGGATGGATGGTCATTAGTAGCCTACCAAACTTGCTAACTGCCTGGTACTCAGCACTCTATTGTCCCTCAAATCAATCTGACATCAATGCAAACGTTTTCGAAAATCAAATTAAACACTTCATGAGAGCCCATGAGTCCTTGTTGCGCAACATTGCAACAGGCTATGCAATTGCGCGAGAAAACAGAGTGATGGCCTCTACAAAAAATAGGATCAGGATCAGCTTACTATAGGCTAGGCCTATTATATTTATTTCTCAACTTTCCTAATATTAAGCACATTGCTTATATTTACAACAGGAGTATAGCCTACCTGGGTGGCAGGAAAATAAACCACGGGGAAAGCGTCCTCCATTTGCTATTTAAGTGCATGGATTACATGTATTTTTTCCCATCTGACCCTGTTTCGATACAGGTGCATGATAATGGTCCATTTTAAATCAAAACAAATTTCACACATATTATTTAGTATATGTGTCAGGTTCTCCCTAGGAGAGGTGGGTGTGGAGTCAGGCGCAGGAGAGAGCGAATTGCAAGAAGGGTGTTTATTTAGAAGTCCATCAAGAACAGGCACAGGACCACAACAGGTAGCCACTAAACAACAGGAACTCCATCCAGAAAAAACACCTGTTCAACAGAACAAACCAAACGCAACCCAAACAAATCACAGTTACACAAACAATCCCGCACAAAACCTAGAGGGTAGGACGAGATTAAATACCCCCACTAATTCCTAAACTAGACACAGGTGAACAACAAGACAGACAAAACCAAATGAAAAAGAAAAGGGATCGGTGGCAGCTAGTAGACCGGCGACGACGACCGCCGAGCGCCGCCTGAACAGGGAGAGGAGCCACCTTCGGTGGAAGACGTGACAATATGTAAAGACAAGATTAAATCAAGAATAATCTGATTGGTGACAATATTAGCCTATCACTTGTGAATTATATATTATCACGTGTGAATGAGCCCCAACATAAGAAACAAAGCCTTTTTTTGCGACTTTTTCGAATCACAGTCGCACACCTCATGTAGCCTAGTCCATAGGCCTATATGTTTTTATAAGGCTTGTATCACAACTAAAGTGGCAAAATAACTTCTTAAAATGAAAGGCAATCTCCTTTACAAGGGATGTAGAGCCTAACTGGCATACATAAGCAACACATCAGTTTCAAGTTTGGGGAAGATCATTTTCCCCATAAAAATGCACCTTTATAATAAAAGCATTTCATGCCTAATTGCATTTGTGTTTTCCACTAATGGAACATTTGCTCTTATAGTCTACTACCATGTGCGCATTGCTGCGCTTATAATGTGAATAAATAGCCTCGTGGTTTATTAACATTTTAAGCTAAACATTCTGATCTGCTGCTTCAGCCACATTGCGTAAAACAGTTTTTTGATGCTAGTGGTTGTATTGATTTGGGATCTATCTCATCCCACAACTGTCTATGTTTGGAGAAAAAAATCCTCAGACAGAATACAATAGGACGACCTTTGTACTATGGGGATAATAGATTGACATAGGCTAGTGCTTTTGCTGTTCGTTAGGCAAAATATTGTTGGCTGACGAAAAGTAAATGTGGACAGTTCTTCCAATATCTTCCATATGCACCTCGGAATTGGATAAGAATGGGTGCAGTTGTGTCCCCGATGTGTGTCTTCACTTGTAGCCTGTGAGAAAGACCCGATCACGTGATGGAGCGCGCAGCACTGAGGGAGAAGCGCACAATGGCCACTGGCCACAAAAGGCATGGATTGTTTTAGGGTGCATTATGGCCACACAAGTGGAATTCTTGATATCAAGTGCTTGTCGAATTGTGAATGACTGACTTATGTAGTGTGTACAGCCTGCACAAAAAAAACAAAGCAGAGCTCATGCTTTTCCAACAACTTTTTTCAAATCATCATTAGACTCATGCAGCCTTACGTATTAAAAATCTAAACATACAGCCCAACGTTTGTACAACAACTAAAGTTACATTAATAACTCTAAATTAAGCATATAGGAATAGCTATTTATAACCGCTCGGTACAGATTAACCGCATGCGCACACTCCCTCAAATTGTTTGGAAAAAATATTGTTTCTTGTCACTCCCTGATCAGTTTCACCTGTCCTTGTGCTTATCTCCACTCCCCTCCAAGTGTCACCCATCTTCCCCATTATCCCCTGGGTACTTATACCTGTGTTCTCTGTATGTTTGTTGCCAATTTGTCTTGTTTGTCAAGTCAACCTGCGTTTTGTTTTGCAGATCCTACTTTTCCCCAGTCTCTCTTTTCTCACCCTTCTGGTTTTGACCTTTGCCTGTCCTGACTCTGAGCCCGCCTGCCTGACCACTCTGCCTGCCCCTGACCCTGAGCCTGCCTGCCGTCGGGTGCCGTTGCCCCACTACTCTGGATTATCAATCCCTGCCTGCCTTGACCTGTCGTTTGCCTGTCCCTGTTGTTGTAATAAACATTGTTACTTCAACACCTTCTGCACTTGGGTCTTACCTGAAACATCATACTTTCTAGTATCATTCAGCTTTGTTCAATTGTATTCTTCATACTATAAAATAATGCCACAGAATTCTAAGCAAATCTTGTCTGTTAAATGAACTAGTGTAGCCAGATCAGGACCTCACATAAGAACAACTCAGAGTATGCTATTCTGTTCTTCTGAATAAGATGACATTTTCTTCATATAATGCTTCTTTAGACCTGTCTAAAATAAATACTAGTTTTTAATGTGAATGTGTAGGTAATATTACATGGATTTATTATACTTTTTGAAATGTAGGTGTTCCAAAGGTCTGCATCAGTGTCTTGTGTAGAAGCGAGGAGATGCTAAATGTGTTTATGTTAATTAACGGACAATTACCATGAGGGACTGTTATTTGCTTGACAATCGAAAGATAACAAAATGTTGTGACCACCACAGCCATGTACATACCCACTACAAACAGACTAAATTATGAAAACACTGCTGGCAGCGGAATCCACAGCAGCAGAGAGTTCCTACTACAATGCAACTCAAACACGAATGCGATGGATTTCCCAATGGCCCGTCTAATCCTCGATTGTAATGCAAATGTTGAAAACGTGGGGGAATCAGACAAAGACTTTAAAAATGAATGAACAAACTTCCTTTACTCACCACCTTGCTGATCAATGCCCAGTCACTGAGGGGGAAAGCGGATGAGTGGCAGCGAATCTGTACTTCCAACACGAATACCGGGAGGCCTGTTTGATGTCATTTATTGAGACTTGGCTGGATGACAGAGTCCCGGACAGAGTGGACCGTGATCTGACCAGTGGGACCAGTGGTGTAAATGGATCCTGGTAAGAGAGAGACTGTACTGAACCGCTTTCTGTGTCACTGCGACCCTACTACCTGCCCCGTGAGTTCCCTCAATTGTTTGTTACCGTTGTGTACATTCAACCTAAAGCTAATATATCAAAAGCATCAGAGATTATTTCTAATCTGTCACAGAAACTTGAATCCATCTCCCCTGACAATGTTGTCTACCCCCGGCCAACCTACTGTCAGCTCCTGGAGAGGGAGAAACCTACTGTCAAAACTGTCCAGATCTGTAACGATAATAGTATCACTCGTCTCCAAGGGTGTTTTGACTGTACTATGTGGGAGGTATTTGAGGACAGCAGCTATGATCTTGATGAACTCAGAGATGTTGTTTCAGACCATGTAAACTACTGTGTTGAGTCAGTACTGCCTACTAAAACCTGTAAAATCTAAAACAATAAGCCTTTTTTATTTATTTATTTTATTTATCCATTATTTTACCAGGTAAGTTGACTGAGAACACTTTCTCATTTGAAGCAACAACCTGGGAAATAGTTAACACCCCTACTCTTACGATAAGTGCCATGGGATCTTTAATGACCTCAGAGAGTCAGGACATACGTTTAACGTCTCATCCGAAAAACGGCACCCAACACAGGGCAGTGTCCCCAATCACTGCCCTGGGGCATTGGGGTATTTTTTTAGACCAGAGGAAAGAGTACCTCCTACTGGCCCTCCAACACCACTTAAGCCTTGGGTATCAAAAAATCTAAAATCACTACTTAAAAAGAAGGCAGTTTATGCTGAGGGTAATAGACAGGCTTTAAGAGATGTACAACCGGAGATCAAAAGATACTGGTGGACAAGGAGGCATACAAGCAAAGGGTGGAGAGGACCCTCTCCTCAGGAAACGCAACAGTGGCCTGGCAAGGGATTAAATCCATGGCTAGCGCCCCCCATATAGGCAGGGGAAAATCCAATGCTGACCTTGGGAGACATGAGGGCCAGAACATGGCTAATGAACTGAATGTATTCTTCTGAAGATTTGAATCTGACGACTTTGTGTTGAAGGTAAAATAAATGTTTGAGAGGGTTATTGTTTAACAGGCTGATGTTGTGAAGTTGTTCAGGGGATGGAATGCACACTAAAGCCCAGGCCCAGACAAAATAAGTAGACATGTGTTAAAGCATTGTGCTGAACAATTGCCGGGTGTTTTTACAGACATTTTCCAATGCTTGCTCGACCAGCAACATGTGTCAGTATTGTGGAAAAACCTAATACTTATGCCAATTCCTAAAGCATCTAATCCCTTTATGCTGAATGACTACTGCCCTGTCTCCTTGACATCCCTAGTATTGAAATGCTTTGAGAAAATTGTGAAAAGTCATATTCTCAGTGCCACCCAGAATCTCCTGGACCCATTTCATTTTGCCTATCAGACAAGCAGTGGAGTTGATGATGCTGTTCTTACTCTCCTCAACATGGTCTATAGACATCTAGAGGGTGCCAAATCCCATGTCAGAGTTCTGTTTGTTGACTTTTCTTCTGTCTTCAACACAATCCAGCCTTACATTCTGGCACAGAGACTCTTAAGGGACTTCTCCTTAGCTGGGAGGCTGGTTTTGTGGCTGTTGGACTTCCTGAGGTCACAGCAGTGGTCAAAGTAGGTCCCCACGTGTCAGACAAACGCACCACCTAAACAGGCTCTCCTCAGGGATGTGTTTTGTCCCCACTCATGTACATCTTGTACACTAATAGTTGTACTAGTTCCCATCCTGACAGACACCTCGTTAAGTTTGCTGACGTCACTGTCTTGATCAGCCTGTTGCATGATGACGAGGAACATCATGGCCAGGTCCTAAATGACTTTGTAGAGTGGTGTGACGAATCACACTTGGTCCTCAATACCAATAAGACCAAAGAGACGTGCATAGACTTCAGGAAGTGTACAACACCCACCTCTGCAACATCTATCAGAGGTCAGAACATAGAGATTGTAGAGGAATACAAATATCTGGGTCTCCTCTTGGACAATAAGCTTCAGTGGAGTAAATGTACAGACCTGATCTACAAAAAGAGTCAACAGAGACTGTACTTTCTCAAAGACCTGGGATCTTTTAATGGGGACTGTACTATACTGACTCTGTTTTAAAAAATATTTTATTGAGAGTATTTTAACTATTTGTATTGTTTGTTGGTTTGGTAATTCCACTGTCTGCTGAGAAGGATTATCACCACAGTAAGCAAATAACTTGGAATCAAACAGACAGGCCTGGATGAGATCTTCACGTTCAGGACCCTCTGCAAGGCTCACACAATAATTTTAGACCCAAGCCACACCCTCTACCTGGACTTTGAAGTACTGCCCTCTGGGCGCAGGTATAGGGCACCACTTGACAGGAAAAACACAACTAGATAATAACTTGTGCCATATGTCAGATCCCCCTAAATAGCTCGGGCTAATGACGTTAAGGCCAGCAGGCTAGTCTCTTTTTATTGGTATGTAACTGTTGTGAAAGTTGTATTGTCAAATTGTTTTGTATTTAAACGGCACTTTAAACGTGTACATGACACTGCAACAAAATGTCTGCATGGGGACAATAAAGTCAGTAAAGATAAAGGCTGACAGTTGGTGCTGTTTGGAAGCTGTTTTGAAGTCACTGCGTCGCCATCTTGGCACTCCACTACCGTTGTTAAAAATATTTTGGAAGCTATAGAAATGCAATTAATAATGTCTACTTTAGTTTTTTCCACATGCATTATATTACGGACACATTAATGCATATTTGTTTTATTATTTTATGTTAGCTAAACATAAACATTTAAAACATTTAAATATGTATTTTAAGTTCTAATGTTAACATATGTGTTAACATTCTATACGTTCTACATGTTAATTAACATACTAACATACTAAAATATAATTAATTTTGTCCTTAAAACATTTCATTGAAATACTGTAGAATTATGTTCATTTCTATGGAGGACTGCTCCTTCTGGGGAGTGCCAATATGGCCGACCGGTTTTGTCAAAGTTTTTCGGCAACTTTTTTAATTTTAAAAAATGACGTAGCGTTTTGTAAAGCTGCTTTTTCCTGGATCAGACTCGCTTCATAAATGGACATTTTGGGTATACATGGACGGATTTAATCGAAAAAAAGACCCAATTGTGATGTTTATGGGACATATAGGAGTGCCAACAAAGAAGCTTGTCAAAGGTAATGAATGTTTTATATTTTATTCCTGCGTTTTGTGTAGCGCCGGCTACGCTAATTCCTTTGTTTACGTCTTTTTCCGCTATTGCGGGGAGTGCATGCTATCAGATAATAGCTTCTCATGCTTTCGCCAAAAAACATTTTAAAAATCTGACATGTTGGCTAGATTCACAACGAGTGTAGCTTTAATTGAGTACCCTGCATGTGTGTTTTAATGAAAGTTTGAGTACTATTAGCATTTGGCGTTGCGCATTTCCATTTCCTGTAGGCTATGTGAGACGCAGACATCTCACCTTGCCCTAACAGGTTAAAAGCCTCTCATTGGCCAATACAGAGTATCAGAAATCAGGTTTTTGTATACAATCGGCTCTAGGTCTGGTTTTGGTTCTAAGCCTGGACTTCATTCTAGTTCAGAACTGGGTTCTAGTAGATTTACAGGTCTGGATTATAGGTCTGGGTTTGGTTCTAGGCCTGGGTTCTAGGTCTGGACTGGGTTTTAGTATATCCCGTGTAGGTCTGGACTTGGTTCTAGCAGTCCCCTGCAGGTCTGGAGAAGGTTAGGCCAGAGATATTGCGAGTTTGGGCATTGCAATCTAGGTCAACAATGCTTTTGGTGAACCTGACTCACCATACATATTGTCTGCAGCCAGATAATGATGATAACAGTGCTTTGATTAATAAATATGTAGAAACTAATAAATCATGTTGTTTGTTTTCATTCTCTCAGTTTCAAGTGAACACAGTTCATCCAGATAATTACACCCAACTGTTGTTGTTCAACAACATAATTAGTTTGTGTCGTTGTGTGTGTGTGTGTTTGAGGTAGATCCACACAGCAAAGAGACGGAGAAACCTACTTGCAGAACTGAAAGGAAAAATGGAGTGAGAGAGAAAGAGCCAGAGAGAGAGAATTGTTTTTAAATTGACCACATCATTTGTGAAACGCTTCAATATTTCAAACCCCAGTCAATCCACCCCATTGTCCTCCAACACACGCACGTGCATGCACACACACACACACACACACACACATTCCAGGACTCCCCCTCCGACAGAACGGAAGGGTTACCATGACGCTGCTCTGTCGGTCGTCGAGGACACCTAGTTGATATTCTGCTCACCACTCCATTTCCACGGTCTCTCTCCCTCTCCCTCTCTCTCTCTGTCTCTCACCCTTTCTCCATCTCTCTCCCCCATTCCGTCTCACCCTCTCTCATCATTCTCCCTCTCTCTCCCTGTCTCTCACCCTTTCTCCATCATTCTCTCTCCCTCTCTCTCACCCTCTTTCTCTCTCTCCCTGTCCTTGTCACTCTCCCTCTCTCTGGACCACTTTTGTTAACAGAATTACATAAGTGGGAGATGGGAAAGAGAGGGGGATGAGAGAAGAAATAAATAGGGCCAAGAAGCCGCAAAAACAACAACTCATGTATATATTATACTGCTAATCCTTCCTAAATCACTTATTATGCCTCTTCGTAAAGCAGAGATAAAATGATTAGGGGGCCGTGTGAGAGGGACCCAGCTACCCCCTCTGACATAGATTGCCAAGTAACACTTAGCATTGCAAATGACCTGCGACAACGCTATAGGGCTGAGAAGAGACAGAGGAGAAGGGGGTGGGGGGGTTAGTTGGATGATGGTGAGGGAAAGGGAGGGGGGATGGAGGCAGAGATTGAGGGAGGGATGAGAGGGAGAGAGATGGAAGGAGGAAGGGGGAGGTGTATGCTGGTTGAAAAGGTCAGAGGAAAGTAAAAAGGATGAGGAAAAGAGGGATGGGATCTATGGGGGGATGTTTCAGTAATTTAAGGAGGCATATTCATTCTGTGAGAGGTCTTTGATGGACTGTGCATCTGTAGCTCCAAGGACAGGGAGAGAGGTGCTAATGGGGTAAGTGTCCCGTTTGATTCGATTGCATTCCAAGTCAAACACGTGTTCCATTCCGCTTCATTTGACTCCACCGTATATCCAGACCCCCTCACTCCCAATTACACACACGCACACACGCACACACACACACACACACACTAAAGCTGATCCCTTGCATCTGGCTGGGTCAATTAACATGTGTAGGATCGTGATATACTCAAGTGGAGTGTATCTTATTCACAGAATCAATCACCCATCAGCCAGATAGCACAGCTATCAGGTTTCAGGTAAGACCCAAGTGCAGACTGTGATGAAGTAACAATGTTTATTGCAAGAACAGGGGCAAGCAAACGACAGGTCAAGGCAGGCAGGGGTCGATAATCCAGAGTAGGGACAAAGGCACAGGACGGTATGCAGGCTCAGTCAGGACAGGCACGGGTCAAAACCAGGATGACGAGAAAAAGAAAGACTGGAAACAGCAGGAGATGAGGCAAAACGCTGGTTGATTTGAACAAACAAGACAAACTGGCTCAGACAGACAGGAAGCACAGGTAAGTAGGGAAGATGGATGGTTGATACCTGGTCGACCGTGGTACCGGCGTTGGAATTCAAAGATGAGGCCTGAGACCCAGCACCTCTCCTCCAGGCCATAACCCTCCCAGTCAACCAGCTACTGGAATCCCCTACCCCGAGATCGAACCTTCAGGAGACTTCTCACCCTTTACGCCGGTTGGCCGTCTATGAGACGGGGAGAGGGGTGGGCTTGGGCTCGGCCGGAGACAGCCTAGCAAATGGGCAGTCTTCAGACGCTCTTGGAGTAACTTGGGTAAGCTCGGGTTCTCTCAGGGACAAAGACGCAGGGGACTTCCAGAGTTCATCAGACGCAACGTGGGATCCTTGAGTGAGCAATTGGGACTCCCTCCTACGTTCCCGTAGCCGACCATCGATCCGGATGGTTAAATCGATGAGTGAGTCAAGATCAGTTGGTAGATCCCGGAGCTGAAACTTGTCGTTTACTTCTTCCTTTAATCCGTGCAGGATCGTGTCGAACAGTGCTTCCGGGTTCCAGGCACTCTCTGTTGCTAGCGTGTGGAAATCAACCGCATAGTCTGGGGCAGGTCAAAGGGGTCTGCTGGGTCAGTCATGGCCAGTTTGTACTATCATGTTTCAGTTAAAATCCAAGTGCAGACTGGGTTGAAGTAACAATGTTTCTTGCAACAACAGGGGCAGGAAAACAACAGGTCAAGGCAGGTAGGGGTCGATAATACAGAGTACTGGGGCCAAGGTACAGGACGGCAGGCAGGCCCAGGGTCAGGTCAGGCAGAGGTCGGTAATCCAGTGTAGGGGCAAAGGCACAGGATGGCAGGCAGGCTCAGTGTCAGGACAGGCAAGGGTCAAAACCAGGATGACAAGAAAAGAGAGACTTGGGAAAAGCAGGAGCTGAGACAAAACGCAGGTTGACTTGAACAAACAAGACGAACTGGCATATACAGACAGAAAACACAGGTATAAATACCCAGAGGATAAGTGGGGAAGATGGACGACACCTGGAGGGGGGTGGAGACGAGCACAAGGACAGGTGAAACAGATCAGGGCATGACAACAGCATAACATAACCAGCTAACTAGACAAAGGCTGGAAGAGACTGCATATAAACCATGGGATTAAGGGTATGGGGCTAATCAACTAAAACCCAACCATCCTATATCAGCACATCCCAACGACTAAAGGTCAGTTCATACTAATATGTATGAACCGAGATGGTCTGTCAACCCCTTATGAAACAACACTGATTTACAGCAATCACAACATAATAATAGGATTATTGATTGGATTTATATAGCGCTTCTCCACCTAGCTGCTCAAAGCACATCCACCAAACAATATATAGCAGCCACTTGGGTGATGCACAACAACCATTTGTGCCAGAACGCTCATCAGACATCAGCAGTCAGTACGCATTTTAGGAGACACATTTAGTACGTAAACCAACTATCAGGCAACATAGACTCATCCAGCTACATGCTTAAACTACAGCTCAGGATAAAGAAGACCCAGAGCCTCTCTCTAGCGGGTCTCCAACAGGCAATATGCCTCCTGTACATACATACTACATGTCCTTGCTACTGCATTGACACAAGCTCCTGTGGCACAAAAGCCTACTGTCTCCACAATGTCTCCTATTGTGCAAAATACCATACTATGCCTTTCTGAACCTTGCAACAAAGAAACACACACTAAAGAAATATTCAACCACATACAGTGCATTCGGAAAGTATACAGACCCCTTCACTTTTCCCAAAATGTATGTTACAGCCTAAGAAACATATTTACTTAAGTATTTAGACCCTTTGCTCGAAATTGAGCTCAGGTTCATCCTGTTTCCATTGGTCACCCTTGAGATGTTTCTACAACTTCATTGGAGTCCACCTGTGGTAAATTCAATGGACTGGATATGATTTGGAAAGGCACACACCTGTCTATGTAAGGTCCCACAGTTGACAGTTGATGTCAGAACAAAAACAAAGCCATGAGGTCGAAGAAATTGTCCGTATAGTTCTGAGACAGGATTGTGCCGAGGCACAGATCTGGAGAAGTGTGCCAAAACATTTCAACAGCATTGAAGATCTCCAAGAACAGAGTCTCCATCATTCTTAAATGGAAGAAGTTTGGAACCACCAAGACTCTTCCTAGAGGTGGCTGCCCAGCCAAACTGAGCAATCGTGGGAGAAGGGCCTTGGTCAGAATGGTGACAAAGAACCTGATGGTCACTCTGACAGAGCTCCAGAGTTCATCTGGGAGATGGGAGAACTTTCCAGAAGAACAACCATCTCTGCAGCACTCGACCAATCAGGCCTTTATGGTAGAGTGGCCAGACGGAAGCTACTTTTCTGTACATGACAAGGCACATGACAGCCCGCTTTACCAAAATGCACCTAAAGGACTCTCAGACCATGAGAAACATGTTTCTCTGGTCTGATGAAACCAAGATTAAACTCTTTGGCCTGAATGCCAAACGTCACGTCTGGAAGAAACCAGGCACCGCTCCACCCCTTGGCCAATACCATCCCTATGGTGAAGCATGGTAGTGGCAGCATCATGTTGTGAAGATGTTTTTCAGCGGCAGGGACTTGGAGATTTGTCAGGATCAAGGAAAATATTAATAAGAGATGCTTGATGAAAACCCACTCCAAAGCAATCAGGACCTCAGACTGGGCCAAAGGTTCACCTTCCAACAGGACAAGAGCACTAAGCACACAGCCAATGCAGGAGTGGCTTCATGAAATGTCTCTGAATATCCTTGACTGGCCCAATTTGAGCCCGGACTTGGACCCGATCAAATATCTCAGGAGAGACCTGACAATAGTTGTGCAGCGATGCTCCCAATCCAACCTGACAGAGCTTGAGTGGGAGAACGAATGGGAGAACCTGTACCAAAATACAGGTGTTCGAAGCTTGTAGCGTCATACCCATGAAGAGTCAATGCTGTAATTGTTGCCAAAGTTGCTTCGACAAAGTACAGAGTAAAGGTTCTGAATAATTATGTAAATGTTCTTTTTGTTTGTAATGCACTTGAAAACATTACTAAAAACCTATTTTAGCTTTGTCATTATGGGGTATTGTGTGTAGTTTGAGAAAAAAAACTGTAATGTAACAAAATGTGGAAAAGGGGAAGGGGTCTGTATACTTTCCGAATGCACTGTCCAACACCAGGTACATCGATAGGCCTTAGAGAACCTTGAAGACTTAGAAACGCAACTAAATATGTACAATGAAACATGAATCGACTTGTCGTTGTGAACCTTGAAACACACTAACTGATGTGAACTCAAGTAATTTAACATTCAATTTGACATGAATCAGCACTGTGGCAATGCACAGGTTGGACGCCATAGAAACTGAAATTAACAAAAGGAAGTTGCAATATTCTGATCATTTTTAGAAACTATGTCCTTGTGGATGTTGAAAGCCATAGTGACTGAGGTGAACTCAACTAAACATCACAAGATTATCAGTTCTACAGTTGCCATGGCACCCTATTGGCAGCCAAGGCTTAGAGCTCCTGTATATTTTGTAAACATTAAATAATTGTATGTTTTTTGTATGAATCATTTAACTTTTTTGTTTTCTGAATAGCCAAATGAGTATAGATTTAGTCTGGATCAAAAAACAATGTTTCCTGCCTGAGAATGAATGGCCAGAACGTTCTATCAAAGAGCATTCCTCCACATTTATGAGTGGACTGTATTCTGATGTGTCTGCTCAGCTCGTCCTGTTAACCCAGCCAGGTCAGCCATGATACAAGTCAGTATTCGACATCCATCCATGTCTGAGGAAGTTGGGAGATGATGTGGAAACCAGCCACTAAGGGCAACAGTGGGCACTGTTACCTTAAAGTAGGTTTCGGTTTTGCTAGGGCAGGGGTGGAAACTCCGGTCCTCGGGGCCTGATTGGTGTCACACTTTTTCCACAACCCTAGCTAACATAGCTGATTAATCAGATTAAATTCTAAACTGAAGTTCATGTTTAGTTGATTATTGGAGTCAGGTGTGTTAGCTGGTGCTGGGGCAAAACTGTGACACCAATCAGGCCCCCGAGGACTGGAATTCCCCACCCCTGTGCTAGGGGGTTGTGGATGGGGAGGGCGGATGTTTCCAAGCTTGGTTGCAAGTTTGAATATAGCACTAAAAACTTTTTTGATTTTTGTACACAGTTTGGCAGACACATTCAGTATGTAAACCAACTTAGACTCACCAAGCTAAACGCTTATGGTCCAGCTCAGGATAAAGACACGGAGCCTCTCTCTGGCTAAACTTGGTGTACGCATCTACTTCTGATTCCAAAGGTTGCAAGTTAAAATCTTGAGATACAAAGTTTGAGATTTTAGTTAAGCCTATCCCAAACTGTAACCATTCAGTGTTATTGGCTAAACTTAACCCTAATATATATTTTTTAAATGTAGAGTTAATGCTTTAACTGACATTCGCAACAACTTCTAAAATTGACATTTGAGAAACATGGATGATAGTCTAATTCTGACGTGAGTTTGTGAGAGCTAGTTGGTTGACCACCTGCACCTCCCTCTGCTCAAGCCTTGTGAAATCGACTGTTGCTCCACCTGTTGAAGGCTTAAAGTCCCCAGAAATGTCTAGTCCAGAACTATAGTAATGTCATTCATATTTGCTTTTCAAACACTGAGATTCGTCGAAGCAATTCTGCTTTTAGCTGCCAAGTACAACATACATGTAAAACCTTTAATGAACTACTACCAGGTGACGCACTTTACTCTACTAGGAGCAGAAATAAGAAATATCCCTGGAATAAAAAACATCATACCCCTAACCTTGGATAGTGACATATACACTCTTGGGAAAAAAAGTTATCTAAAACCTAAAAGGATACTTTGGCTGTCCCAATAGGAGAACCCTTTGAATAACTTTTGTTGGTTCCAGGTAGAACTCTTGTAGGTATCAAGGCGAGATCCAGATGCAGACACAGGAGGCATATGGTTGGAGTCTTACAATGTGTTTTTAATCCAAAGGGGTAGGCAAGCGAATGGTCGTGGACAGGCAAAAGATCAAAACCAGATCAGAGTCCAATAGGTACCGAAGGGCAGACAGGATAGTAGTCCAGAGTCAGTTAGGGGTCAGAACCAGGAGGACTATAAAAAGATAATAGAAAAGGAGTAAGTACAGGGAAAACACACTGGTTGACTTGGCTAAACATACAAGATGAACTGACACAGAGAGACAGGAAACACAGGGATAAATACAATGGGGAAAATAAGTGACACCTGGAGGGGGTGGAGACAATCACAGGAACAGGTGAAACAGATCAGGGCGTGACAATAGTTCCAGGTAGAACTATTTTCAGCTCCATGTAGAAACCATGTAGAAACCACAACCACAGATGGTTCTAGATGAAATCTAAAAAGGTTCTACCTGGAACCAAAAAGGGTTGTCCTATATATGGATAACTGAATTACCCTTTTGGAACCTTTTTTTCTAAGTGCAGGTATGAACTATCTGAACTGGATCAAGAGAAGATTTAAACCAGTAGACCTTGCCAACAGCAATTATAACCATGTTGTGTAGTGGGAAGCTATAGATTTGGAAGTCCTGAATGAGTCTTCGAGCCTCATCACCATTGGTCACTCACAGTGGTGGAAAAAGTACTCAATTGTCATACTTGAGGAGAAGGAAAGATACCTTAATAGAAAATTACTTGAGTAAAAGTCAGTCACCCAGTAAAATACTACTTGAGTAAAAGTCTTAAAGTATTTGATTTTAAATATACTTAAACATCAAAAGTAAATGCAAAGGCTGAAATGTAATTAAGTTTCAAAAGTAAAAGTAAAAATAATTTTTAAAATCCTTATATTAAGCAAAACACACAGCACCATTTTCTTTTTTCTTTTTTCTTTATGGATAGCCAGGGGCACTCCATCATTCAGACATCATGTTTAGTGAGTCTGCCAGATCAGATGTAGTAGGGATGACCAGGGATGTTCTCTTGATAAGTGTATGAATTGGACCCTTTACCTGTCAAAATGTAACTAGTACTTTTGGGTGTCAGGGAAATGATACCCCAAAAAACCACTTACGTAGTATTTCAAAGTATTTTTACTTCAGTACTTTACACCACTGGTCATTCATATGTTCATGTTTTGTTTGGAACGTTCAGGGTCACTAATTCAATAATGACTGTTTTATTCTGCGGCTACTCTGCCGCTCATTATCAAGCCCGTCTGTTTATCTCTCAACCTGCCTTAGTTTGCAGAGCAGAGAGCAATTTAAACTCTGATCACTACAGCTATGTACCATATGCAGTAATGAATCTCAGACATGGTCTTTGAGAGGCTTCAAAGTGTATTTGTATGTATGCATGCGTGCGTGCGTGCGTGCGTGCGTGCATGCGTGTGTGTGTGTGTGTGCGTGCGTGCATGCGTGTGTGTGTGTGTGCGTGCGTGCATGCGTGTGTGTGTGCGTGCGTGTGTGCGTGCGTGCATGCGTGTGTGTGTGTGTGCGTCCGTGCATGCGTGTGTGTGTGTGTGCGTGCGTGCATGCGTGTGTGTGTGTGTGCGTGCGTGCATGCGTGTGTGTGTGTGTGCGTGCGTGCGTTCGTGCGTGTTTACAGATACAGACCGTTACACATACACACTCACACACAGGCACAATAAGCATGACAAAAAGCCAAACAGGCAGCTAGCGTCCCTGAAAAGCTGCAAGGCTTCCAAACCATTCTCCTAAATACACTACATGTTCATATTGAATGTCTTACTACAGTACTCTGGTATACTAACAATGTAGAGCTAGTGGTATTTTGTGCTCAGTTCAAACACTGCTTGCTATATCAATGTATTCTCTGCTGGTCCTTCTGTATCCACCCAAAACATAATTCATCAATAGCTGATGACCCTTACTTGTAGAATATGGACTGTTTTGTAAGTGTGTTGATGATCAGACAATGCATTTGGAAGAAAAAAACCTGTAAGAATGTGGTATGATGGATAGGGTTTTGACAACACTACAGCGATCAGCAAACAAGAGTAGGACGGAAACTCCCGTGAGGCAGGTAAGAGGAATGAACACTGTTCTGGGAAGGATTTTCTGTGTATTTATGTTACCTGCTTCATGTTGTGTTTCTTGTCTTATAACCCTGAGTCTTTTCTAGGTATTCGCTGTGTTCTATTGATTCATGTTTACTTTTTCTGCCTATGTGCTTTTTCCCGTTATGTTTTGCAGTTGGTTTCAAATTGAGTACCCTATTTTTAATCATTCCATTTCTGTTACCTGCGTCATTTGTTTCCTCCACCACATGTCCGCTAATTGCATCAACGTTATCGTTACCTATGAGCTATCATTCCACCTGCCTTTCAATGTTGATGTTTTTCCATCCATCCATACAGAGTTTGTCTGCACAAACATGTTTATACAACCATTGTGTCTCCATGATGCAAAAAAAATTACAATCTAAAAAACGACATGCTCTGCCATCAATTTTAAATGTTACAAGAGCTATTTAGGGAATAGCACACAGCTAAAGGTACATACATTTAAACACATACACACACACAGACACAAGTGCACACACACCAACACACGCACACACACACACATGGACACACAGGGCCGTGCCATGGCCTTTACCTTTTAGTGTTGGCTGTGCCTATTGGAGCGTGATGTCTATGCTGTGGCCCAGCTCTCAACAATGGCCTCAGCACAGACCCCATTTAGTTAAGAGCCCACTGAAGCCCTGACTCAATGCAAGAGAGAGAGAGAGAGAGAGAGAGAGAGAGAGAGAGAGAGAGAGAGAGAGAGAGAGAGAGAGAGAGAGAGAGAGAGAAGAGAGAGAGGGAGAGTAAGAGAGCGGGAAAAAAAGAGAGAGAGAGAGACGGAAAGAAAGAGGTAGGGAGGGAGAGAGAAAGAGAGGGATGGAGAGGGGGAGAGGGAGGGAGATAGAGGGAGTGAAGGGTGGTAGTGGTGGAATGGTGGGTGGTAGGAAGTAAGGGGTAGAAGGGAAGGGGGAATGGGGTTAAAGAAATCTGTTTGAGGGAAGAAGAGAGTGAATAGAGAGAAAGATACAATAAATTACATGCCACTAAACAGTCCTATAGACAGATTGCAAACAGTACAGAAACCTACCAAAAAGCAATTAGTAGCCAAAAAATACAATCTCTCCTGGACAACTTTTTAACCTTAACATTCTCCTACAGCAATGATGGTGTAAATGTGGCGGTTTGGAACATAAACTATATATTTGACAAATTAGCCTCTTTGGCTAATCATAAGACACATAAGGACAAACAATGATCAAAAATGGATTGATAATGATTGCACAATATAAGGAAGTCATTGAGAAATTGAATCTAATCAAAAGATCCAGATAACAAAAATGTATGCCTTCAAATATGGGGAACCGCTGAAGCATTACAAACACACCCTAAAAACAAAGAAAGGAACAGCACATTAGAAATCAGCTGGATATGATTGAGGAATCCATAGAATCAAACCACTTCTGGGAGAATATAAGTAAATTAAACAAACCTCACCATGAGGAATTAACTATCCAAAATGGTCACATGTTGAGATATCACTTTGCAAATGTCACGTTCTGACCTTAGTTCTGTTGTTATGTCTTTGTTTTAGTATGGTCAGGGCGTGAGTTGGGTGGGTTGTCTATGTTCCTTTTTCTATGTTTAGGAATTTCTGTGTTTGGCCTGGTATGGTTCTCAATCAGAGGCAGCTGTCATTCGTTGTCCCTGATTGAGAACCATACTTAGGTAGCCTGGTTTCACTTTTGAGTGGTGGGTGATTGTTTCCTGTTGTAATGTTTGTTTCACATTTCAGGACTGTGGTGGTTTTCGTTCGTATCATTCACTTTGTTAGTTTGTATTCTTTAGTGTTCAGTTTAATCAACTGAAATGGACACTTACCACGCTGCACATTGGTCCGATCTCTCTTACTCCTCGTCAGAAGAAGAGGAGAATCGTTACAGCAAAACTCTACTGCCAACAAAGTTCCCAGAACAAGAAGATATACAAGAAAAATGACAAATCCTTGAATCAGCAGTCAAAGACTATCAGAATCCTGTGAATACCCCAATTCTAGAAGAATTGTTGGAAAATTTGACACTCTGCAACCCAAAAAGGCCTGTGGTGCTGATAGTATTTTAAGGGAAATTATCGTTTATACAGACCACAAATTAATTTATAGACTGAAACTATTCAACATTATCCTCACTGCAGGTGAGGAACAAAGGATGGATCATTATCCTCACTGATATTTGGAAAGGAGTGGGAAGGACAAAGGATTGATCACACCAATCTATCAACATTTTGACAGAATTTACCTAAATAATTAGAGGAATTTGCTTTAACGGCAACTTGGGGAAAATGTTATGCAGTATCATAAATAGCAGACTACATAATTTCCTTGGTTAACACAATATCCTGACCAGAAGCCAGATTAGATTTTTTATAAATAACCGCACAACAGACCACATTTACAGTACCTTGCAAAATAATGAATCTCAATTGGCATTTTTCCTATTTTGTTGCATTACAACCTGTAATTTAAATATATTTTTATTTGGATTTCATGTAATGGACATACACAAAATAGTCCAAATTGTTGAAGCGAAATGAAAAAAAAAATGTTCTAAAATAAAAGAAATGGAAAAGTGGTGCATAAATACAGTTGAAGTTGAGAGTTTACAAACACCTGAGCTAAATACATTTAAAATGTTTTTCACAATTCCTGACATTTAATCCAAGTAAAGATTCCCTGCCTTAGGTCAGTTAGGATCACCACTTTGTTTTAAGAATGTGAAATGTCAGAAGAATAGTAAAGAGAATGATTTATTTCAGCTTTTAGTTCTTTCATCACATTCACAGTGTGTCAGTTGACATACACTCAGTAAGTATTTGGTAGCATTGCCTTTAAATAGTTTAACTTGGGTCAAATGTTTCGGGTAGTCTTCCACAAGCTTCCACAATAAGTTGGGTGAATTTTGGCCCATTCCTCCTGACAGAGCTGTTGTAACTGAGTCAAGTTTTAGGCCTCCTGGCTCGCACACGCTTTTTCAGTTCTGCCCGCAAATGTTCCTTGACTTTGCTGTCCTTAAGCCATTTTGCCACAACTTTGGAAGTATGCTTGGTGTCATTGCCAATTTGGAAGACCCATTTGCAACCAAGCTTTAACTTCCTGACTGATATCTTGAGATGTTGTTTCAACATATCCACATAATTTTCCATCCTCATGATGCTGTCTATTTTGTGTAGTGTACCAGTCCCTCCTGCAGCAAAGCACCCCCACAACATGATGCTTCGACACCCATGCTTCAAGGTTGGGATGGTGTTTTTTCGGCTTGCAAGCATTCCCCTTTGTCCTCCAAACATCGTGATGGATATTATGGCCTAACAGTTCTATTTTTGTTTCATCAGAACAGAGGACATTTTCCCAAAAGTACGATCTTTGTCCCCATGTGCAGTTGCAAACCGTAGTCTGTTTTTTTATGGCTGTTTTGGAGCAGTGGCTTCTTACTTGCTGAGCGGCCTTTCAGGTTGTGTCGATATAGCACTCATTTTACTGTGGATATAGATAATTTTGTACCTGTTTCCTCCAGCATCTTCACAAGGTCCTTTGCTGTTGTTCTGGGATTGATTTGCACTTTTCGCACCAAAGTACGTTCATCTCTAGGAGACAGAACACGTCTCCTTCCTGAGCGGTATTTTGGCTGCGTGGTCCCATGGTGTTTATACTATTGTTTGTACAGATGAACGTGATACCTTCAGGAGTTTGGAAATTGCTCCCAAGGACGAATCAGACTTGTGGAGGTGTACAATTTTTTTCTGAGTTATTGTCTGATTTGTTTTGATTTTCCATGATGTCAAGTAAAGACGCACTGAGTTTGAAGGTAGGCCTTGAAATACATCCACAGGTACACCTCAAATTGACTCAAATTATGTCAATTAGCCTATCAGAAGCTTCTAAAGCCATGACATAATTTTCTGGAATTTTCCAAGCGTTTTAAAGGCACAGTCAACTTAGTGTTTGTAAACTTCTGACCCACTGTAATTGTTAAACGGTGATTTATAAGTGAAATAATCTGTTTGTAAACAATTTCTGGAAAAATTACTTGTCATGCACAAAGTAGATGTCCTAACCGACATGCCAAAACTATATTTTGTTAACAAGAAATGTGTGGAGTGGTTGGAAAACAAGATTTAATGACTCCAATCAAGCATATGTAAACTTCCGACATCAACTGTATGTATTCACCCCCTTTCCTGTAAAGTCCCTAAATAAGATCTGCTGCTACCAATTACCTTCAGAAGTCACATAATTAGTTAAATAAAGTGCCCCTGTGTGCAATCTAAGTGTCACATCACCTCATCACCTGTTCTGAAATGCCCCAGAGTCTGCAACAGCGCTAAGCAAGCGGCACCACGAAGACCAAGGAGCTCTCCAAATAGGCCAGGGACAAAGTTGTGGAGAAGTACAGATCTGTGTTTGGTTATAAAAAAATATCAGAAACTTTGAACATCCCACAGAACACCGTTAAATCCATTATAAAAAAATGGAAAGAACATGGCAACACAACAAACCTGCCAAGAGAGGGCCGCCTGCCAAAACTCACAGACCAGGTAAGGAGGGCATTAATCAGAGAGGCAACAAAGAGTCCAAAGATAACCCTGAAGGAGCTGCAAAGCTCCACAGTGGAGATTGGAGTATCTGTCCATAGGACCACCTTAAGCCGTACACTCCACAGAGCTGGGCTTTACAGAAGAGTGGCCAGAAAAAAACATTGCTTAAAGAAAAAAAATGGTGTTCGCCAAAAGGTATGTGGGAGACTTCCCAAACATATGGAAGAACGTACTCTGGCCAGATGAGACTAAAACGTTGTTTTTTTTGCCATAAAGGAAAATACAATGTCTGGCACAAACCCAACCCTTCTCATCACCCTGAGAACACCATCCCCACAGTGAAACATTATGGTGGCAGCATCATGCTGTGGAAATGTTTTTCATCGGCAGGGACTGGGAAACTGATCAGAATTGAAGGAATGATGGATAGCGCTAAATTACAGGGAAATTCCTGAGGGAAACCTTTTTCAGTCTTCCAGAGATTTGAGACTGGGATGGAGGTTCAGCTTCCAGCAGGACAATGACCCTAAGCATACTGCTAAAGCAACAATCAAGTGGTTTAAGGGGAAACATTTAAATGTCTTTGAATGACCTAGTCAAAGCCCAGATCACAATCCAATTGAGGATCTTTGGTATGACGTAAAGATTGCTGTACACCAGCGGAACCCATCCAACTTGATGGAGCTAGAGCAGTTTTTCCTTGAAGAATGGGCAAAATTCCCAGTGGCTAGATGTGCCAAGCTTATAGAAACATTCCCCAAGAGACTTGCAGCTCTAATTACTGCAAAAGGTGTCTCTACAAAGTATTGACTTTCGGGGGGCTGAATAGTTGTGCACACTCAAGTTTGCTGTTTTTTGTCTTATTTCTTGTTTGTTTCACAATAAAACATATTTTGCATCTTCAAAGTGGTAGGCATCTTGTGTAAATAAAATGATACAAACCCCACAAAAATCCATTTTAATTCCAGGTTGCAAGGCAACAAAATAGGAAAAATGCCAAGGGGGTGAATACTTTTGCAAGCCATTGTATACCCTCCACAATCTAATTGACTAATAAGTTAACCTAAACAAAGGCTAAATCTACTCATGTTTGGTAGACTTCAAGAACGCATTTTATTCAATTTGGTGTGAAGGTATTTTTCTATAAACTAATACAAAGTGGGATTGGAGGGAAAACATATGTCGTTATTAAATCAATGTACAATAAAAACAAATGTGCGGTTAAAATTGGCAACAATCAAACATACTTCTTCTCTCAGGGACAAGGAGTGAAGCAGGGCTGCTCAATAAGTCCAACACTATAGTCACTATAGTTCCTCCAGAACTTTCATTACACACACCTGTTCCCTATTCCAACTGATTAGTACTTGTATAAGTGTTCCCTTTGGTTTCCATTGGGCTGTCAATTGTTATTACAATGTTCGTTGGTGCGTGTGCTGTTTGTTTTGGGCTTTCGTACCCTTGTGGATTGCGCATATGATTACGGGTCTCGTCTCGTGCTTTATTCATTGTGTTATTTATTATGTGTTATATATGTGGTATATGTGTTATTTATTCAAGGTACTCCTCGTTCTTTTGTTTGCATTTCAGCCCTGTGTTTTTGTTACGTGTTTGTTTGGTCTTCGTCCCTGTGCCCTTACATGGCACGCCGTAATTTGGGCTTAATAAAAAAAACTATTACGCATTCCTGCGCCTGTCTCCGATCCTTCACGCCAACGTGACTACTATTTAACATCTACATTAATGAATTGGCAAAAACATTTGAAGAATCTGCAGCGCCTGGTCTCACCCTACACAACACCGAAATCAAGTGTCCACTGTACGCAGATGACCTGGTACTGCTGTCTCCATTACAGCAGCTCTGACAGTAAACCTAAAAACCCAGAATATAATGATTTTCCAAAAGAGGTCCGGAAAGCAGGATTAAATATCAGCAACACAGGTAGCTTTCACATGCCTGTGAACGAGCTGAGACAAAGCAAGAAGAGCATCCAATGGCATTAATTAAAGAACCCATTTCTCTATATGGCAGCTAGGTATGGGGTCCACTCTCTAATGATGAATTTACCAAATGGGTAAAACAATCAATCAAAATGCCGCATGCAGAGTTTTGCAAGACAGCATTGCAACTGCAAAGAAAAACTCTAATGTAGTTGTTAAGCTCGTCTTTTGAATGAGGAGACCAAGGTGCAGCGTGGTAGGCGAACATCTTACTTTGATTAAAATGAACACCGAAAAAACAACCAAATACAAAACGAACGTAAAGATCTGCAGGCTACACAGCAACTATACAAAATCAAGATCCCACAAACTAAGGTGGGAAAAAGGCTGCCTAAGTATGATCCCCAATCAGAGACAACGATAGACAGCTGCTTCTGATTGGGAACCATACCAGGCCAAACAAAGAAATAGTACAACTAGATTGCCCTAGTCACACCCTGACCTAACCAAAATAGAGAATTAAAAGGATCTCTAAGATCAGGGCGTGACAGTAGTGCAGATTCAAAAAAGAGACCTCACATTTTACAAACATCTAAAAAACAAGGGACCCCGAAACATTTCATCACACATTTCATCACACACCCCTAGTCAAGAGATGAAATGAGAGAAGGGCCCTCCGCCAGCTGGTTCTGAGGCTCAGTTCACTATCCCAAACCAACCCCATAGAGCCTCAGGACAGCACTCAGACAATTTGGCCCAAACAAATCATCACAAAGCAAAAAGAAAATAATATCTTATTGGAAAGACACCACAAAAAATCTAAGTCAACATCAATGCTATTTGTCTCTACAGACAGTACATGGTGGCAGACTATCTGACCACCGTGACTGATAGAAAACTGAGGAAAACACAGACTAGGTACAGACTCAGTGAGCATAGTCAGGCTATAGACACCGGTCGTCACAGGCAAACTTGGCTGCCCACAGAGGACAGGCTGTGCTCACTCTGCTCCAAGGGAGAGGTTGAGACAGAGCTGCATTTCCTATTACACTGTGACAAATACTCAGACCTAAGAGAATATTTCTTTCCCAAAATGATCATCCAGGACAACGGGTTTGAAACTATAAAAGATGAAGAAAAAATCAGATATGTCTTAAGTGAAAATCCAAAATGTGCAGTTTTGGGAGCCAAATATGTTTCCTCCTGCCAAAACCTGAGGTACAGTCAGTGAAAAGTGCAATGTTATGTCAATAACATTTTCCGTTGAGTTTTGTTTTGGCTTTCATACCTTGTCATGTGGCATCTCAGTCATGTTGAGACTGATCTACTACTATTGCTTTAATGTATTATTATTATCATTAATATTGTTGTCATATTATTGATGCCTTATTGCTGTTGGTCCCGCCATTTTTTTTATATGTATATTTTGACAATGTAAGTAAATAAAATCTACTGAATTGAATTGATAGAGAGAGAGAGAGAGAGAGAGAGAGAGAGAGAGAGAGAGAGAGAGAGAGAGAGAGAGAGAGAGAGAGAGAGAGAGAGAGAGAGAGAGAGAATAAAGCAAGATATAGCGACAGAGAGAGAACGAGAGTGAAACAGAGTGAAAGAAAGAGGAGAGTGGTTGAAGATGGGAGCAGTGCGGTTTAGGAAATGTTTTTTCATTTTGTGCATTAGCAATCACTTACGATATTTATAAAGCCTCTGTGATGGACATTTTACACGTGTTTGTCTTAAAACTAATTTCTGTGTTCTATTCATGTGCTGTTCTAATAACCAATTTCTGGAATTTAGACAACACAACCCTTTAAATGGTGGTTATGGTAGAAAGGTTGGCGGGAAATTGTTGGTAATCAAAGAGTGCTTCTATGAATGCTTTCAAAACAAGGCATGACACATACATTTGGCTGTTCACAAATTAAATGTGTGATGGATTTGAGAGAAAAAAAAACTAAAGAAGAAACTCTATTGCTCATATTCAGTTGGTTCATGGACCTCAGGAGTTAAGGCGGAATAGCTGAACCCAGATCAGTACTTTGATGTTCATCTTATAGCCCGGTGGTAAACCCCTCCCACTCTCTCTTAACCTGTGTCCAATTCTCTCTCTCTCTCTCTCTCTCTCTCTCTCTCTCTCTCTGTCTCTCTGTCTATCTCTCTCTGTCTCTCTCTCTCTCTCTCTCTCTCTCTCTAGCCTTCATACTGTATCTCTTCACCCTTTCCCTCTCATTCCTCTCGTACACTACCCTCAGTTCTCTCTCCCTCTCATTACTCTCGAACACTACCCTCAGTTCTCTCTCCCTCTCATTCCTCTCGAACACTACCCTCACTTCTCTCTCCCTCTCATTACTCTCGAACACTACCCCTCCATTCTCTCTCCCTCTCATTACTCTCGAACACTACCCTCAGTTCTCTCTCCCTCTCATTCCTCTCAAACACTACCCTCACTTCTCTCTCCCTCTCATTACTCTCGAACACTACCCCTCCATTCTCTCTCCCTCTCATTACTCTCGTACACTACCCTCAGTTCTCTCTCCCTCTCATTCCTCTCGAACACTACCCTCACTTCTCTCTCCCTCTCATTCCTCTCGAACACTACCCTCACTTCTTTCTCCCTCTCATTCCTCTCGAACACTACCCTCAGTTCTCTCTCCCTCTCATTCCTCTCAAACACTACCCCTCCATTCTCTCTCCCTCTCATTCCTCTCGAACACTACCCTCACTTCTCTCTCCCTCTCATTCCTCTCGAACACTACCCTCACTTCTTTCTCCCTCTCATTCCTCTCAAACACTACCCCTCCATTCTCTCTCCCTCTCATTCCTCTCGAACACTACCCTCACTTCTCTCTCCCTCTCATTCCTCTCGAACACTACCCTCACTTCTCTCTCCCTCTCATTCCTCTCGAACACTACCCTCACTTCTTTCTCCCTCTCATTCCTCTCGAACACTACCCTCAGTTCTCTCTCCCTCTCATTCCTCTCAAACACTACCCCTCCATTCTCTCTCCCTCTCATTCCTCTCGAACACTACCCTCACTTCTCTCTCCCTCTCATTCCTCTCGAACACTACCCTCACTTCTTTCTCCCTCTCATTCCTCTCAAACACTACCCTCACTTCTCTCTCCCTCTCATTCCTCTCAAACACTACCCCTCCATTCTCTCTCCCTCTCATTCCTCTCGAACACTACCCTCACTTCTCTCTCCCTCTCATTCCTCTCGAACACTACCCTCACTTCTCTCTCCCTCTCATTCCTCTCAAACACTACCCCTCCATTCTCTCTCCCTCTCATTCCTCTCGTACACTACCCTCACTTCTCTCTCCCTCTCATTCCTCTCGAACACTACCCTCACTTCTCTCTCCCTCTCATTCCTCTCGAACACTACCCTCACTTCTCTCTCCCTCTCATTCCTCTCGAACACTACCCTCACTTCTCTCTCCCTCTCATTCCTCTCGAACACTACCCTCACTTCTCTCTCCCTCTCATTCCTCTCGAACACTACCCTCACTTCTCTCTCCCTCTCATTCCTCTCAAACACTACCCCTCCATTCTCTCTCCCTCTCATTCCTCTCAAACACTACCCCTCCATTCTCTCTCCCACTCTTTCCTCTTGAACATTATCCCGCACTTCTCTCTCCCACTCGTTCCTCTTCAACATTATCCCTCACTTCACTCTCCCACTCTTTCCTCTTGAACATTATCCCTTACTTCTCTCTCCCACTCGTTCCTCTTGAACACTAGCCACCCCTCACCCCTGACTTCTCTCTCCATCTCTCCTCTGCACTCATTCAAATGAATGTTTCATCAATGAACTCCCCTTCCTCTTCTCGTCCTCCTTTTTATAATTGATGTCTTCTTTCAAAGTGGAGATCAATAAGACAGACTGGGTAGTGGAGCCTTACGTCAGCTCTACCATACCATAGTAAGTGTTTCAAACCAAGGCTTGGCCCCAGCCTCAGCGGAGCTCAGCCATACTTTAGTTTGGCTCTCAAACCTACAGTACATAGCACCTGGCTCTGTCCCTACCTGTCTCTGTCCCTACCTGGCTCTGTCCCTACCTGGCTCTGCTCTATCCTGACACTCTTAAACCTAGCTATCCTGGCCGTATTTGAAGATTAGTTCTACTGTTTACTGGCTCCATCAAGCTTAGGGCTCCTGAACCAATCAGCACCTTAGCTCAGCTCTATCCTGGATCTCTGAAACATGCAACTCTTGCCACTAGCCTCAACTTTACTCTATCCTGACCTTAACATTATTCATTATTCTACCCTTTTAAGTTTCTGTACCCTGCCTCACACACACGCTCAGCTCAAAACCACTACTCTCTCAATACACGTCCCTTTGCATTGTCTTCCCTCTACTCAAAGGAATGTGACACAAACACAGAGCAAAGTCATCACAAATCCTTTTTCAAGAAAATGATAGATGCAATCACAGTGCAATAATTACAAAGTACAAAGCTCAAAGATTCTTTATCAGATCCTAACTATAACAAGTTTGGCGTACCACAGTGTTAGGCCAGAGAGAGAAAAAGAGAGAGAGAGAGATACGGAGAGAGAGATATGTAGACCGAGAGATAGATGCAGAGACAGAAGGGGAGCAGAGAGAGAGAGAGAGAGAGAGAGAGAGAAAGGGGGCAGAGAGAGAGATGCAGAGAGAGAGATAGGATCACAGAGAAGGGGCAGAGAAAGAGAGAGATGCAGAGAGAGAAGGGCCAGAGAGAGACAGAGATGCAGAGAGAGAGAAGGGGCAGAGAGATAGAGATGCAGAGAGAGAAGGGAAAGAGAGAGAGATGCAGAGAGATAGAAGGGGTAGATAGAGAGAAAGATGCAGAGAGAAGGGGCAGAGAGAGATGCAGAGAGAGAGAACGGGCAGAGATAGAGATGCAGAGAGAGAAGGGACAGAGAGAGACAGAGATGCAGACAGAGAGAGAGATTGAGAATGAGAGAGAAAAAAGAAAGGGGGAACAAAATAACATGAAAAAGAGAAAATAGAATGCAATAGACCTAAAAGATCCTTTGCTCCATTCTAGCCTGACGTCAGACTTGATGGATTGTTCCCTATGTGTGGTCCAGTGAGTGAAGAACCCTCTCTTAAATATATAAGATGGAATGGAGCTGGGGAGATGAAATAGTGAGAAGAAGATGGGATAGAGGGATGGGCTGGGAAAGGGACGGAGTGGAGAGGTGATCTATGTATTTGAAAGGAGGTCTGGAGAGATACAGAAGGTTATGAATTAGAGAGGAGCTTTGGAGTTGATAGATGGATGAAAAAGAGTAAAATAAAAGGAAACAGGAGCATGTCAGGGTCTGGAGAGCAAGGGAGAGGCTGGAAGTGGGTGAGGTGGATATATGGAAGAGGTGTGTGTGGGGTAGAGAGAGAGAGTGGGATAGAAGTATTTGAAGGGGGGGTGAGAACAGGGATAGATGAGCTGAGAGAGCCTGCTCCATCTGTGATCTGTCTCTGTCTGTGTGTGTGTGTGTGTGTGTCCATGTACCAGCTATGCTCGGTCTGGACCCACCAGTTTGTCCAGACCAAGTGTGTCTTTGTTGTGAACTGTATGTAAATACATTTCCAGATTCTGTTTGACTCTCTGGGCTTATCTCTGTATGTGAATTGCATACTTCCATGGGTGTGTTTTCTTTGTATTTTTCTCCCCTGTCTCTCTCTCCCTCACTCTCTCTCCTTCCCTCTCTCCCCTCTATTTCTCTTCTTCCCCCTCCCTTTATATTTATACCCATCCCTCCCACCTTCCCTCCCTCCCTTTCTCCTATACCCTATCTCTCTCTCTCTCTCTCTCTCTCTCTCTCTCTTGCTTCCTCTGTCCCTTTCTCCCTCCCTCCCTCTCTCTCTCTCTCTCTCGCTCTCTATCCCTCTCTCTCTCTTTCTCAGTATGTGATTTATGGTGTAGAGGGAATGGTGCTGGCGTGTTGATGAGGCAGCCTTTATTTACTCAGCTAGTCGCCATCGTGACTGCATCCAGCACTGATGAATGGACCCAGAGAGAGTGGGATGAGTAGAGAGGAATGAAGGGAGGAAGAGAGGGATGAGTGGGGAGGAATGAAGGGAGGAAGAGAGGGATGAGTAGAGAGGAATGAAGGGAGGAAGAGAGGGATGAGTAGAGAGGAATGAAGGGAGGAAGAGAGGGATGAGTGGGGAGGGAAAAGTAATGAGGGAAAAAGGGAGGGTGAGGGGTAGAAGTAGAGAGGAGAAAGGGTGATGAATAAGTAAGACAAGGAAGAAGGAGGGAAAATGGAGAAAAAGAGAAAGGGATATATACATACAAATATAAAAATAGGGAGAGATGGATTCATGGAAAGAGAAAGGTAAACGAAGATAGGTTAAGAGAGATAACTTAAGAGAGAAAGGGGGAGGGGAGAGGGGTGTAATCTCCCAGGAACACTATCATAATTGTCACATTTGATCAGCAAGGAACTCTAGTTAAGTTCATGGACCACTGCCTTTCCCCAACCTCCCACACACAGAGACAGAAACACACACACACAAACAAACACATACAAACACACACACGGCACAAACACAAAGAGGAAGAAGCAGTTCAGAGTATCATTTACATGTGTTGTGCTGGATTCCACCTTGCCAAAACATCCCCAAAGCACAGCTCTGTTGTCTATCTTAATTGAAACAAGGAAGAGGAGCCAATTACAAAGAGGATTGGGTGAGAAATAAAGAGGAAGACAGAGAGAGCAGAGAGAGAGGCTCAATTAAAATAAAAAGAGAAGGTGTGTGAAATGAGAGGGGTATTGGGACAATGAATGCATAAAGTAGCTGTTCTTAGAGTTGTTTGAATTGATTGAGTTGATAGAGTTGTTATATTTGTCAGAGTTTATATAGTTGATAGAGTTCTTAGATGTGTTAGAGTTGATAAAGTTCTTAGAGTTGATAGAGTTCTTAGATGTTTTTTTTATTTTACCTTTATTTAACTAGGCAAGTCAGTTAAGAACAAATTCTTATTTTCAATGACAGCCTAGGAACAGTGGGTTAACTGCCTGTTCAGGGGCAAAACAACAGATTTGTACCTTGTCAGCTCAGGGGTTTGAGCTTGCAACCTTCCAGTTGCTAGTCTAACACTGTAACCACTAGGCTACCCTGCCACCCCAGGGTATGTGTTAGAGTTGATAAAGATCTTAGAGTTCATAGATTTGATAGAGTTGTTAGAGTTGATAGAGTTGATATAGTTGATAAAGTTGATAGAGTTGTTAGGTTTGATGGAGTTGATATAGTTGACAGAGTTGATATAGTTGATAAAGTTGATAGAGTTATTAGAGTTCTTAGAGTTGATAGAGTTGTTCGAGTTCATAGAGTTGATCATTTTAATACAGTTATTGGAGTTCTTATAGTTGATAGAGTTGTTGGAGTTCATAGAGCTGACAGAGTTGTTAGAGTTCACAAGTTCTTAGAGTTCTTAGAGTTGTTGGAGTTGATAGAGTTGTTAGTGTTGATAGAGATGACAGATTTGACAGAGTTGTTAGAGTTGATAGAGATGAGAGTTGTTAGAGTTCATAAAGTTGTTAGAGTTCATCGAGTTGAAAGAGTTTTTTAGAGTTGAACGAGTTCTTAGATTTGTTAGAGTTTAAGAATATCTTAAAGTTCTAAGAGTTGATAGAGTTGATAGCTGATGTAGTTGATAGACTTGACAGCGTTGTTAGAGTTTTAGAGTTGATAGTTGTTAGAGTTGATAAAGTTCATAGAGTTGTCAGTGTTTTTAGAGGGTATAGAGTTTTTAGAGTTCTTAGAGTTTTTAGAGTTGACGGAGTTGATAGAGTTATTAGAGTTATTAGAGATGAGAGTTGGAGTTGTTATTGTTCTTAGTGTTCTTAGAGTTCATAGAGTTCATACTGTACAGTTGATTAAGTTGTTAGAGTTATTAGAGTTGACATAGTTCTTAGAGTTCTTAGAGATGATTGAATTGATGAAGTTGTTAGAGATGATAGAGTTGATAAAGTTGTTAGAGTTGATAGAGCAGATAGAATTCTTAGAGTTGATAGAGTTGATATAGTTGCTGGAGTCCTTCTTAGAGTTCTTATTGAGGCAGAATAATGGAATGAGACAGTTCAGCAGGGGTCCTAGTTTAAATGAAGGCAGAGAGTTGATAGAGTTGATAGAGTTGATGGAGTTGTTAAAGTTGATGGAGTTGATAGAGTTGACAGAGTTGCTAGGGTTGGTAGATTTAATAGAGCTTATAGAGTTGATAGAGTTGCTGGAATTCTTCTTAGAGTTCTTATTGAGGCAGAATAATGGAATGAGACAGTTCAGCAGGGGTCCTAGTTAAAATGAAGGCATAGAGTTGATAGAGTTGACAGAGTTGCTAGGGTTGATAGATTTAATAGAGCTTATAGAGTTGATAGAGTTGCTGGAATTCTTCTTAGAGTTCTTAATGACGCAGAGGAGTGGAATGAGACAGTTCAGCTGGTGTCCTAGTTTAAACTAAGTAAGTCTAGTAAACAAAGCCTTCAACAACAAGCTCTAACAAACTCTCTAGACCAAATGAGAGCTTCAACAGTAGGGAAGAGAGACCGAGAGAGAGAGAGAGAGAGAGAGAGAGAGAGAGAGAGAGAGAGAGAAAGAGAGAGAGAGAGAGTATATGAGAGAGCGAGAGAAAGAGAGGGGAGAGAGTGTATGAGAGAGCGAGAGAGAAAGAGAGAGAGGAGAGAGTGTATGAGAGAGCGAGAGAAAGAGAGAGAGGAGAGAGTGTATGAGAGAGAGAGAAAGGAGAGCGAGAGAGTGGGTAGAGAGAGAGAGAGAGAGAGAGAAAGGAGAGTGAGAGAGAGTAGAGAGAGAGAGAGAGGAGAGAGTGTGTGAGAGCGAGAGAGAGAGAGAGAGAGAGAAAGGAGAGTGAGAGAGAGAGTAGAGAGAGAGAGTAGAGAGAGAGAGAGGAGAGAGTGTGTGAGAGTGAGAGAGAGAGAGAGAGAGAGAGAGAGAGAGAAAGGAGAGTGAGCGAGAGAGTAGAGAGAGAGAGAGAGAGAGAGAGAGAGAGAGAGAAAGGAGAGTGAGAGAGAGTAGAGAGAGAGAGAGAGGAGAGAGTGTGTGAGAGCGAGAGAGAGAGTAGATAGGGTCAAGAGGGAGATGGAGAGAAAAGGGGAGCACAGAGGAAGAGTGAAAGTGAGAGAGGAGGGGAGATATTAGAGTGAGAATAGATGGAACACCATACATTCTAACGCAGTAGAGCTTAGAATGAAGACAGATATACACAACACAAGCTGTGCTGATAGTCGGAGTGTGTGTCAGTATGTGTGTGTGTGTGTGTGTGTGTGTGTGTGTGTGTGTGTGTGTGTGTGTGTGTGTGTGTGTGTGTGTGTTGTTAGGCATGTCACCACCACTTATCAGTTGCAAAAAGAGCAGGTCAAGCACCCCAAATCGCCGTCTTTCTACACCTCCCCCCTCTCTCTTGCTCAACAAAACTAACCGAAAAAATGAAATGGCCATAAAATAACAGAGAAAAGCTGTATGATGGTCTCTGCTCAGGTTTAGGTCAATGGCGGTCATGTGTACATTTGTTTTAGTTATTTTCAGTTCAGCATGTACTCACACTCAAACCATAATTAGGAAGTCAAAGAAAAAGGAGTACGAGATGCTAAAATAATGACACTTTGTTTAATTCTGTGCTCGTGTAACGGAGACAAGAATATGCTGTAAACCCACAGCTAGCTTAAAATGTCACCAATAAGGCCTCCCGGGTGGCGCAGTCTCTGTGCCACCAGAGACTCTGGGTTTGAGCCCAGGCTCTGTCGTAGCCGGCAGCGACTGGGATGTCCATGGGGCGACGCACAATTGGCCTAGTCCTCTGGGTTAGGGAGGGTTTGTCCGGTAGGCATATCCTTGTCTCATCGCGTACTAGTGACTCCTGTGGCAGGCTGGGTGCAGTGCACGCTGATCAGGTCGCTAGGTGTACGGTGTTTCCTCCGACACATTGGTGCGGCTGTCTTCCAGGTTGGATCCGCGCTGTGTTAAGAAGCAATGCGGCTTGGTCGGGTTGTGTTTCGGAGGACGCATGGCTCTCGACCTTCATCTCTCCCGAGCCCGTACTGGAGTTGTAGCGATGAGACAAGACAATGACTACTAATAATTGGATACCATGAAAAAGGGGGTGAATTAAAAAACGTTTTTTTTAAATGTCACCAATAGAGCTATCGAATTGGATCCTTTTCTATAGCTCGACTCGTTGGTACGTTGTCAAGGGGGATGGTGACGTGTGTTTACAATCAGAGGGAAACTGATTCGAGCCTGGTAAAGCGACAGGGACAGTGGGAGAAGCAAAACTGTTAGCATCCCACTGATGTCAGTTTCACTCCAATGATATAAAAGTGCTAAACAAAAAAGATAATCTGATAATATGGGAACATCTTTTTACTCTTCAGCTTCACACCTTGTCCTATTATTACCTGTTGGCCCACACACACAGAGAGTGAATCAAACTAGCTATTGTTCAAGAGCAAATTAGGGCTCTGTAAATTCATCGGAAGTGTATAGATTGGGGAAAAGAAGACCATCCCAACAGGGCAGACATTTTAAATTACAGAGAAGAAATAGGAAATTACTGGGCTACTGATTACAGGAAACAGCTGTGTTTCAGAGCTGTTTTTATCAGTTGAATTAATCTGTGTGGCTATAGAGGAACGTGCATTTTACAAAGTCCTCCCCTCAATACTCTCTCTCTCTCTCTCTCTCCCTCTCTCTCTCTCCCTCTCTCTCCCTCCCTCCCTCCCTCCCTCCCTCCCTCCCTCCCCCTCCCTCCCTCCCTCCCTCCCTCCCTCCCTCCCTCCCTCCCTCCCTCCCCCTCCCTCCCTCCCTTCCTTCCTTCCATCCTTCCTTCCTTCCTTCCTTCCTTCCTTCCTTCCTTCCTCTCATACAAGCACACACACACACACACAGACATTCAAACACACACACCTCCTCAATTCTAAGTGGATGGAGCTCAACAATGAGAGTCAAAGATTAATGAACCTCATTAGCAGTTCTCTGAGGGAAAAACACATTTACTCACACACAGGAATACACGCGTCTCTACATGCACGTACGCACACACATACACGTACACAGATATACAGCAAAACTCACATCCCGCACACACACACGTACACAGATATACAGCAAAACTCACATCCCAATACAGAGAAGCACAACCAGCAACTCGTACTATACTACAAGGACTGAGATTTCACCATAAGCTCTGCATTGATACATACAATACATGGTCAAAAGTAAGAGGACGCCTGCTTGTCGAACATCTCTTTCCAAAATCATGGACATTAATATGGAGTTGGTGTCCCTTTGCTGCTATAACAGCCTCAACTCTTCTGGGGAGGCTTTCCACCAGACATTGGAATATTACTGCGGGGACTTCCATTCAGCCACAAGAGCATTAGTGAAGTTGGACTCTAGTGTTGGGCGATTAGGCCTGGCTCGCAGTCGGCGTTCCAATTCATCCCAAAGGTGTTCAGTCAGGGCTGAGGGTTGAGGTAAAAAAATAAAAAATGGTGCCGTTTGGTATTCTTAAGAGGTTAATATAAGGAATTTGAAATCATTAATATTTTTTACTTTTTATACTTAACCCTTATGCAGTCTTAACATGCTGTATACTCCCTTGTCCTAAGGGTCAAATATGGCCTGCCTTCACTAAACCCCTCAAATATTTTGCATGAAGAAACATCCTGTCATTCATGACAAACTTTGTGAATATCTGGGTTTCCCTCTTCACAATGCAGAAAGACTGCATTTAATCAGTGGACACCACTTGTTTTTATTAGAACACACCTGTCATAATTGTTTTCCTTACAAAAGTAGAGGTTTATTATTGATATTATTATTGTTATTATTGCTAAAGGTACTACATAGATGTAAAAGTGATGTTTTTAGTAAGAGATAGCACTTGTATAGTCTAAGAAATTGTCACGTCCTGACCTTAGTTCCTTTTTTTATGTCTCTGTTTTAGTTTGGTCAGGGCGTGAGTTGGGGTGGGCATTCTATGTTTTGTATTCTATGTTTTGTATTTCTGTGTTTGGCCTGGTATGGTTCCCAAAGAGGCAGAGGCAGCTGTCGATCGTTGTCTCTGATTGAGAACCATACTTAGGCAGCCTGTTTTCCCACTATGGGTGGTGGATAGTTATTTTCTGTTTAGTGTTTTGTTGCACCGTGCAGAACTGTTCGTTTGTCAGTTTGTTAGTTTTGTTATATCTGTGTTCATTAGATAAATATGGACACATACCACGCTGCACCTTGGTCCTCTTCTCCTTCTCCCGATGACAATCGTTCCAGAAAGTAACAGAAATGTTCTGAATGTAGTTTTGATTGCATTCTATTGAAGGGAAACAAAAACAGTCTTGAACTTTTTTTGGCAACATAGTGATGTATTCTAATATACTGTACAATGTCGAATTCAACTACAAAATACTAGTCTTATCCCATATGTTGAACCATTGCCCCTACCTACAACATGTATAAACAACAACAATAAATAAGAATAAAATCAGATAATAGATACATAACAAAAATGTGAAGAACATTAATCAATCAACTCTAATTAGCACATGTAGGACAGTATGCAAGTGTGTGTGCATGGACTTTGCAGATGTATTTTCCACATGTGCAGCACACAGTATTTGTATTATAGTCCTTCTTTGGGGGGCAGAATTGGCATCTCCTTTTGCCTGCCCCATTTGCAGCCTCATGTGGATCAAGACAAGATTCAGCCCCCTGAACATATTTCACAAGAGCTGCAGAGACTGCTGTGCGGGGGAGGTGCTCCCTTCTTTGAATGTGTGGTGTTACAAGTGCTTTTCCCAGCTGCTCCAGGAATGCCCGTCTCTTGTTCCACCTATCAGGCATCCAGGTAGGGTTGATCTTGTTCCATATCACAAAGGCATTGTATGAGGACACATCATACATGACCGGAGGCCAGTAAGCAGTCATCCTCCTGCAGCTATAAGTTCGTATCACCTTGTCTTTGTTGTCCACACCTCCTTTGTTGTGGTTGTAGTCCAGGATGATGGCTGGCTTCCTGTCCTCACGATCACTGATCTCAGCTGTTTTGTGCAGTGTGCTCAGGAGGACCACATTCTTGTTCCTCTTTGGGAGATAAGACACTAGAGTGGTGCTGGGCGTGAAGACAAACTTTGATGAGAAGGCCTCTCTCCCCCTTGTTGCGAGGAGTGCAGGGGTGGAGCTCAGGCTTGTTCTTTCTAACTGTGCCAACCATGGTGATCTTCCTCTTCAGGAGCTGCTGGCTGAGTTCAATCAGTAGCACACATAATCTAAATGTCTCATTGTGTGTGTGTGTGTGTGTGTGTGTTTGTGTGTGTGTGTGTGTGTGTGTGTGTGTGTGTGTGTGTGTGTGTGTGTGTGTGTGTGTGTGTGTGTGTGTGTGTGTGTGTGTGTGTGTGTGTGTGTGTGTGTGTGTGTGTGTGTGTGTGTGTGTGTGTGTATTTGTGGTGTGTAGATGATTTTATAACTGCTGGGTCAAAAATGACCCTAAGACAATCTTTGTACCCTGGTGGTGTACAGCTTTCATGGAAATATGAACAAAGGCAGTTTCACTTTTTCTGATTTTGGGGTCACTCTAGGAAAAGTAATCAAATTTCAAGATTAAAAAAATACAATTTAGGGGGGTTTCTCTGCTGTTAAACAAAGTGGCGGGTAATGTTTGACCCTTAAGACAACACAAGGGATAAGTAGATTTAAAACCAAATACTTTTAGACTTTTACTAAAGTCATATTTTACTGGGTGACTTTCACTTTTACTTGAGTCATTTTAAATTAAGGAGTCTTTATTTTTACTCAAGTATGACAATTGCCTACCTTTTCCACCACTGTATCCTACAAACCATGATTCGACCGTTGGACTATCAGATGGTGTAGCGTGATTCATTACTCCAGAGATCACGTTTCTACTGCTCCAGAGTCCAATGGCAGCGAGATTTACACCACTCCAGCCAACACTTGGCATTGCACATGGACATCTTAGGCTTGTGTGGGGCTGCTCGGTCCTGGAAACCCATTTCATGAAGCTACCAACGATTAGTTATTGTGCTGACGTCTTTTCCAGAGGCAGTTTGGAATTCGGTAGTGATTATTGCAACCGAGGACAGATGATTTTTTTTCTGTGAGCTTGTGTGGCCTACTACCTCGCGAGTGAGCTGTTGTTGCTCCTAGATGTCTCCAATTCACAATAACAGCACTTACAATTGACCAGGGCAGCTCTAGCAGAGCAGACATTTGACGAACTGACTTGTTGGAATGGTGGTATGTTGAAAGTTACTGAGCTCTTCAGTAAGGCCATTCTACTGCTAATATGTGTCTATGGAGATTGAATGGCTGGTGCTCAATTTTCAAATCAAATGTATTTATTATTTATTTATGATTTTATACACGTATCAGCAATGGGTGTGGCTGAAATAGCCGAATCCACTCATTTGAAGCCGTGTCCACATACATTGTATATGCACACCATTTTCCCCTTTGGCTTTAGCCACTATAAAAACCCTACTCCAGATGGTGGCCAACCAGATCACACTAGCCAATTAACTTGTGTTGTGAGGTTCACGAAAGCTTGGCCTAGGTGTGCACTGGAACATGGTGACAATAAGCATTAGGGCAAATATTCTGTCATTCTCCTCTGCCTTGATGTTACTAGTACTTGAAAGGAAGACTGATAGATTCTGTCCAGATATGTACATAGACAGATAAATAGACCGAAAGACACATACTATACAGAGATAAGAGATACTTTGTGCATATGCGTATCACTGCATTTGATGGATACTGAATGCTCTTTCAGTGACAGTGACACGCCCACAAACCCATCAATACTGTAAGTGAAGCATCATAAAGTCTTTAAAACATATTTCCTCCTCTTAGCCCCATCCATTTTCATCTAGGATGATAATACAGGATGGCATGGAATTTACAGCTAACTGAATTCCCATGTGGGCCAATAGAATGGCTCTCGTAAATATTCTATGCACGGGGGGGTCCCGTTTTGCCATCACCACAGAGCTCTCTATGGTGCTGAAATAATATATAGGAACCCTGTGTGTGTGTGTGTGTGTGTGTGTGTGTTTACAACCCCTCATAAATATCCAGGCACATGGGAATTCCCCATACCATTCAACCACCTCTGGAGCTAACCATGGTCCTGAAATAGTCTTTAGGGACATCATAGGACCCCACATCAATCATAGGATCGGTTTACCCCCTCCTGTCATTCTGTCTTTTACTGTCTTCCATCCTCTCCTCCACTCTTTCCCTCCTTTGTCATCAATTCCAACTCTGCCAGTTATTGGAAATCAGAATGTTGGAAATCAGGATCCCAGGACTCCCTGGAACACAATGGCAATTGTTACTGAAAGGACTATCCTGAACAAATTTTAATAAAATGAAATGGGCATATATGAACGTGTAGGCTAGACCGACAGTTGAAGTCGGAAGTTTACATACACCTTAGCAAAATATATTTAAAACTCAGTTTTTCACAATTCCTTACATTTAGTCCTAGTTAAAATTCCCTTTCTTAGACATTTAATCCTAGTTAAAATGCCCTTTCTTAGGTCAGTTAGGATCACCCCTTTATTTTAAGAATGTGAATTGTCAGAATAATAGTAGCGAGAATGATTTATTTCAACTTGTATTTATTTCATCACATTCCCAGTGGGTCAGACGTTTACATACATTCAATTAGTATTTGGTAGCAATGCCTTTAAATTGTTTAACTTGGGTCAAACATTTTGGGTAGCCTTCCACAAGCATCCCACAATAAGTTGGGTTAATTTTGGCCCATTCCTTCAGACAGAGTTGGTGTAACAGAGTCAGGTTTGTAGGCCTCCTTACTCGCACACACTTTTTCAGTTATGCCCACAACTTTCCTATAGGATTGAGATCAGGGCTTTGTGATGGCCACTCCAATACCTTGACTTTGTTGTCCTTAAGCCATTTTGCCAAAACTTTGGAAGTATGCTTGGGGTCATTGTCCATTTGGAAGACCCATTTGCGACCATGCTTTAACTTCCTGACTGATGTCTTGAGATGTTGCTTCAATATATCCATGTCATTTTCATACCTCATACCCTACCCATCTATTTTGTGTAGTGGACCAGTCTCTCCTGCAGTAAAGCACCCCCACAACATGATGCTGCCACCCCCGTGCTACATGGTTGGGATGGTGTTCTTCGGCTTGCAAGCCTCCCCTATGTCCACCGAACATCGCGATGGTCATTATGGCCAAACAGTTCTATTTTTGTTTCATCTGACCAGAGGACATTTCTCCAAAAAGTATGATCTTTGTCCCCATGTGCAGTTGCAAACCGTAGTCTGTTTTTTATGGGGGTTTTGGAGCAGTGGCTTCTTCCTTGCCTTTCGGCTTATGACGATATAGGACTCGTTTTACTGTGGAAATAGATACTTTTGTACCTGTTTCCTCCAGCATCTTCACAAGGTCATTTGCTGTTGTTCTGGGATTGATTTGAACTTTTTGCACCAAAGTACGTTCATCTCAAGGAGACAGGACGCATCTCCTTCCTGAGTGGTATGACGGCTTCGTGGTCCCGTGGTGTTTATACTTGCGTACTATTGTTTGTACAGATGAACGTGGTACCTTCAGGCGTTTGGAAATCTCCCAAGGATGAACCAGACTTGTAGAGGTCATGATGTCAAGCAAAGTGTCACTGAGTTTGGAGATAGGCCTTGAAATACATTCACAGGTACACCTCCAATTGACTCAGATGATGTCAATTAGCCTTTCAAAAGCTTCTAAAGCAATGACATCATGTTCTGGAATTTTCCAAGCTGTTTAAAGACACAGTCAACTTAGTGTATGTAAACTTCCGACCCACTGGAATTGTGATACAGTGACTTATAAGTGAAATAATCTGTCTGTAAACAATTTTTGGAAAAATGACCTGTGTCATGCACAAAGTAGATGTCCTAACCGACTTGCCAAAACTATAGTTTGTTAACAAGACATTTGTGGAGTGTTTGAAAAACGAGTTTTAATGACTCCAACCTAAGTGTCTGTAAACTTCCGACTTCAACTGTATGTACACGTTACCAGTTACAATCACGCCTTTTGTATACCCTAATTCAACTTATATTTTATGAGGTACTGTAGAGACATACAAGTTATGTTTTTATAGTGTAAGGTACTTCAAGTACCATTATGTACAATCTGAACAAGTAACTGGGCCCAGATTCACAAAACACTTCTTACGCAAAAACGTATGAATCTTTTTAAGAAAAAAATGATGAAGTTCATACTATAGTTTGAAAGTTTAATTCCTCAACAATATCTTAACATTTTATGATTTTCTTACGAACTTCTCAAATATCATCTTATTAGTCTTCTTAAAATGTGTGTTTCTGGGCAACCAAATTAGCTTTGCTTTGGCAATCGTGTTAGCATATTTCGTACTGCGTTTACTGTTCAAAAACATACTCTTTGGTTTTAAATATTCAATACTGAAACTTTTAGATGAAGTTTGTCAGTGAATTAAGCATGTTTAATTTATTTTAATGAGATTATTATCTCACTGCCCAGGGTTTACCTATCTTGGAATTAAGAACAATTCCATTAACTTTGTTTTCAACTTTCTTAAATGTTTGCTTGAGGAGAAACATAAGAAGTAGACCAAGAATATTTCCAATAACCGTTTTAAGGAATAGCAACTTTGCTTAACATTCTTAATAAGTCTAGATTTAAGGAAAAAAATGGCAGTTCAGAAGAAATGTATTTTAAGAAGGTTTTGTGAATCTGGGCCCTGGAGGTGGGTGCATTAGCCACAAAGGGTTAACGATTTAACACTAGAACCAATGGGACTTGACACATACATGTTCATGGTATACTTAGTGTTCTGAAGTGTTTATTGTATACTTAAGCAATAAGGCCCAGGGAGGTGTGGTATATGGCAAATATACCACGGCCAACGGCTGTTCTTAGGCACAACGCATTGTGGAGTGCCTGGACACAGCCCTTAGCCGTGGTATATTGGCCATATATCACAAATCCCCAAGGAGCCTTTTTGCTATTTTAAAATGGTTATCAATGCAATTAGAGCAGAAAAATGAAATGTTTTGTCATACTCATGGCATGTGGTCTGATATACCACGGCTGTCAGCCAATCAACATTCAGGACTCAAACCACCCAGTTTACACTTAGTGTTCTGAAGTGTTCATGGTATATTAAAGGCAGTGTCAATACACAGTATTTCTTCCCTCCTTGAGAAACCAGCTATGCATTGTGCCCATTGTGGCCTTAATGTACTGTATTGTATTCCAAACTGAAGCTAACGAGGTGGGCGCACTAATCAGTGTCAACAGTGTTAACCCACTCCACAATGGTCATATTGTGAATACTAAGAGCAGGGTCACTGCATTGTGTTGTTGTCATTACATTTGTTAATGTACTCTACTGTGCGTTGTTGCGGTGGCACCTGCCAACGTTTCCATTGTACAGCCGAGTGGAAACATTTGTATTATCAACAATGAGATTACTCAGTCTCTGCCAAGATGGTTTACTAAACAACATGGAGTCATTACAATAATACAACATTACGCGATTCCAATGTCATGCTTAATTCTGTCTTCCTGTCCATGTTCTTGACTGCTATGCTCAGTACACTCTTAGAAAAAAGTGCTATTTAGAACCTAAAATGGTTCTCTGTCTGTCCCCATTGGATAACTCTTTGAAAAACCCTTTTTCGTTCCTGGTAGAACTCTTTTGGGTTCAATGTAGAACCCTATGTGGAAAGGGTTCCACATGGAACCCAAAAGAGTTCTACCTGGAATCAAAAAGTGGTCTATCTGGAAACAAAAAGGGTTATCACATGGGGACAGTCGAAGAACCCTTTTGGAACCTTTTCTCTAAGAGTGTAAAGCATGCCTGGCTGACGGATGGTTAGTGTTGTACATATGTCTAGCTGTGGCGTGCAGTGAGAATAATAGTGTCTTGAAGGACAACAGACATCATCATCCTACAGCAACCGTTTTGATTTGAATATGGTGGATGTGCATTCAAAATGTTTTTGTTTTGTGAGACCATTCAGTACATACTACTAACATAGTACTCAACTGTCAGTGTTTTTGTTTTCCTACAAAGGTACATTTATACAATGATCATTTTGTTCCATTTGTCTATCTGATTTTGATCATAAACATATGTTTTGCAACTAGGAAATACTAACAACATGTAGCGACAGTATCTTAGACAGGACACATATTTCAATCCAAATCATTCACAGCACCATAATTGACATGTTTTAGTTATGATCACTGTGATACCAGTGTGAGAACATGCCCCTCTCCTCCCAATAATACATGCCCCTCTCCTCCCTATAATAGTTTTGTGGTTTTTCATCTAATCATAAGCAAGTGCAGTTACATTTCATCACTATCCCACAAGGGTAGTATAACTGTCCTATCACCACTGGTATTAACTCTCATTCTCTAACTCACAATGCTAAACCAAGTCCTTAAAGGGGCAATCTGGGAATGGTATGCCTGATTCCATTTTTTTAGGTTTTAATTAATGATACCTTAGAAATGCCTCATTTGCTCACTTCAACTATCTTTCCCAATAAGAACCCAACATATAATATTATTTGACTCTATATACTCTACTTTAATACTATATCTTCAAGTATGGCTAAAATGCTTTGATCTAATGGATCAATTTGATTTCATGGATGGCCAGTCCTTGCGTCCATAGCTCTGTCTATGAATTTGATTGGTTACATCTCTCTCCTGTTCACCAAAACCAGTGTCAGGGTGACCACTTGTTGTTGTTTGATTCCTAGATTGCCCTTTAACCTTTTCCTGCAGTGGGCTAAATCAGGGTCACAGTGTTTCTTGGTAGTCTTAAACAAATCTAATTTGAAACAAAAGTATACACCTCACACACATGTTTATGGGCTTAGCATAAAGAAGACACCTGTACCATGTCAGATATATTGTTGAAATGTATTCAATTTTGAGTTTGCACCCCCAATATTACACTTTATATACATCACAGAAGACTGAAATATTACCGTTTGACATAGAAACACCGGATTTTTAGCATTACAAAAATAATGTTTATTAATTATGAAATTATGAAGACATGAATAATATTCCACCCATGAGGCCACTATGCCATTTAACTGCATGAAAGGGCTACACAGTGTCTCCTCACTATAACGGAACAAACCTCTGTATGTCAGCTCAGACATTAATAGCCTGAGAAGAATCCCAGAGTTTTGCAGCTTACGAGCTGGGAGCTGCAAATGCCCAGTCATAAAATATTCAATAAAAATGAGGGAATTCAAGCCCAAGTCTGGATATATATAAATAAAGGTTTGAGGGGAGGAAAGTGGGGAAGGGGAATGGGTTGCTCATACTGCTGAGTTGACAGGAGAGAGTTTGGGGATATTAAATGAAGTTCCACCTTCGGCCAAATATGCAGAGGTTTATGTAATATCTCTAAAGTGCTTTTGCTTTTAAGTTCTGTTTCCCTTTCCCCCTTAAATCGAACCCCATCTCATTTCTCGCCCACTGTTGCTGTTGAAGACAAATATTTATAGTGCCATTTAAACAGGTTAAACTGCATATTTTCATTGTATAGATGAGGTGTAATTTACATAGATTTGGTTTTTTAACAAGACATTTGATTACAAATTCAAATTTGCTTTTTATGAGTCATATGATGATCACATGCACACCATTTCATCTACATAGGCCTACAAACTCTTTCCCATGAGGCACTCGAACATTCACTGAACACATGTTGTGTGTTTGGCTAGGTTAGTTGTCACTATTTGATTTTTATATTTAACTAGGCAAGTCAGCCTAGGAACAGTGGGTTAACTGCCTTGTTCAGGGGGAGATCGACAGATTTTTACCTTGTCAGCTCAGGGATTCAATCTAGCAACCTTTCAGTTACTAGTCAAACGCTCTAACCACTAGGCTCTAACTAACCACTAGGCTCTAACTAACCACTAGGCTACCTGCCACCCCTACATGACACAATATTACAAACACAATTTCTAAATGCTCAGACAGAGACACACCACTGGTGTCACAGTTTTCCTCCTCCTTGTCTGAAGAAGAGGCGAGAAGGATCAGAGGACCAATATGCGGCGTGGTAAGTGTCCATGGTTCTAATAGGAAAACTCAAACATGAACAGGAATACAAAACAATAAACGCGAAAACCGAAACAGCCCTATCTGGTGCAGAAGACACAAAGACAGGAAACAATCACCCACAAAATGCCCAAAGAATATGGCTGCCTAAATATGGTTCCCAATCAGAGACAACGATAAACACCTGCCTCTGATTGAGAACCACTCTAGGCAACCATAGACTTACCTAGACAACTACACTGAACACAACCCCATTAATCTAATAAAACCCCTAGACAAGACGAAACACAATAAATCACCCATGTCACACCCTGGCCTAACCAAAATAATAAAGAAAACAAAGATAACTAAGGCCAGGGCGTGACAACTGGAAACAAATTGGTTGAATCAATGTTATTTTAGCTAAATGTACTGAGATGTGGAATCTGTGTGGAAAATACGATGGATTTGAAAAAACGTAATCAATGTACAGTAGGCCAAAAGAAAATGTTTAAGATGAAATGTCCTCCACAGGATTACAGCATCATGGTAACCACATTTCAACATAGACAGCCCTTGCTTATAATATGTTTAATTTGTACCTTTGTTTTAAAGTCAGATAACAACGTTAAATCAACAATCCGGAGGAAAAACTATAGGCAGGACAACACCGCCTACTGGGGAATTGATCCATCTACAGCTATCCTTTGGTCTTCCATTCAGTGTTGTAACAAAGCCCAGCCCTGCTTAGGTATGATATTTGTCACTGACTACTACCAATGTGCTATCATTAGATTGATTGAGTTATCTCCACTTAAAAACTAAATAGATGCACTAAAGGGTAGGTTTATAGAGCATATGAAATGTGATCATCATTTATCACTCATATATCATCAATGTTGCTGCTATTTAGGCTTATATAAGGTGCCTTCAGAAAGTATTCAAACCACTTGACTTATTCCACATTTGGTTGTGTTAAAGCCTGAATTCTAAATGGATTACTGTAAATATACTGCACAAAAATATAAACGCAACATGTAACATTTTCAAAGGTTTTACTGAGTTACAGTTCATACGTATAAGGAAATCAGTCAATTGAAATAAATTCATTAGGCCCTAATCTATGGATTTCACATGACTGAGAATACAGATATGCATCTGGTCACAGATACCTTAAAAGAAAGATAGAGGCGTGGATCAAAAAAACAGTCAGTATATGGTGACCGCCTCATGCAGCGCAACACATCTCCTTCGCATAGAGTTGATCAGACTTTTGATTGTACATTGTAAAATGTTTTCCCACTCCTCTTTAATGGTAATGCAATGTTGCTGGATATTGGCAGGAACTGGAACACGCTGTTGTACACGTCGATCCAGAGCATCCCAAGAATGCTCAATGGGTGACATGTCTGGTGGGTATGAAAGCTATGGAAGAACTGGGAAATGTTCAGCTTCCAGGATTTGTGTACAGATCCTTGCGACATGGGGCCGTGCATTATCATGCTGAAACATGAGGTGACGGTGGTGGATGAATGGCACGACAATGGGCCTCAGGATCAAATGGGCATCATTGTCGTGCCATTTGAAGAATCTCAAATATACAATATATTTTGATTTTTGGTTACGACATGATTCCATATGTGTTATTTCATAGTTGCATGATGCCTTCACTATTATTCTACAATGTAGAAAATAGTAAAAATAAAGAAAAAACCCTTGAATGAGTAGGTGTGTCCCAGCTTTTGACTGGTACTGTAAATATTCACATTCCTAAGTCAATACCCGTTGGAATCCCCTTGGCAGCAATCAAAGCTGTGAGTCTTTTAGAGCTTTGCACACCTGGATTTGACAATATTTGATTAATTGTTTTATTCTTCAAGCGCCGTCAAGTTGGTTGTTTATCATTGCTAGACAGCCGTTTTCAAGCCTTGCCATAGATTTCCAAGACGATTTAAGTCACAAATGTAACTAGGTCACTCAGATGTATTCATTGTCATCTTGGTAAGCAACTCCAGTGTAGATTTGGCCTTTTAATTAAGGTATTGTCCTGCTGAAAGGGGATTTGTCACCCAGTGTCTGTTGGAAAGCAGACAGAACCAGGCTTTCCTCTTATGCATGTGCTTAGCTCTATTCTGTTTATTTTTATCCTACAAAACTCCTTAGTCCTTAATAATGGCAAGCATACCCATAACATGACGCAGCCACCACCAAGCTTGAAAACATGAAGCATGGTACTCAGTGATTTGTTGTGTTGGATTTGCGCCAAACATAACGTTTTGTTTTCAGGACATAAAGTTAATTTCTTTGAAATACCTGAGTGATTTCCTTCCTCTCTGGCAACTGAGTTAGGAAGGATGCCTGCATCTTTGTAGTGACTGGGTGTATATATACACTGTCCAAAGTGTAATTAATCACTTCACCATGTTTCAAGTTCAATGCCATGTTATTTTTACATAAAATAAAATGTGTATTTTATATGCCCATACATAGATGAGAGGTAGGCCTAAACTATAAACATATTTTTTCACTAAGTTTACATTTAGGAATTCCGCCCAGGGAGCCATAGACTGGTTTCAATTGTCACCCAATCAGTTTTCCACGTTGACTCAACGTCATTACATTGATTTATTTGGTTTAAACACGTGGAAAACCGTAGAAAAACGTTGATTCAAACCGTTTTTGCACAGTTGGTAATCGGAAACGGAATCTCATTTTGTCTTGTTTGTTGACCCATTGCAAATGGTCAATATGCATTTATAAAAGGAATGATCTGTAATATTTAATCATTGAAGCTTAGAGATGAGTGCAGGTGGGATATCACATTTGTAGATGTGTTGTTGTATGAAGAGAAGGCTATAACGCAGCATATTAAAAAACAGAACTAAAGGGGGATGATGATATAAATAGTAGGCTGTGTTATTTTTACCTCTAAGTGAGTTAGTAGTAGACTACGGTGTAAGCTTTTTTCATATGCTGTGTTTGGAATTTGCGCCGGGGTGACGTCAGCAACAGGATGCGCGCCAGACTGGTCCCCATCGAGAGAGAAGAAAAAAAAGAACGAGAGAGAGAGAGAGACGGGACCGCGCATCTCCGTTCTCCGCTGCTGAAGCGACTGCGGGGAACCAGATGCCCTACTGTGAGCCGCTGCCTGTGGATATCGCGGATGCCAGAGCAGAATAGACCTAGTCGAGAGACAGACCCATTCACACTCAGCCAAAGCGAATAAAGGAGAGGGGTAGTGGGAGAGATAAGGAGAGGTGGTTTTACGCGTTGTCAGTGTGGTTTTCAGCTTCGGAAAAAGAGCTACTGTAAGAAGAGGAGGACTCGCAATATTGGGCACTAGAATAAGAAAAAAACGCGTTTTCCCGTTCTGCTGCTGCTGCGGCTCGTGAGCGCATTCTCTGCTCGGTTTGGAATACAATGTGTCTGCATGAGACCATGGAGATACGGAGTGGATTTATCAAAGAGCACTTCGACAGTTTATGAACAAAACTGGACCTCTCTTTTTCTACGGCATTTTGCCCCCCTTTTTCGTTGGGATTGTGTTTTTTTGTGTATTTTTTCCGTTTGCATATTTTCGTTTGATTTATGGTGTTTTATGATTTCATGTCATATTTTCATTTTTTAACTATTTCGGTTTTTACTTTTCATCGGTTTTGGAGGAGAGCTGGATTGACTCGTCGTGAAGATTTGTGGAGAGAAGATTCCCCGTCGCTCATGTGAATGATATTCTATCTCCCCAACTGAGACGTGCCATGGATGGAAAACTTAATTTGCATCAACGAAACCGATCGGGAAATATCCGCTACATCGAATAACTACTGCTAACAGCAATCAGGTAAGAATCCATATCACAACTTCCTTATTTCTGATTCAAGGTGAATGTAATATGTGCCGATTGTGTGTGTTTTATAAACGATATTCTGTATATCGGAGCTTGGCAGTAAGCGTACTTAACCTATTGACATGGTTGTGAAAGTATCCCTCATAGAAAAGCCCTTGATACATTTGTGTGAATGATGTATTTTGTGGTGAATACACAAGTTTTAATCCGTAGCACGTTAGAATTAGCCCAACGTTGACATGCGACCTTCTATCCAGCGGGTGCATCTGCGTCAGCCCTGGGAATGTCGCTAACGACTCCTGTTCTGTGAACCTGAACTGGAGTACCGGTCACGGAAAATCACAGATTGTTTATACAGCAGAAGACCCTCACATAATACGCAACAGACGCCCTTCGTTTAGCTTTGGCCCAACGCATGTGGTACTGGTCTCTCTAATCCCGGTTTATGTGAGAGTGGTGTGCATTTGACATTTGTCTCAACCTATTCAGTCAGACCTGTAACTTTGCGCAGTGTCGAAAACGCACACAGACTCGCTCTCTTCAACGCGAGTGGTGTAGGCAGGGGATCCTATTTCTTTAGAGATGTGTTTGGAATCACCGCAAGCCTTATCCTCCTCGACACTGGGGCTGTGTGTCTTTTCACACTACATTCACACCAATGTGTGTTCGATAGACACATGTCTCATCAAGAGATAAGGATATGTTGTAGGCCTACTGTTAGGCCGTTGCTATCCCCCTCTCTCCCAAGTGTGCGGTGTGAGTGCTTTTGTTAGTGCGCGCGGGCGCGCATGCATGTGTGTGTTTATAAAGCCCATTTATGGTCAATCTGGAGCCTGGTTGCCATCTCTGTTCAGCTATTACATTCACTCCTTGCCACTCCTGCCGTCTGACAAAGATACTGGGCTTTCGGCAGTCTTCAAATATGAACATTCTATCAATAATGAGATCAGAGGATTTGAACCTGATTCGAAAACCCTCACAGCCATCATCCAATCGCGATGTTTATGCAAATTAGACTTATAGGGAAACGTTCTAACTTAATTCATGCATTTGATTGAAAACGTCATAACATTGGGCATTCTAACATATTACATTTTATTGTAAACATAAACATTGGGTGCAAGGAGAACAGAAGATTCGCCTTTATTGCATTTTTACCACCAGCCAATGTGGTCACATCACACCAGAGAAGCTCTTGCCATTCAAACTTCCCCGCCAGTTCACTGTGTGAACGCTATTGCCTATTATATTTTATATTTTTGAATTGTTCAAAATACGTGACGAAACTATATTGCTGCTTCTGGGACACGCATTGACCTAGGCTACTGGTTCAAGAGCTATAAGAGCAATAGAGAGAGGATGGAAGAGAGAGAGAGGCCAGTGGAGATGCCAGCGAGATGCACGAATTGCGCAAGAAGGGAACAGTGAAGACAGAGATATGTCAAATATAAAATCATTCCTAGACTGGGCTATTGAATCCACCATTCGTATGGTAGCCTATATATTAGGCCTAGCCTACTACAGGGAATTTAGGACACCAACACCTGTGCTATGCAAGCCAGAAACTAAACTCAGCAAAAAAAGAAACATCCTCTCAACTGCGTTTAATTTCAGCAAACTTAACATTTGTATGATCATAACAAGATTCAACAACTGAGACAAACACTGAACAAGTTCCACAGACATGTGACTAACAGAAATGGAATAACTTGTCCCTGAACAAAGGGGGGTCAAAATCATAAGTAACAGTCAGTATCTGGTGTGGCCACCAGCTGCATTAAGTACTGCAGTGCATCTCCTCCTCATGGACTGCACCAGATTTGCCAGTTCTTGCTGTGAGATCTTACCCCACTCTTCCACCAAGGCACCTGCAAGTTGCCGGACATTTCTTAGGGGAATAGCCCTAGCCCTCACCCTCCGATCCAACAGGTCCCAGATGTGCTCAATGGGATTGAGATCCGGGCTCTGTCAGAACACTGACATTCCTGTCTTGCAGGCCTCAAGCCCTCAGTCCAGCCTCTCTCAGCTTACTCCAGACAGTCTAAACACCAATGGAGGGATTGTGTGTTCCTGGTGTAACTCGGGCAGTTGTTGTCGCCATCCTGTACCTGTCCCGCAAGTGTGATGTTCGGATGTACCAATCCTGTGCAGGGGATGTTACACGTGGTCTGCCACTGCGATGACGATCAGCTGTCCATCCTGTCTCCCTGTAGCGCTGTCTTAGGTGTCTCACAGAACGGACATTGCAATTTATTGCCCTGGCCACATCTGCAGTCGTCATGCCTCCTTGCAGCATGCCTAAGGCACATTCACACAGATGAGCAGGGACCCTGGGCATCTTTCTTTTGGTGTTTTTCTGAGTCCGTAGAAAGGCCTCTTTAGTGTCATAAGTTTTTATAACTGTTACCTTAATTGCCTACAGTCTTTAAGCTGTTAATGTCTTAAGAACTGTTCCACAGGTGCATGTTCATTAATTGTTTATGGTTCATTCCCTCCGCAAGGCAATCAAACAAGCTAAGCGTCAGTATAGAGACAAAGTAGAGTCGCAATTCAACGGCTCAGACATGAGAGGTATGTGGCAGGATCTATAGTCAATCACGGACTATAAAAGGAAAATAGTTCCCGTCGCAGACCAGGATGTCTTGCTCCCAGACAGACTAAACAACTTCTTTGCTCGCTTTGAGGACAATACAGTGCCACTGACATGGCCCGCTACCAAAACCTGCGGGCTCTCCTCCACTGCAGCCGACGTGAGCAAAACATTTAAACGTGTCAACCCTCGCAAGGCTGCAGGCCCAGACGGCATTCCCAGCCGCATCCTCAGAGCATGAGCAGACCAGATGGCTGGTGTGTTTACGGACATATTCAATCAATCTTTATCCCAGTCTGCTGTCCCAACATGCTTCAAGAGGTCCACCGTTGTTCCTGTTCCCAAGAAAGCGAAGGTAGCTGAGCTAAATGACTACCGCCCTGTAGCACTTTACTTCCATCATCATGAAGTGCTTTGAGAGACTAGTCAAGGAACATTTCACCTCCACCCTACCTGACACCCTAGACCCACTCCAATTTGCTTACCGCCCCAATAGGTCCACAGACGATGCAATCACACTGCAGACTGCCCTAACCCATCTGGACAAGAGGAATACCTATGTGAGAATGCTGTTCATCGACTACAGCTCAGCATTTATTATTATTACTATTATTTGACCATGCTGGTCATTTATGAACATTTGATCATCTTGGCCATGTTCTGTTATAATCTCCACCCGGCACAGCCAGAAGAGGACTGGCCACCCCTTATAGCCTGGTTCTTCTCTGCGTTTCTTCCTAGGTTTTGGCCTTTCTAGGGAATTTTTCCTAGCCAACGTGCTTCAATACCTGCATTCCTTGCTGTTTGGAGTTTTAGGCTGGGTTTCTGTACAGCACTTTGAGATATCAGCTGATGTACAAAGGGCTATATAAATACATTTGATTTGATTTAACACCATAGTACCCTCCAAACTCGTCATCAAGCTCGAGACCCTGGGACTCGACCCCGCCTTGTGCAACTGGGTCCTGGACTTCCTGACGTGCCGCCCCCAGGTGGTGAGGGTAGGTCAAAAATCTCCACCCCACTGATCCTCAACACTGGGGCCCCAGAAGGGTGCGTTCTCAGCCCTCTCCTGTACTCCCTGTTCACCCATGACTGCGTGGCCATGCACCCCTCCAACTCAATCATCAAGTTTGCAGAAAACACTACAGTGGTAGGCTTGATTACCAACAATGACGAGACGGCCTACAGGGAGGAGACGAGGGCCCTCGGAGTGTGGTGTCAGGAAAATAACCTCACACTCAACGTCAACAAAACAAAGTAGATGACCGTGGACATCAGGATACCGCAGAGGGAGCACCCCGCTATCCACATCGACGGACAGTAGTGGAGAGGGTAGAAAGTTTTAAGTTTCTCGGTGTACACATCACGGACAAACTGAAATGGTCCAACCACACAGACAGCATGGTGAAGAAGGCGCAGCAGCGCCTCTTAAACCTCAAGAGGCTGAATAAATTCGGGTTGTCAACAAAAACACTCACAAACTTCTACAGATGCACAATCGAGAGCATCCTGTCGGGCTGTATCACCACCTGGTACGGCAACTGCTCCGCCCATAACCGTAAGGCTCACCAGAGGGTAGTGAGGTCTGCACAACGCATCACCGGGGGCAAACTACCTCCCCTCTAGGACACCTACAACACCCGATGTCACAGGAAGGCCAAAAATATCCTCAAGGACAACAACCACCCAAGCCACTGCCTGTTCACCCTGCTAACATCCAGAAGGTGAGGTCAGTATAGGTGCATCAAAGCAGAGACCGAAAGACTGAAAAACAGCTTCTATCTCATCTCATATGTATATACTGTACTCTATACCATCTACTGCATCTTGCCATCTTGATGTAATGTATCACTAGCCACTTTAAACAATGCCACTTTTATATGTTTACATACCCTACATAACTCATCTCATATGTATAAACTGTTTTTAAACCCTTTACAATGAAGATCTGTGAAGTTATTTGGATGTTTTCTAATTATCTTTGAAAGACAGGGTCCTGAAAAAGGGACCATCCAATTGGCGACAGATTTTCATGTGAATATTCTAAAATCTGCATAAAAACAATATGCGCATATTCCCACCAGAGATGTTTCCATGAAATTGACTTGTTGCTGAAAAAAGCCTGTGCATGATGATCTGCACATAAAAATACTTTTGCAGTTAAATTCCCATGTACTGAATTACAAATACACGTTATTTAGGTTTCTATCGCATTTTCAACTCCGCTGATGGTTTTGTCACAATAATTTTAGCCTTTTAGGCTATAGCGAATGTGCCCACTCGGTCTTGGCATGTGTGCTCCATCTGACAGCCCGCAGATACAGCCCCTACACGATGAGATTATTATGGATACAAGATTGATTATTTTTATTTGACAAATGGCAGCCAAGCATGGATCATCATGTCACCAGAATAAGACCCTCGATATCTATTAGAATGGAGCACTTTCATCAACCTGTGAAGTTCATCATAACTTAGTTCTTCTGTAGGCTAATAAAGTCCGTGCTTAATTTGTAAATCGGGAGGTGGTGGAACAAAAAGTGAGTGGGAGAGGGGGGTCACCTGGGGAGCTCTGAGGTACCAGAATGCATGCATATCATAGCATTTGCGTAGTGACAGAGCAGTAGAGTAGAGGCACTTCGAGAATTTGCACACATGGGTGTTTTTTTTGTAGCCCAGGGTCAGGGAAAAATGTGGACTTTTATAAACGCATTTCCTGCAATTTTACATAATTTTACATGACTGGAAACTTTGGCAGAATCTGTTTTAACACTGCAGAAATGATAGAAATGACAGGCTACATTGACACTGACAACCTGAGAATGTGAGATCAATAAAAACAACCTTGTGTGGAGACATATTGTAGGCTACAATATGAGGAGGAAATTAGGGTCCTAAAAATTGCTTTCCAGTTTCACTGACTCACCCAATGATGTGCAGCTCAATCACTAGATGATGGCTCATGCGTTTTCTCTCTCGTTTTATTTTGGAAAACAATATTTGGAAGTTGGTGAAATATTTGGTAGCCTACAGCAGAGAGTTTAGAGTATTCTCTTTTCAGCCCTTTTCAGTCATTTGCTTTCCAACCGGTGTTTTCCCCAGGCAGGTCACCCTTGATACAAGTCAGAATTCAAAATCCATCCATGTCTGAGTAGATCAGGAGATGATGTGGTAACCGGCCACTAGGGGCAACAGTGAGCACCTTTATCTTCAAGTAGGTTTCAGTTTAGCTAGGGTATTGTGGATGATGCATCTGATTCCAAAGGTTGCAAGTTCGAATACAGCAAAATAAAGTGGTTTTGATATTTTTGTTTTAATCCTATCCCCAACCTTAACCCTTACCTGAACTATTCAGAGTTAATGCCTAACCTCAGCAATTCGGAGTTAATGCCTAAACTTAACCTTAAACACATTTGGAACAACTTCAAAATTTGAAATTTGAGAAAAATGGATGAACGTCTAATTCTTATGTGATACTTTGAGAGTTTGTAGCTTTTTGTATTTGTATTTGCAATATTTCAAAGGCCTGTTTTGTCTGAATGCTGTTCACTGACAGATTTGCCTCTCGGCCCGGACTGTAGTCTATGCCTTGTTATTATGTTACGCACAACCCACAGCTAGAATAAACATTTAAAAAAAGCTATTATTCTTCTGAGGCTAAATTAAAGTCATTATTATGGTGTAGTAGGCTATTCTTAAGTATTCCTTTCTTTCTGAATAGACAGCAGTAATTCTATAACTTTAGCAAATTTATTTTAATTTATCAGGGGTGCTGTAGAACCCTTAGTGTGGCTATGATTCTATAAGGAAATAATTTATGAAGTGCAACACTGGAGAGATGAGAGTTGCAGGCTCATATCTATCACAGCAGAGAGAGGAAGAGATCATAGAAAGTGAATGTCATTCTAGTTCTGTGAGAGATACAGGCGCTCTTCTCACACAGCCACTGCAACACTTTCGTCTCAAACATAGGTTATAATGTTGTACAAACCATAAGCCAGGGCCAGCCCAACCAGAATCAACTCTTAGAATATCAGGCCTGGGATGAAAATCGACTTTTTCACATTACATTCTGCACTGAATAGACTGCATGCTTTCTAGAGTTGTAGTGGGAGTGGGGGGACCACACAACCTATCATCGCATGACTCCAAGTTTACTTCCATATGATGGTTATTATACACTGTATCAATATTTGCGCATAAAGGCGTTACCACCAGCATTTCTTACATAATACATTTTACCAACACAAAAAGACCCCACCTTGTCTTGCATTTTTTATTTTGTTGACATTTGGAAAGGTTAATGACAACTTTGCTGTTTTCATCAGGCTTGTCGTGACATTTTTTTATCCAACGTACTTTACTCGCATAAAAAGTTTGGATGGAAACCTGCTTAGAGACAAACAAAATATTTTGTTTGTGTCACACCCTGACCATAGAGAGCAATTGTTTCTCTATGGTGAAGTAGGTCAGGCCGTGACTGGGGGTGATCTAGTTTATTTACTTCTATGTGGTGATCTAAGTTTATTTTCTATGTTGGTGATTTGTATGAATCCCAATTAGAGGCAGCTGGTAATCGTTGTCTCTAATTGGGGATCATATTTAAGTAGCTGTTTTTCCCACCTGTGTTTGTGGGATATTGTTTGTGTTGGTGCATGTGCACCACGTTTCGTTCTTTCTTTCTTTCTTGTTTTGTTTTGCTTAAGTTTCACTTAGAAATAAAGATGTGGAACTCAACCTCCGCTGTTCATTGGTCCTTCTCTACACACGGTCGTGAAAGAATATCCCACCACAACGGGACCAAGTAACGTGCCCGGGAAGAGATGGCATCCTGGTCTTTGGAGGAGATAGAGGAGAGAATATCCTGGACTTGCGAGGAAGTCTTGGCAAGACACGAAAGCCTGCTGTGGAAACAGACGACAGGAGAGAAGGGAGGACAGTGACGACGCCGGGGTTCGTGGCCACATAAAAAGCCCCAAAAACAGCCCGAAAATATTTGGAGGGGGGCCACAAAGGGTGGTCAGCGGAGCTGAGGATTGAACCAGAGCCAGTCTGGGAGAAGAGGGAGAAACTGGAGGAGAGTGAATAGAGAGAGTCAGAGACCGTCAGTGAGTGAATAGAGAGAGTCAGAGACCGTCAGTGAGTGGATGGAGGTATTGGAGGAGAAAGAGAGGAGAGAGTTGTTGAGTTGGTGGAAGATACACGACATTTGCCCTAAAGAGCGTGTAATCAGTTTAATGCCACCTGAGTCAGCTCCCCATACTCATCCTGAGGAGCGTGTCATTTGTCCGGTGCCATGTGTGCCGGTTCTACGCACCAGGTCTCCAGTTCGCCTCCACAGCCCAGTACGTCCTGTGCCAGCTCCTCCCACTCATCGTGCGAAGTGTGTCATCGAACCGGTACCATTGATGCCGTCTATACGCACCAGGTCTCCAGTACGTCTCCACAGCCCAGTACGTCCTGTGCCAGCTCCACGCACCAGGCTTCCAGTGTGCCTTCCCAGTCCGGTACATCCTGTCCCTCCTCCCCGCACTCACCCTGAAGTGCGTGTCTCCAGTCCGGTACCACCTGTGCCAGCTCCACGCACCAGGCCTCCAGTGCGTTTCCCCAGTCCGGTACGTCCTGTGCCTCCCCCCCGCACTCGCCCTGGAGTGCGTGTCACCAGTTCGGTGCCACCTGTACCGGCCCCACGCATCAGGTCTCCAGTGCGCCTTTATAGTCCAGAACTTCCAGTGACAATTCCCAGTCCAGAGCTTCCGGCGATGGTCCCTAGTCCAGAGCTTCCGGCGACGGTCCACAGTCCGGAACCTCTTGAGACGGTCCACAGTCCGGAACCTCCTGAGATGGTCCACATCCCGGAACCTCCAGCGACAGTCAACGGTCCGGAACCTTCAGCGAGGGTCAACGATCTGGAGCTTCCAAACACAGCGCCCAGTCCCGTTCCATGGCAGGAGACTTCCTCTGCGCCGATGCCCAGCTCAAACACGGCGTCCAGTCCAGCTCCATGGCAGGAGCCCTCCTCGGCACCGATGTACAGGCTAGGCACAGTGTTCCGCCTGGGTCCATGGCTGGATCTGCGGGATGAGCGGGTTCATCGGCCCGCACCAGAGCCACCACCAAAGATGGTGGATCCGCGAGCTGAGCGGGTTCTTCATCCCGCACCAGAGCCGCCCCCGATGCTGGCGGATCCGCGGGATGAGCGGGTACTTCGTCCTGCACCAGAGCCGCCACCGACACTAATCACCCCCCTACCCTCCCTATTTGGTGAAGTGAAATTGGAGTAACACGATGATATGTTGTGTGGTCCTCTCACTACGACTTGGGAAATCATGCAGTTTGTTACGCTACAGATGAAATCAATTTTGCCCAGTGATGAGCTTGAGGCTTCTTTCCAACAGTGGTGGAGAAGTACCTAATTGTCAAACTTGAGAAAAAGTTAAGATATCCTAATAGAAAATGACTCAAGTAAAAGTGAAAGTAATTTTCTTTATGCAGATTTTAGAATATTCATATGAATTTTTGGCATCCATTGGATACATAGCTAATTAATTGGGGGAAAAAATTAAGAATTACAAGGGGCGGTTTGTAAAAACGAATGTCCATTCAGAAAGTTTACTAAAGTAGCCTGTCTGGACTACATCTCTGGACTCCATCTCTAAAAGGCAGTGTAGCACTTATTTCTCAATGCCAGAAACACATAATAATAACTTGGAGCACCTCAAGAAAACACTCCCAAATTACGTTTTTTTAAATAAATTGTTATGATATTGTAATGTTGTTCTTAAAGGATGAGGTTTTGAGGTTTGAGGTTTTCTCTAAATCAGCTCTAACTTCAGAAACAATCGCACAACGCCCTGTGGTCAGCGTCACACAGTGTATGAAAAACATATAAAAAGTGGGATACATTTGTGAAAATGAGGTGGGTGAATTGGGCCTCTACTTGTCAATCTGTGCGGCACATTTCATCCCTGAGAACTTCCACGGCGGTCAACAATGGAAGGAGGGCTTCAGCAAGGAGATGATTCCCAAAGTGAATGCTGTCCCAATCATTAACATGGATTGTAAAACATCTCAAAGAACCTTCTGCACCAGCGGAGACCACAAGCATTATCACTGGCATGGAAGTAAACAGGTAAAAAGTGAAAGAGATAGCTACCGTATTTAGCTCACGTCTTACATCTAAATAACACTGAGAAAACTAAACAAATGTTCTCATGTCTGCCATCCTGTTGGTAGCTAACTGCTGATGGTGTCATAGATAGTACAAGCCTATGGGAAAGCGTTGTTTTCAAGGTGTTTTTGGGGGCTCTCCGTTGCGGTTTTTTGATCATTCTGTGGCTCTGGGGGAGTTTTCTATACATTCTGCCGAGTGTGAGCTAAACTGAAATCCGATTGTGGATTGGGTGACATTTTGGAGAAGCCCAGGAGCAATGCTTGTTTTGGAAGGGTGGATTGTAGATTTTGGTCCATAGGAAAGTTTATTTTTGGATCGGATGATTTATGTGGTCACAGTTGCTTCTTGTTGAAGAGACAGAAGATAACATTAGCTTGCTATAGCTTGCTATTAGCTTGCTATCCTCTTCCTCCATTTCTGAATGAATTTGTGGCATTTTTTTCTTGCTGGCAAAAGAAGTGAGCTAGCTTTTGTTTGTATATTGCCATATGTCAATATCATAGCCAAGTATGTCACTGAAATGGGCTAGTAAATATCCTAAACCTAGCCAGATAGACAGTGATAGCCACAAGCTAAAACCGGGGAGAGAGGGAGGAGAGAATTCACATTCTGTTTCATTTGCTGCTGGAAACTTTATGAAATTAGATTTCTATTCTATAAAGATTGTAATTGTGTCAACATATTGTGAGTATTGTTTATTGTTGCTCTCAAAATTCTAATTATATATCTTACCAAATTTGCACGCACCCTAAGTTCCATAATGTTCTCATAGAAAATATTAATGTTGCTTTCAACTGCCAATCAGCAACTGCATTGTAAATCAAGCTGCATATCGAATGTTGAGATTCCTGAAAGGCCAGTCTCTTTGGCAAATGACAGGAATGGCAAGGAGTGGAATTTTAGCTGAAAAGACTGGTACCCAGACAAGTCTGCAGTGGCCCTACAGCATATAGTATTTACAGCACTGCGGATTCTGCAGAAGTCAGAGCATTCATACTTCTTGCGCTTCTGGGAGCACAGCAGAGCGGAGTGTGTCATGGACATCCAATAAGTAGGTTTGCACAACTTAAAAACGCACAATGTGCAGTGATTCAGGGCTAAAAGAAAAGACAAGACCTTAACTCTTTTGAAATGTTGGAGTCGGTTTCCCGATACTTAACATAGGAGCTCAGCCAAAATATCACAAAGTAAAAAGGCAGCACCGTTTTTTTTGCTTAACGAGCTTGTCCCACAACTGCCTCCACTTCTTGTGGCAAGCTTCCCCTTTCATAGATGCGGTACAGAGGTCAATGGAACTCGACTTACGCAATGGAAATGCCATGGAAATGCGTGGGGGAAAGAGGCCGTGGGGGAAAGATCCCAAATTGCCTAATTACCCCCCAGCAAAATGAGCCTACATTAACATATTTAAATGTGTATTTCACACTATTTTGAAGTAAAACATTGGATTATAAATCTTGTATGGATGTCAAACCCATACATGTTCATGTCGTTTTCATCAATGAACTGCATTACAGTTGAACATGACTTTGACTACCACCTGTATGCTTGCTATGCTACCACCTTATACCAACGATAGATAGCATTTAGCAGTCACTTTTTCTATACCTGAAAAGGGACAACTTCTAAATGTTATGCAGCGAAATATATCCAAATCGGACAGCAGTCACCACATTGTGGGCCTGTTACAATACATCAATCATGACAGACCAAGGAATATCCACTTTGTTAGATCAAATTTGTTAAATGTGCACCAACTCAGCGTCCGCCAAGGTCTGCGTTCTATTGACCTCTTTACTGCATCTATCCCCATTACCTCCCGATCTCTTTCCAGGAGTTCAAACAATTTTTGAGTCTTAGAAATCCCTACACGAGGTATCATAAAGATGTGTATTTGCAAACTTGTTCTGATAGCCTTTTGTAAAAGTTCCCCATGTTTGTTTTAAAGGACGTTGTCAAGGAAGTTTATAAAGGATGTACCACCCCCACCTACTGTCAAGCTATGATGTCTATTATGTCAATGCGGAGATATACAGAGCTATGTGGACCCCTCTGCATTGTTGCAGCATTAGGGAGGAGCAAGGCATCACCGTATGGTGCCTCCTCACCGCATTGCCAGATCAATCATAAGTCACATTTAGTGTATTCTTCTGTGGAACACTAACGAAGGATGTGTCATTCCTTCGGTCCAACAGTCCCAGTCAGTATGAAATAGAACGCTGGTTACACAATTGGCTCATAGCAAAAACTTTGGCATTTTCAAATGCAGTTTTCTTGTTGTCTGCTTGTTGTAGTCAATTACAAAACTACATTTAAGAAAAGTGCAACATGTCTAAAGATTACTTCAACATGCCTGCTCCCAAACATTCCACTACTTCAAAATGCATAATATCGTAGGGCTTCCCTCAAGCCCCTTTTCATGATGGCGCTAGCAGCCACGTAAGTGAATGTTAGCTAGGTACCAACCAGAAAGGGACCAACAACACAAACGAATGGACTATAAAGTTACAAGTAGTGAGTGGAGTTACTTTACAAAACAAGTTAATTGTCTTACCTGTGATGAAATGTTTTCCACACTCATAGCTATGTGTATCCTACTTGGACACCGGGTCCCCACAATTTCCCTCTCTTTCAAACTGAATAGCCTGCACTTCAGTCACAGGGATCTTCTCACAGGCTCTATTTCCCTACTTGGGAGAATTGTGAATCGTAGGTCGAGATTTTTGACCTGGTTACATTGAACATCACAGCAGCTTTTCAGCTTGTTTTGATAGTTCTGTATTACAAAAAAAACAAAGTTGTCATGTTTTTACAATGGGGGACAATGGGAAAGAAAATGTGTTTTCCCCAATTTATGGTGTTCGAGGGGTATTCCTTCATATAACATGAATACTGATGTGGAGTATGAGGTGTCATTATTAGACTGAATGATTTTGTGAATCGCCAGCACAGTAGACTACACTAGACCACTATAGTAATGCCTGCTCTTAGTAATGGTTGGAACGGAGTCAATGGAATGGTGTTAAACACATCACACATATGGTTACCATGTGTTTGATGCCATTCCATTCACTCCATTTCAGCCAATGGAGGCTGCTCCGGAACAGAGCAAATGGAATGGTGTCAAACACATCACACATATGGTTACCATGTGTTTGATGCCATTCCATTCACTCCATTTCAGCCAATGGAGGCTGCTCCGGAACAGAGCAAATGGAATGGCATCAAATACATGGAAACCATTTTACCATTCCACCTATTCCAGTTATTATCACGAGCCCATTCTCCCCAATTAAGATGACACCAACTGCCTGTGATTTCTGCCGTTATGAGCCAACCTCCCCCACCAGACTCCTGTGGTAGGCTACTGTAAACCATTGCATCTTGGGAAGTGTTATAGGACTTTGCTTTGGCGCTGTAGACTTGCCTTGACAGCAGTTCAATAAATACCTGCTTCAGCAGTTGATTTTTTTGCAACTTTTTTTGTCTCACTCCATTTTTTCCCCAAACGACGGCATGACGTTGCTGGTCCCAAGGTGTGTTGCTTGCCATTACCGACGCAAGCAGGTGGCTCCAGTGACGCTGATCGGTGCCGACAAGCGGGACGCGGTGGCGGCAATGTGAGGTGCCTCCAAGCGCTCGCTCTTCTTCTCCCATCTGTTGAAAGTGCCTCTTCTTGTGTTCCTCCACATACTCACTGCCTAAAAACTATTTCCGTTAGTTTTTCAGCCCATCCGCTGAATAATATAACGTAACACAAGACTTGCCTCAACCTCATTTATTCTATTCATAACGGCATTCGGCCTACGTGCCATCTGTGTGGTAAATAGGGAGGCTTGAATATTATATCCTCTGTCTTGTATGAGGGATTGACGTGCTGTTTGTGTGCCTTGGTGTCCAGAGAAGAAAGCTGTTGTCCCTCCTTCACTACTACATGTGTGTGCACTAGATTGTGTATGTGTGTGTGGTGCATATGGTCCAGTGGCCATGCAACAGCTTGGTCTTCCCTGGATCAGTGCACCCTGGCCAGGCCACTGTTCCACCATCACCCCCTCCTCTATCCATCTCCTGGCTCCTTCCACCCGTCCTTCACTCTCTTCTTTTCCTCCATCTCCCCATCCTTTAGTCCTTCACCCCTCAATCTTCCTTACCCCCCCATTCAACTTTGAGCGAGGCTTAGTGCATTGTCAACCCTTTGAACAAAGTTAATCTACTTGCTGACTAACCCAAAACTCAAAACTCCCATTATCCTCTGCGACCCAACTTTACCCAAGGCTCAACATTGCTTCAGTAAAGATGGCTTCCTAAAAAACTAGGATGGCAGCAAATGTAGGTAATTATAACTTCATAACGAATCAACCCAAAAATGTGCATTTGAAAGGAACATGTTAGTTAATGTAGAGACCAAATTATTATGTATATTGTTTTTGTCATGAAGCTGATTTGTGAAATTCGCTATTTAACAAGCTAGCTGTATAGCTAACAGCCAGCTGGCTATACATTTAGCATGCTGTGTGGGCATTTGACATTTGCATGAATTGTAATTTGTGTTCTTTAATGTTTTAGGGACTCCTGAACCAGCAAACCAGGCAGTCATCTTGTGAAACCCAGTGGATGTACAGAATCTAGTTAAAGGTAGACTCAGCGAAATGACGTAGCCAAGAGCAGCGCAGGAGATATTGAGATGAGCGAGATGCAACACTTCGCTATCACACAGTCACGCACAGTATCTGCGCATGTGCACGGATTTGCTTCACACTGTGTACTGCTTGGTAGCCAGGGAACCACAACATCGGAGAAGTTGAGCCTCGTGCCTCCACACTCTTAGTTGTTGTGGAAATTGCCTTGTCATTGTTCTTTATTGTAGTAACATTAATGCATATATTGTCATGCAATGCAGCTGAAGTAACATAGCAAACTATTTTCTTGATTATTTTGTAGTGGTACACTCTCAGAAAAAAAGGTGCCATCTAGAACCTATCAGGGTTCTTTGGATGTCCCCATAGGTTAAAGGCCCCTTTTTTGGTTCCAATTAGAACCCTTTTGATTTCCATGTAGAACCCTTTCCACAGAGGGTTCTACATGGAAGCCAAAAGAGTTCTACTTGGAACCAAAAAGGGTTCTACCTTGAACCAAAAATGGTAATCCTATGGACACAGCCGAAGAACCATTTTGGAATCATTGTTTCTATGATATGTGATGCAGGATAAAATGACTTTTTTTTCTATGGATTTGTAGCTATGTAGCTGATCTGTGTATTGAAGTATGGACCCTAAAACGTTTGTTATAAATATTAGTCCAGATAAGCCATTTCAATTGATCTACAATGCTTCCACTGATGAATTATTTTGCAGAAAACGCTGAGTGAGGGAAATGGGACTGTTAAATGTCAAACTGCTACTGTATTATGGAATGAAAGTCCTGCTTCAGTAGCCTATTACTCCACATTGAACCACAGCCAGAGGATTGGTACATTATGATCACATAGTTGTTTTGCTGTTCTCATTTGTTGCTCATATGGTAAGTACGCATTTGTTGCATGAGAAATATCAGGAAAGCTATTACTTCCGCCAGCACAGGCAATGTTGTCAATGAATTGCGTGGTAGGCTATCTGTTGGCGGCTTCAGATGTGAGCGGCTGATGTAGTGATGTCCCATTCCCTAGGGTTATTTACATCTCCCTACCACTAGTTGCTCTGATTTCAAGTGCCACTCACCACCGAGGAACTCTTAAAAATAAGGAGGGCTAAGGGGGGGTATTGGGATTGGATGTCCCTCCTTTCTCCTTTCTCTGTCACTCCCTGACTGTGTTCAACATTGCGTGTGTGTGTGTGTGGTCATGTCTGAGCTCTCTCTCTGCTGTGTTAAGGCTGATATTTTAATTCTGTCTGGGCAGGGCTGTCAGGAGGGATCTGATTGGCTGGCTGGGTCCGACTGAGCAACACACACAGACCAACAGGCTTAACAGACTCATCATTGCATCTACAGGCTCCCCTGTCGGAACCCCTCTCATCAGGACAGACACTACAGTATACAACCACTACCACATCCTCAGAGAGGGAGAGGGCGGGAGGGAGGGAGGGAGGGAGGGAGGGGGGAGATAAGAGAGGGAGGGCAGGAGGGAGGAGAGATGGGAGAGAGAGAGAGAGAGAGAGAGAGAGAGAGAGAGAATAGCAGAAAGATACGAACACAGTAGCAGGACAGAGCTGTAAAGAAAACAGGATATGGAGAGACCAAAAAATTTGATGGATTGGGAGGGGGGCCAGAAACAGAGAGAGAGACAAATAAAAAAATAGAGAGAGTGAGAGAGGGAAAGAGAGGGAAAGAGAAAGCGATTGCGTATTCATCACAGGAGGCTGCTGATGGGAGGACGACTCATAATAAGGTCTGAAATGGAATGAATTGAATATTATCAAACATGTGGAAACCATGGAAATGATGTGTTTCATGTGTTTCATACCATTCAATTTATTCCGTTCCAGCCATTGCTATGAGCCCATCCTCCCAAATGAAAATGCCATCGGCTGCCTGTTGTATGCATGTGCTCGGCTCACTGACTCTCCTCTCTTCTGTGTTTTACGTTACGTAACCATGGCGGAGAGGAGTCTCCCTCCGTTGCCATGCTGCATTTAGAGCCACAGATGCCTCTGTCGCCAGGGTGGATTCCACTTGGCTCGTACCGGGGTGACTGTATCAATATTTGCTGTGGGTGCCATCTTGGTTTGGAGCGATCTGTGAGCATGACTGGGCCAGAGTGGGGGTGAGGGCAGAGTGAAGCTAGCAGGAAGCACAACCAGAGCCCCAGACCTGCTTCTGCAATTAATTATGCCTTTTGGCAATGAACTCAAAAGATGGGCCTCTTTGGGAATAGATAACGGGAAAAAACTCACAAAACAAATTGCCCAGAATGGCTGAGATAATGCACATCTCTGATTCCTATTGATGGCATGGCAATTAGGAACTGCCACAACACAACCACAGAGAATAGTTAATTTGATGTGTTTCTTGATGGCTCTCTCTCTCTCTCACCATAGCAAAGATAGTCTAGACCATGGTTGTCACAATGTGTGTGTGTATGTGTGTGTGTCTGTCTGTCCATGGTTGCTTTATACTTAGCCTAGCAATGTATATGTGAGTGTCTGAGTGTATCCTTTAGGCCCATTGCCTGTTCCTAACACAGCTATCTGTTCCTAACCCAGCTGTTTATAAGTCTCTATGTCTGAGTGGGTCATTTAGGCCCATTCCCTGTTCCTAACACAGCTATCTGTTCCTAACCCAGCTGTTTATAAGTCTCTATGTCTGAGTGGGTCATTTAGGCCCATTCCCTGTTCCTAACCCAGCTGTCTGTTCCTAACCCAGCTGTCTATAAGTCTCTATGTCTGAGTGGGTCATTTAGGCCCATTCCCTGTTCCTAACCCAGCTGTCTGTTCCTAACCCAGCTGTCTATAAGTCTCTGTCTTAGTGGGTCATTTAGGCCCATTCCCTGATCCTAACCCAGCTGTCTATAAGTCTCTGTCTTAGTGGGTCATTTAGGCCCATTCCCTGATCCTAACCCGGCTGTCTATAAGTCTCTGTTTTAGTGGGTCATTTAGGCCCATTCCCTGATCCTAACCCAGCTGTCTATAAGTATCTGTCTAAGTGGGTCATTTAGGCCCATTCCCTGATCCTAACCCAGCTGTCTGTTCCTAACACAGCTGTCTATAAGTCTCTGTCTTAGTGGGTCATTTAGGCCCATTCCCTGATCCTAACCCAGCTGTCTATAAATCTCTGTCTTAATGGGTCATTTAGGCCCATTCCATGATCCTAACCCAGCTGTCTATAAGTCTCTGTCTTAGTGGGTCATTTAGGCCCATTCCCTGATCCTAACCCAGCTGTCTATAAGTCTCTGTCTTAGTGGGTCATTTAGGCCCATTCCCTAATCCTAACCCAGCTGTCTATAAGTATCTGTCTTAGTGGGTCATTTAGGCCCATTCCCTCATCCTAACCCAGCTGTCTATAAGTCTCTGACTTAGTGGGTCATTTAGGCCCATTCCCTGATCCTAACCCAGCTGTCTATAAGTATCTGTCTTAGTGGGTCATTTAGGCCCATTCCCTTTAGGCCCATTCCCTGATCCTAACCCAGCTGTCTATAAGTCTCTGTCTTAGTGGGTCATTTAGGCCCATTCCCTGATCCTAACCCAGCTGTCTATAAGTCTCTGTCTTAGTGGGTCATTTAGGCCCATTCCCTGATCCTAACCCAGCTGTCTATAAGTCTCTGTCTTAGAGGGTCATTTAGGCCCATTCCATGATCCTAACCCAGCTGTCTGTTCCTAACACAGCTGTCTATAAGTCTCTGTCTTAGAGGGTCATTTAGGCCCATTCCATGATCCTAACCCAGCTGTCTGTTCCTAACACAGCTGTCTATAAGTCTCTGTCTTAGTGGGTCATTTAGGCCCATTCCCTGATCCTAACCCAGCTGTCTGTTCCTAACACAGCTGTCTATAAGTCTCTGTCTTAGTGGGTCATTTAGGCCCATTCCCTGATCCTAACCCAGCTGTCTATAAATCTCTGTCTTAATGGGTCATTTAGGCCCATTCCATGATCCTAACCCAGCTGTCTATAAGTCTCTGTCTTAGTGGGTCATTTAGGCCCATTCCATGATCCTAACCCAGCTGTCTGTTCCTAACACAGCTGTCTATAAGTCTCTGTCTTAGAGGGTCATTTAGGCCCATTCCATGATCCTAACCCAGCTGTCTGTTCCTAACACAGCTGTCTATAAGTCTCTGTCTTAGTGGGTCATTTAGGCCCATTCCCTGATCCTAACCCAGCTGTCTGTTCCTAACCCAGCTGTCTATAAGTCTCTGTCTTAGTGGGTCATTTAGGCCCATTCCCTGATCCTAACCCAGCTGTCTGTTCCTAACCCAGCTGTCTATAAGTCTCTGTCTTAGTGGGTCATTTAGGCCCATTCCCTGATCCTAACCCAGCTGTCTGTTCCTAACCCAGCTGTCTATAAGTCTCTGTCTTAGTGGGTCATTTAGGCCCATTCCCTGATCCTAACCCAGCTGTCTGTTCCTAACCCAGCTGTCTATAAGTCTCTGTCTTAGTGGGTCATTTGAGGCCCATTCCCTGATCCTAACCAGCTGTCTGTTCCTAACCCAGCTGTCTATAAGTCTCTGTCTTAGTGGGTCATTTAGGCCCATTCCCTGATCCTAACACAGCTGTTTGTCTGATTGTTTGCTTATGTGTGTTCCAATATTCCTTTGTTCCTAACCAGTTTATTGCCGTCACATCCTGGCATCATCCTCTGGTGTGTGTGTGTGTGTGTGTGTGTGTGTGTGTGTGTGTGTGTGTGTGTGTGTGTGTGTGTGTTTTTTTTGTGTGTTTTTGTGTAGTTGACGGCGATGGTGTGTGTCTGGTTTCCCATTCTGTCATAACAGCAATATTTTGCGTTCATGTAATGTCGTTCATTATATCCAGCCCATAGAGAAAGGGGCAGAGTAAACCTTAAAGGTGGTATTGATTCTGTGTGTGTAAGCGCTGGTATTATACCGTATTACAGAGGGACCCACGAGGATAGTCGCCTTTTTCATGATGACTTTTTCTGTGTCGATTGATGTGTCTCAACTCTCAGGGCAACACACACACACACTGGCTTGAACTCACACGCCACACACACACACAGAGGCGCAAGCGCACACACTTACAGTCTCAAACACACACTCACGCACAAGCTCGAATGCACACAAATACATGGTTTCTAATGTACACAGACACAATCTCTCTCTTTCTCTCTGTCTCTTCTCTCTGCTTTGGTTTGACTCTCATACATGTAGTTTCATCTGATGCACTGACCAGACAAGCTTCATCAAATAACATTCCACAGTGGGATATCTATCAGACTGTTTTCTGATTCAGATCTGACATTTGAACTAAGGGCCGATCTTTATGGTGTTTTTTAAATTTTATTTTGCATTTCTGTGTGTGTGTTTGTGTGTGTGTGTGTGTGCATGTATATATGTGTGTGTGTGTTTAAATGTACAATACCAGTGAAAACTTTGAACACACCTACTCATTCAAGGGTTTTTCTTTATTTTTACTATTTTCTACATTGTAGAATAATAGGGAAGACATCAACACTATGAAATAACAAATATTGAATCATGTAGTAACCCAAAAGATAAGTATGGTATAGAGAAGACAGCCCTATTTGGTAAAAGACCAAGTCCATATTATGGCAAGAACAGCTCAAATAAGCAAAGAGAAACAACAGTCCATCATTACATTAAAACATGAAGGTCAGTCAATGCGGAAAATTTCACAAACTTTTAAAGTTTCTTCAAGTGCAGTCACAAAAACAATTAAGCTCTATGATGAAATTGCCTCTCATGAGGACCGCCACAGGAAAGGAAGACCCAGAGTTACCTCGTCTGCAGAGGATATGTTCATTAGAGTTAACTGAATCTCTTATTGCAGCCCAAATAAATGCTTCACAGAGTTCAAGTAACAGACGCATCTCAACATCAACTGTTCAGAGGAGACCGCGTGAAGGCCTTCATGTTTGAATTGCTGCAATGAAACCACTAATAAAGGACACCAATATGAAGCAAGACTTGCTTGGGCCAAGAAACACAAGCAATGGACATTAGACCGGTGGAAATATGTCCTTTGGTCTGATTAGTCCAAATTTGAGATTTTTGGTCCCTTTTTTAAAAAAACTTTGTTTATTGGATTTTCAACACCAGCATTTATAAAATTATTGCACTTGTAAGTTATTTGTTAGTAATATAAAACAACACATCAAATACAACAATACAGCAAAATAAAGAGTGAGACAAACATACAAATAAATGAAAAAACAAAGACAAAAATTATATATATTAAGATACAGTTGTTACAGGTCAACAAGCACAGATAATCCAGTCCTTGACATCCGAGATGCCGTGTATACACATACCAGTAAATATACATCAGTCTGGAAATGCAGGGAAATGTAGTCATTTAACATAAGAAAAGAAGGGATCCCACATTGCATAGAATTTGTCTATAGACCCATTGAGTGTGTGTTAATCCAAAGAGCATGAGAAGGGGGTGCAGAGGATTTCCATCTAAGTAAAATGAAACATCTTGCTAACAAAATGACAAAGGCAATTACACCCTTATTCATTTTGGTCAATTGTGTTGTGGGTAAGGAAACCCCGAATAATGCAATAAAAGGGTCTGCCTCGATCTGTGTGCCTCAATTCTGAGAGTGTGTTAGAAACAAACAAGAGATGGGCAATACCAAAACATGTCTACATGATTAGAAGGAGACTGGTTACATCTTACTGTTCTGAGTTCATAAACGAACTTCACTTAAATTACTCTGTCTATTACTTAAGAATTTGTAAGGTTCTTATTGAAATTAAATATACAGAGGCCAGTTTACAATAGTCAGTAAGGTTTATTTACGAGAGCGCTTCTGTACATATACAAAGACATTCCTTTTATAAATTTCTCTTACCCTACACACATACATACACACCAACATAGGGATTTTCTCACAGTTTATTACCACTCAGCTGACAGTTCCAGGCTCCCCCAGATACAAGAGCTCTGGAGGGGCACTCCCTGTCCTATCTTATCTCCCCAGAGTTACAGCCAGGTCGGTTCAAACATAGGTTAATGCTCCTCTTTTCTCTTTCTACACACACATACATTCCTTTCTTCCTAGATCTATGCGACATAACCCCTTCCTAATGAACAAACATTATTTATCATTATAGAAAGACAGGGTAGAATTCTGTTAGTTATAATTCTATGTTAAATGTATACATAATTTAGTCATTATTCATAATAATCATAACAGTACACAATTGGGGTTCACATCCTTGTAAATTTTGGAAAATCTTGCTTTGGTCCAGTAGGCCCTATGAATGAGTTGGCATTGAGTGAGACCGTACCGAGCGCAAATAGAAGCGGTATGTACCCTTTTGAGTGCCCCTTCCCATAGATTATCAGATATTTCCTCACCCAGTTCCTCCTCTCATGAGGATTTAATTTTGTTTAACCCCTCTAGGGTAGGTGAGACACTAACGTCCCACCAGGCCAACGTCTGGTGAAACTGCAGAGCTAACATTCTAAATACACCATTTGTTCTAGTAAACATTCTAAATACACCATTTGTTCTAGTAAACATTCTAAATACACCATTTGTTCTAGTAAACATTCTAAATACACCATTTGTTATAGTAAACATTCTAAATACACCATTTGTTCTAGTAAACATTCTTGTAAATACATGTATCTTACATCATTTAAAAGATGAACGTCTTATTATTCCAGCCACTGTGTCGGATTTGAAAAGCCGTTACTACGAATGCAAACCATGCTATTTTCTGAGGACGGCGCCACGCACACACAAGTATTACTAGCATTTTCCAACCAAGAATTAGCGTCACGAAAGTCAGAAATAACAATAAAATAAATCGCTTACCATTGAAGATCTTCCTCTGGTGGCAATGACAAGTGTTCTAACTACACAGTGAATGTTTGTTTTGTTTGATAACATCCATTTTTATAGCCTAACACGAAACATTTGTAAACCGCTTGCGTCATGATTTCCGTCTCATTCAACTTTGGAAGATGCGTTTGTGGTAATTACACACACTAAACAAACGTTTATCCAGTCATGGTTGTTTCATTGCAATCCTCTGGTTGTTACTAACACAACCATACATGGTGGTTCTTTTCCCGGGACATATTGACCGAAACAAACCGATTTGAAGACACCAATCAATGACCTCATTGCGCACCAATGGTAGGACCGGTCTATCGTTGAATGACTGTATTTTGGCCCAATGACCACTGATCATCTTGAAATTTAGTTTGGAAGATAGCCAATGAGCTGAGGTAAACGGCAATATGTAATGGTTATACGTTTGAAGACCAGCCTTTGTCGTAAACTCTGGCGTAAAACAGGTTCATTCGCCATTGCAATTCCTATTTGACGGAGCCATGGGTGTTACGCATAGCAGTACATGTTCAATAGCATTTTCAACAAGTTTACATATTTAAAATATTGCGAATAAATCAGGAAAAGCTATAACAAAGTCTAGGCATACTGATTTAACCCAAATTATAGAGGAAATAGATAGATACGTCGTCAGGCGTGTGAAGGACGGTGCCGGGGCATGGGCCACAAAAAATGTCCCCATTCCAGCTGCTGTGAAGGACTACAACAAGGGCATGGGAGGTGTGGACCTGTCAGATGCGCTGATAGGATTCTACAATGTTCTCCACAAGACCATGAAATGGTACAAGACATTTTTCTATCATTTCATTGACATTGCTGTGGTGAATGCCTTCATCCTCCAGAAGGAAATGGCTAAGAGCTGTGGACAGCCCCCCATCTCACAGCTAGCCTCCAGGGAGCTGCTCATCCAGGAGCTTGCTAGCTATAGCAAGTCCACTGTAGCACCTTCTGTCCCCTCTACCTCTGTCCCTTCTGCTCCAACCAGTGGTGTTCACCTGCCCAGATTCATCTCTGCAGGCATGAATGTACCTCAGGGCAAAAAGGGCACAGTAAATCCATTCAGGAAGTAGTTTTTTTTTGTTTGGTAGTTTTCTATTCAATGCCATTACAGTATCCAATGACATAGGACTCCATTTGCAGTTCCTATGCCTTCCACTAGAAGGGAGTAAGACCTGTCTGAACGAGTGGACCCAAACGTGACGCAGAGTTTTTTTCAGGTGCATGTGCATTTCTTGTTTACCTCTTATATTGACGCCGTTTTTGTCCGGTTGAAATATTATAGATCATTTAGGCTAAAAAACAACATTAGGATTGAATATAAACATCGTTTTACATGTTTCTATGAACTTTACGGATACAATTAGGATTTTTTGTCTGATTGTTTTGACTGAGTTTGAGCCTGTGGATTACTGAAGAAAACTTGCTAACAAAACCGAGGTTTTTGGATATAAAGAGACTTCATCGAACAAAAGGAACATTTATTGAGTAAATGAATGTCTTCTGATTAACACCATATGAAGATCATCAAAGGTAAGGGATTAATTGTATCTCTATTTCTGAGTTTTGTAACGCTTCTGCTTGGCTGGTTACTGTTTGTAATAATTTGTCAACTGGGCTATGTTCTGGGCTAGGTATGTTCTGGGCTAAGTATGCTTTCGCCGAAAAGCATTTTATAAATATGACACTGTGGTTGGTTTAACAAGAAGTCAATCTTTAAACCTATGTAAAAAATGTTTTGTTTTCTGAATTTTTATAATGAGCATTTCTGTAATTGAATTTGACGCTCTGCAACCTCACTGGATGTTGGCCAGATGGGAAGCTAGCGTCCCACATACCCTAGAGAGGTTATTAAGAACACATTCTTATTCAATGACGGCCTAGGAACAGTGGGTTAACTGCCTTGTTTAGGGGCAGAACGACAGAGTTTTACCTTGTCAGCTCTGGGATGAGATTTTGCAACCTCCCGGTTACTAGTCCAACGCTCTAACCACCTGCCTTACCATGCACTCCACGAGGAGCCTGCATGGCAGGCTGACTACCTGTTATGCGAGGGCAGCAAGAAGCCAAGATAAGTTGCTAGCTAGCATTAAACTTTTCTTATAAAAAACAATCAATCTTAACATAATCACTAGTTAACTACACATGGTTGATGATATTACTAGTTTCTCTAGCGTGTCCTGCATTGCATATAATCGATGCGGTGCCTGTTAATTTCTCATCGAATCACAGCCTACTTCGCCAAACGGGTGATGATTTAACAAGCGCATTCGCGAAAAAAAGCACTGTCGTTGCACCAATGTGTACCTAACCATAAACTTCAATGCCTTTCTTAAAATCAATACACAAGTATATATTTTTTAACCTGCATATTTAGTTAATTTTGCCTGCTAACATGAATTTCTTATAACTAGGGAAATTGTGTCACTTCTCTTGTGTTCCGTGCAAGCAGTCAGGGTATATGTAGCAGTTTGGGCTGCCTGGCTCGTTGCGAACTGTGTGAAGTCCATTTACTCATAACAAAGACCGTAATTAATGTGCCAGAATTGTATATAATTATGACATAACATTGAAGGTTGTACAATGTAACAGCAATATTTAGACTTAGGGATGCCACCTCCTTGCTTGCACACACTTTTTCAGTTCTGCCCACACATTTTCAACAGGATTGAGGTCAGTGCTTTGTGATGGTCACTCCAATACTTTGACTTTGTTGTTCTTACGCCATTTTGCCACAACTTTGAAGTGTGCTTGGGGTCATTGTCCATTTGGAAGACCCATTTAAGACCAAGTTTTAACTTCCTGACTGATGTCTTGAGATGTTGCTTCAATATATGCACATAATTTTCCGTCCTCATGATGCCATCAATTTTGTGAAGTGCACTAGTCCCTCCTGCTGCAAAGCACACAGACAACATGATGCTGCCACCCATGTGCTTCACGGTTGGGATGGTGTTCTTCGGCTAGCAAACCATCTCCCTTTTTCCTCCACTCATAATGATGGTTATTATAGCCAAACAGTTCTATTTTTGTTTCATCAGACCAGCAGTATAACGGCTGCATGGTTCCATGGTGTTTATACTTGCGTACTATTGCGTACTATTATTTGTACAGATGAACATGGTACCTTCAGGCATTTGGAAATTGCTCCCAAGGTTGAACCAGACTTGTGGAAGTCTACAATATTTTGGCTTGGCTGATTTCTTTTGATTTTCCCATGATGTCAAGCAAAGAGGCACTGATAATGGTGTTAATGTGAGCGATTACCAGCCTTTCAAAGCACTTCATGGCTACGGACGTGAGTGCTACGAGTCTGTAGTCATTTAGGCAGATTGCTTTAGTGTTCTTGAGTAAGACATTTAACATGTTGATAGAAATGAGGTAAGACTGATTTCTTAGATGTCGTGCTCCAGCGGTTGTTTACAAATATGCACAGACCCACCCCTCCACCAGTCTTACCGGAGTGTGCTGTTCTTTCTTGCCGGTGCAGCGTGTATCCCGCTAACTGAATATCCATGTCATCATTCAGCCACAATTCCATGAAACATAAGATGTTACAGTTTCTGTTGGCAGGATATTCGTGAACGTCTAATTTATTGAAGGTAAGGACAGCTTTCCCACTGCGGACCCTTACGAGGCATCCCGCTCTGTGTACTCTGTACCTGTGTCTCTTTCTCTTGCCAATGACAGGGCTGTTGGCCTTTTCGGGTGTTCGAAGTAAATCCTGTGCGTCGTGCTTGTTGAAGAAAAAATCTTTGTCTAATCCGAGGTGAGTGACCACTGTCCTGATATCCAGAAGCTCTTTTTCGGTGGCCGAAATATTATGTACAAAATAAGTTACAAATAACACAAAAACCCCCCACATAATAGCACAATTGGTTAGGCGCCCGTAAAACTGCTGCCATTTCTTACGGCACCATTTTATGAATCGTTCTTAGTATGGGTTAAAAGAGGAGCAGAGTTGCCTTGAAAAAGGTTTTCATATCTGATTGTGACATGTACCCCGAAATAAATAAAACTACTGTGAGCAATTTTAAATGGCAAGTTATGTAAAGGGGAATTTGACCGAAGGATGTGAATGTGGCAAGGGCAGCAGGAACAGAAACAGAAAGGTTGTATAATAATAAATAACCTGCATATAGAGACAGTTTGTGTACCTTTGATGAGGGGGTTGGAGCGAAGTGCTATTGCAAGAGGTTCTATGTTGAGGGCAAACAGTAAGGGACTTAAAGAGAAACCCTGGCGTGTCGATCGTTGCAAACGGAAATGGATTGAGTGTTATTAGTCCTGGCAGAGGCATGAGGGGATGAGTACAGAAGTCTTATCCAAGTAATGAATTTGGAGCCAAAGCCAAATTTATTTAGAGTGTATTTCCATTCCACCCGGTCAAACTCCTTTCTCCGCATCCAGGGATATAATGGCTTCAGAGGCATTGGTGACAGAATAATTATATATAATATTAAATAATCGTCGAAGATTGAAGAATGAGTGTCTATTTTTAATAAATCCTGTTTGATCCGACGAGATAATTGATGGGAGGACTGTTTCCAGACGTGTTGCCAGAAGTTTGGCTAGAATTTTATAATCAACATTTAGCAGGCTAATTGGACGCTATGATACATAGTCAAGAGGATCTTTTTTATTTTTTATAATAAGACAAATGGTTGCCTGAGTGAGAGTCTGTAGGAGAGCACCATTTACAAATAATTCATTGTACAATTCAATAAGAATAGGGGCTAATTTGGAGAGAAACTTCTGCCGAGTAGCTGTTAGACCCTGAGCTTCTATCTGATTGAAGGGATTTTTTTCAAATCAAATCCCGGCTGACAGAAGGCACAGTAAGTGAGTGGAAGAAATCATCCAATTCCAATGTATCCACTTTACTTTCAGAAGTATATAAAGACTGGTACAATCTCTTGAACTCATCATTGATACCCCTAGGGTCTAATGATAACCCAGACAATGTACGCATTTTAGGAATCTGGTGTGATGATGATAGTTGACGTAACTTGTGAGCTATGAATTTACAAGCTTTATCTCCTTGTTCATAGTATGTGCTCCTAGATTTGACAAGCAGTTCAGTAACCTGGTCTGTTAATAATGTGTCACATTCTGCTTGCATAGTTAAATGCTCCTTATAAATATCTGGAGATGGAGAAACAGCATAAATGTCATCTAATTGGGCAATACAGCATGTTAACATAGATAGCCTATCCCTTTTCAGCTTGTTCTCATGTGCAGTGTAGGAAATCATTTCCCCTCTGTTATAAGCTTTCAAAGTTTCCCAGAGAGTAGACACAGAGATGTTTGGGTTCTATTTGTACTCATGAAAAGTTGATTTGACCCCTAACAAAATTGGCAAGGTGTTCATTACTGAGCTGTTGAGTATTTAGTTGCCAAGGCGGTCGCAGGTTGTCAGCAGTTTGAAAGACCACTTCCAGAGTAACAGGGGCGTGGTCAGATACATTGGATTATATGAACATGAAGATATGGAATGGAGAAGTCTGTCATCTACAAGGAAGTAGTCTATGCGTGCAAAAGTGTGGTGAACCGATGCGAAAAAAGAGCATGCTTTTCCAGATGGATTAAACATTCAGACATAAAGGTTCGGACAACTCTAGCTGAGGTTGACAAGGTAGTAGGTTTACTGGAGGATCGATCCAAATCTGGGTCTAACCAACAGTTAGAGTCATCACCTAAGATCAACATATGGGAAGACATATCGGGGAGTGTAGAGGAAACCGATTTGAAAAAATCAATACTGTCCCAATTAGGAGCATAAATATTAACAAGAAGTACGTTCATATTGAGCAGCCTACCACTGGCAATTATGTATCTACCATGGGGATCTGTGATCACATTAGAACATGTAAAAGGTACCGATCTGTGAAGTAAAATAGCCACCCCTCTTGCCTTACTCTGAAATGAGAAATGGAACACTTGACCCACCCATCTGCACCGAAGACTTGAGTGTTGTGATACCTTCAGATGAGTTTCTTGGAGAAAGATGATGTGAGCTTTCAATTGATGAAGGTGGTGTCGCACCTTACTATGTTTAACTGGGTTATTTATGCCCTTGCAGTTCCAAGTAAGAAAATTAAAACCATTCCCTCCATCTGGATGGGCTACACTAGGCTGAGTCATGTCTTAAGAGAGAGAGAGGACATGTAAAGAACAAGGTACAATGTTAACTAAAGACCTTAGTTGACCCTAGTAGCGCAAATTTAAAAAACAAAGACAAGCAACGAAGGGCAAAAAACATATAAAAACTATATACAAATAAAGAGGGAAAAACCCCTTCCCTCACAACCTCCCTTGCCGAAGCATCTCCCCAACTGAAATGCAAGCAAACCCTAAATACAAAAAGAGTTTAGAGCAAAGCATGATAACTTTTACTTTGTGCTACCTGAGACTTGTGTCCATTTAACCAGAGTAAACCAAACATGCATAGATTGGTCCCCAGCAGAGTCTACGGAAAACTAACCTTGGTTCAGAGAGGTTTAAGTGCAAAAACTGTGACTGAACCTTGCAAACAGCCAGATATTGGCATTAGAGGCGGCTTAGATCAAAATAAAATAGTAATGATACAAATAAAAAACGATAATGTGAGTGGAATAAAGAGTATTTATATATATATACATATACAGTATATCACAAACGTGAGTACATCCCTCACATTTTTGTAAATATTTGAGTATATCTTTTCATGTGACAACACTGAAGAAATGCCACTTTGCTACAATGTAAAGTAGTGAGTGTACAGCTTGTATAACAGTGTAAATTTGCTGTCCCCTCAAAATAACTCAACACACAGCCATTCATGTCTAAACCGCTGGCAACAAAAGTGAGTACAGCAAATGTTCCTTTTGTTCCATAAAGATATTTGTTATATCCAAATACCTCAATTAGTTTGATGCATTATGCCTAGGAATCCACCGGAAATGGCGGTCACGACAACGCAGACAAAAATTCCAAATGATATCCATAATATTGACAGAAACATGGCAAACGTTTTTTATAATCAATCCTCAAGGTGTTTTTCAAATATCTTATTGATAATATATCTACCGGGACAGTTGGCTTTTCACGAGGACCGGGAGCAAAAATGGCTACCTCTCTGTTTTGCGTAAAAATCACACTGAGAGCCAACAACTGACCACTTACGCAATGTGGATGTTTACACTCATTCTTCAAAATAAAGGCCTGAAACTACGTCCAAAGCCTGTAGACACCCTAGGGAAGCCGCAGAAAAAGGAATCTGGTTGATATCCCTTTCAATGGTCAATAGGGATGCATAGAAAGACAGGGGTTTCAAAATAAGAGTCACTTCCTGATTGGATTTTTCTCAGGATTCGCCTGCAATATCAGTTCTATTATACTCACAGACAATATTTTTACAGTTTTGGAAACTTTAGAGTGTTTTCTATCCTAAGCTGTCAATTATATGCATATTCTAGCATCTGGTCCTGAGAAATAGGCAGTTTACTTTAGGAACGTTATTTTTCCAAAAATAAAAATAGTGCCCCCTAGCTTCAAGAGGTTTAAGTGGTATGGTTAAAAGATTCAGCAATGGTCTGCAACCGTTGTCCTCCCGTGATTGAGAGAAACATAGTCTAATTAGAATTGAACAAAGTTGGGTTTTATTCAGAATTGCAGAAAAGCGGCTGTCCCAGGATGCCTGGCCCTAACTGGGCTCATGGGCGGTCCTCTGATTTAGTTCAACTCAAAAGGGAATTGGAGTTTCCTTCATTAAACAGTCCAAAATCACATTACACAATTTTACAAACAGTATCATCCTCCCTCATTCATCTTATACAACAATTAGATGTAAACCTCATATCTGAGGCTATTATATAAACATCATTATGGTAATGTGGCTGCACCATCTCCCATGAGCTTCCCCAAGTTGTAACAAACGGACCAGTTCATAGCTGGATTCTTCACCGATCTTTTATACCTTCTCCGGAACGTAAACCTTGTCCGGACCTCAAGTTCTGTGAGGTGGAAGAAATTATTTTGTTCTCTATGAAACTTCACTCTCTATTTATACTGTGTGGGCATGAGGAGATCCTCTCCTCGGAAATTTACGACCTCTCTCTGACCACAACAGCCTAGTTGAAGGAGGCAAAGGGGAGACAGGGAGAGGGGGATGGGGCTTGCTGTACCCAAAGAGGACAACGTCATGACATCTGCTAAGAAGACCAGCTAACCAACCATTTGTTTCACACCATGCGGTACAACAGCCGCTTTCACGCTCTTGTTGATGAATCTGTGCATGGAGCCGTCCGGTAAAATCAGTCTCAGAATTGCAGGGTAGATGAAGCCGAACTTCACAGGCCGGCCAGGCGCATAGCTGGCGCTTCACAGCTCCGAAGCTAGCCCACTTCTTCGCCACAGCCATGGTGTAGTCCGCAAATATTGAGACGCTTTTACCCTTTTAGCGGAGAGGAGATGCTTCTCCCGATCTCCTCAGTATGTCATTGCGGATGTGGAAGAAATGCACCCTGGTGACAAATGGTCGCGGGGGTTCTCCATCCCAGGATCGGCTAAACAGGGTGCAATGAGCCCGGTCTAGCAGTGGCTTCTCCTACAGGCCGAGCAGCTCCTGAAGAAGTTGGGCCATGAACTCGAGCGTCGAGCTTATTCTGTATACTCTCTATAGATTTTTTAAGCTTGTCTTTGACCATTGAGATCTCTGAACTGAGATTAGTAGAGAGTACATTTTACCGAAAATGTTGGTTTGAGGGTGCCCATCACGGATTGTAGCAGCTCCACAGTCAGTGTTCCCATGGGGCCGACATTAGCAGCATCCGTTAGCGGGGCTGAATCAGGAGAGGGCGTGGGCTTGCTGGAGACTCCGTTTTTGGCCAGGTAGACAACAATTACAAACTTAAATTTCTCAAACTTGATCTGAATTGTTTTGTTGTCTCTTCAGATGCCCAACCAAACAGAAGTATATACAATTTTGCAAGGTTAAATATATACATTTGGTCACTAACTCAGGAGCGATTGGGAAACGCGTTCTACATCCTTGGCATCCAACAGCGCCCCCAGAGATTTTTGGTTCCAACCGGCATGTCTTTGTGAGACGCAGAGTAGGAGAACGGAGGATCTTCTCATTTGTGGTTCCTACCATGAAGAATGGAGGAGGAGGTGTGATGGTGTAGGGCTGCATTGCTGGGGATACTGTCTGTGATTTATTTAGAATTCAAGGCATACTTAACCAGCATGGCTACCACAGTATTCTGCAGCGATACTCCATCACATCTGGTTTGCACGTAGTGGGACTATCATGTCACAATCGTCTGAATGAATGGACCAAGGCGCATCGTACTTAGAGTTCCACATGTTTAATAAATATGAAACTCACCAAAAACGATACAGAAGAAAACGAAACGTGATGTTCTGGGCTGCTCACAGTCAGCTACACAAAAACAAGATCCCACAAACAACAGGTGGGTAAAGGCTGCCTAAATATGATCCGCAAACAGAGACAACGAAATGACAGCTGCCTCTGATTGGGAACCATAATAGGCCAACAAAGAAATAGAAAACATAGATTGCCCACCCTAGTCACACCCTGACCTAACCAAATAGAGAATTAAAGGGATCTCTAAGGTGCGGACTCAAGCCGAAAACCTGAACCTATAGGGGAGGGTCCGGGTGGGCATCTACCCTCAGTGGCGGCTCCGGTGCGGAACACAGACCCAGCTCCGCTCGTGGCTCTGCCAACTTCGGTGGCGCCTCTGGTACGGGGATCGTCGCCGGAAGCTCCTGACCGTGAATCATCGCTGGAGGAATCGAACCGTGGATCATCGCTGGGGACTCCGGCCCGTAGATCGTCGACGGGGACTCCGGACCGTAGATCGTCGCCGGGGACTCTGGACCATAGATCGTCGCCTGGGACCCCGGACCGTAGATCGCAGCAGATGGCTCCTGACCGTGGATCGTCGCCAGAACCCCCGGACCGTGGATCGTCACCGGAATCTCCGGACCGTGGATCGTCGCCGGGGACTCCGGACCGTAGATTGTCGCCGGGGACTCCGGACTGGGAACCCCCACTGGGGCTCCAGACTGGGAACTGTCGCTGGAGGCTCCGTACCTTGGATCATCTCTAGAGGCTCTGGGCCATGGATCGTCACTGGAGGCTCCGGGCCATGGATCATCACTGGAGGCTCCGGGCCATGGATCATCACTGGAGGCTACTTGGCCATGGATCATCACTGTAGGCTTCGTGCGTGGAGCTGGCACAGGACATACCAGGCTGGAGACACGCACAGGACAATGACCCAAAACACACCTCCAGGCTGTGTAAGGGCTATTTGACCAAGACGGAGAGTGATAGCGTGTTGCATCAGATGACCTGGCCTCCACAATCACCCGACCTCAACACAATCGAGATGGTTTGGGATGAGTTGGACTGTAGAGTCATGGAAAAGCAGCCAACATCAAGGCAAAGGGTGGCTACTTTGAAGAATCTAAAATATAACGTATATTTTGATTAGTTTTAACACTTCTTTGGTTACTACATGATTCCATATGTTTTATTTCATAGTGTTGATGTCTTCACTACTATTCCACAATGTAGAAAATAGTAAAAATAAAGAAAAACGCTTGAATGAGTAGGTGTGTCCAAACTTTTGAATGCTACTGCATGTGTTTATGTGTATGTGCGTTTTCTCCTGGTACAGTTAGAAACTATATATAGTATAATGTGTGTATGTATGTATTGCATGTCAGTGTCCTGTCACAGCTTTGTTCAAGTTGTTTTTACTGTGATTAACCAAGTGGACAGGTGGAATGCCAGAGGCCTGCGGCATGCTGGGTAGACACTGGGCTTGGTAGGTGTGTTGATCTGCCAGCAGGGTTTCCATAGAGACCATGGAGCCTCAATCCAGACAGGGACATAGCTGTCGCACTGGGCTAAATCTTCACACTTTGGATTTGTGTTGGAGTGTGTATGTGTGTGTGTGTCTGCGTTTGAGAGAGAGAGCGAAAGCGATATGTCCACTGGCTGTATTCTAATTGGGTTAGACTGCACCCAGAAAGCTGAATGCAAATGTGTCTGTCCAGGATGGTTAAGACTCCATCTTACCAAAGCTATTACAGGCCTGTCTGAACAGAGAGAGAGAGAGATGGAGGGATTGATGGATGGAGAGAAACAGGAAAACAGAGCGAAAGAGAGATTAACCAGGGGTAGAAAGGAGAGAGGTGAATTTACAATAGGAGGGAAATATGGGTTGCAGAGAAAGTTTAGCAAGAGCGATGAAAATGGAATGAAGGGACAGGCAATGACACCTAAAATATACAATGATGGAATGACAGAGAGAAGAGAGAGCGCGAGAGAGTCAGGCAGAGAAATTGAGAGTGAATAAAGGGATACAGCGAGAAAGAGATAAACAGAGGTCTTACAGCATCATGCAGGTGTCTCTCCCTGCAGTCCACAGATATGTTGTGTAATTGACTATGTCCCTAACCAGCATTGTGAACAGGGCTGTGTCAAAATCTGCCCCCCTTCTGCCACATGTCGTTCATTAGACAGGCAGATGAAATGAGACCGTGGCAGGGCCAGCTCTGTAATTAAACTAGAGGTGAGAGGTCACTGAGCGACTTATGAAATACTGCTGCTCCTTTCTCTGTCTGGACCACGCACACGTGGACACAGACCGACAGACAGGGACTCAGACACATACACAGATGGGGACTCAGACACACACACACAGACAGGGACTCAGACACACACACACAGACAGGGACGCAGAAACTAATACACACAGACAGGGACACAGAGACACACACACAGACAGGGACGCAGAGACTAATACACACAGACAGTGACTCAGACACACACACAGACAGGGACACAGACACGTAACACACACAGACAGGGACACAGAGACACAGACAGGGACGCAGAGACTAATACACACAGACAGTGACTCAGACACACACAGACAGGGACACAGACACGTAACACACACAGACAGGGACACAGAGACACAGACAGGAACGCAGAGACTAATACACACAGACAGGGACTCAGACACATAACACACACAGACAGGGACACAGAGACACAGACAGGGACGCAGAGACTAATACACACAGACAGGGACTCAGACACACACACAGACAGGGACACAGAGACACACACAGACAGGGACACAGAGACACACACAGACAGGGACACAGAGACAGGGACTCAGACACACACACATACAGGGACACAGAGACACACACACAGACAGGGATGCAGAGACTAACACACAGACAGGGACACAGAGACACAGACAGGGACACAGAGACTAACACACAGACAGGGACGCAGAGACTAACACAGACAGGGACACAGAGACACAGACAGGGACGCCGAGACTAACACACAGACAGGGACACAGAGACACAGACAGGGACATAGAGACAAATACACACAGACAGGGACTCAGACACACACACAGACAGGGACACAGAGACACACACACAGACAGGGACACAGAGACTAACACACAGACAGGGACACAGACACAGACACACACACACACACAGACACAGACAGGGACACAGAGACAAACACACAAATACAAGCAAGGATGTGAGAAGACTCGGACACATGCAAGCATGGATGTAAGCAAGCATGTGTAAACTCTCTCTCTCTCACACACACACACACACACACACGCACGCACGCACACACACACACACACACACACACACACACACACACACACACACACACACACACACACACACACACACACACACACACACACACACACACACACACAGACACATCCTGACTAGAGCTGCAATAAAATACAGCCCAGTGCTGACTTAGCAACAGCAATGTCAGTTTATTGGGCTTTTATTTCATTGAATTTGGGTTTTAACCACCCCCGTGAGTGTGTTCTACAGAGACAGGCAGAAAGACATGTGAGTGTTAGAACAATAAAGATGTCTATAAAGGACTGGAGATTGAATTGTTTTCTGGAAAATATAATGGGAATTGATAATACCTCATATTTGGTCCCATTCAATGAAACTGTGTGTAACTCAAGGTTGACTGTAGCCCACTGAGCTGAAGCTTAGACAATTGACTGACTTTAGGACCCTGCAGACAAAGCTTATGCAGTTGACTGACTTTAGGACCCTTCAGCAAAAGCTTAGACATTTTCCAGGTGAAATAATGCACATGTTTTGCTTTTCCTCAACCAGCCTCTGGTGTAGTGGAGTGAACTAGCCTCCATGTCTGCTCTCCTCTAGTATATAATGAGGGGGTTTATTCAAGGAACACAGAACAGCTGGAGAGCTCATTTGATACTAGTCTTCTGATCGGTAATGGATACTGGCTCAAAGTGAGTGTGTGTATGTTCTTTATGTTGATTTCTTTTGTGATTTGTCATTCGTTTAAATGTCATGGTGAAAGGCGTGCACACACACACACACACACACACACACACACACACACACACACACACACACACACACACACACACACACACACACACAGCTCAAAGTCGGTTTCCTCTTAATGACTGGTTCCTTGGTGACTGATCCTGTGTTGTTGCCTGATCAGAAACTAAGCAGTGGTCCCAAGAGCCATGTTACCACCATTACCATGAATGTTGTTACTGTGATCACACATAGGAAACAGCTCTTTGGTGTGTGTGTGTGTGTGTGTGTGTGTGTGTGTGTGTGTGTGTGTGTGTGTGTGTGTAGGTACTCATCTCTACCAGACTGAGGGCCCTCTCTTTACATAGGGAGTAGAAAAGTACCTTAACACCAGTCTGAGTTCTGGAGGATTAGAATGGGCTTTAACACCAAGTCCTGGATCCATTTCCTCCCTATTGAATTACCATTTCTCCTGAGCCTTGCAGTGTGTGCCCAGTCACACACACACTACCGCTCTCCTCTTTTCTGTGGTGACAGCAGGACAAGCACGCAGTCACAACGGGAAACACACACACCGCCGCCGCCACCACATTAAATCACATCACATAACAGTGTGTGCTTAGCAGATGCCCTCAACCAAGAGCATTTCCTCGGCTAACTTTGTTCCAGCCACCTGTTTTTTCAGCAGCTGGTCTGAGACCAGTTTTACAAGGCAAAATGGTTTCCATTATGATTGAATCATTATTTTCGTCCCATATGCCACTCTTATTTCCTTTATCAGCGGTCATCAACTAAATTCAGCCGCAAGCCAATTTTTTTCTTGAGTGCATGGTCGGGGGGTTCCAGAACATGATTACAATTAATTTGTAGACTGCGAATTGACCACAAGAAAAGCCCAAACAGATATAATATTGCACAAAAACATAAAAATGTCAAACCTCGCTTACATTTGTAAACGATCGTGTGTCTCTCTAGTATGCACGGGAATATTTGCCAACAGATTTTCTGGTGTCCTTGCTCCGAAAACCCAGGGGGCCAAATAAAATCACCAGTTGGGGAACCCTGCCCTATAATGTGCCCCACTTTTGACCATAACTCTATGGGCCATGGTTAAAAGTAGTGCACTATGTAGGGAATAGGGTGCTATTTGAAACACAGACATTGGACTGTTGTAACACTGCTGGACATCTGTGGCATTAGTTTCATTTAAAAGGAACAGCTTGTCATGGTGCATGAAGCTGACATCCAGTCCAAATGTAGATACCCTAATGTATGGTACATTTATGCTGGACTCCCAGACATGCTCACTGTAATATATCTATTATATTGTCATTTCTTGATTTCTTGTTTTGATTTTCTTTTGATTATTTGTGTATTAGTATTGTATTTACGAGACATTCTACTGCACTGTTGGAGCTAGTAACACCTACTATAACACCTGCACATTTTTGTATTCAACCAATACACTGATTTGGTTTATAGTATAGTTTTAATCCTATGAGTGATTTGATGTCATTGAACTAACAGTATAGCTATGTCTATGGCTACAGCGGATGCTTTTTCTTGATCTTTAAATAGAGCATATATGCTGTTTAGGAGGATGGACTAACTGCTTTATGACTATGCCGTTCATGTTCATGGTTGGCACATTAGGCTCAAACGTTAAATTGTAATGCATTTCGATTCCAGGTATATGTGTAACATTAATGGTGTGATGCTGGGGTTGGTTTTATGGCTCTTTTGGCCTGTTCGGCCTTTTAATTCCCTGATGTATCCCACTATCACAGCTACCCAATCTGCTTCCCAATCTTCGCCTCCCCACCCAACACAGTCAGCAGGTTTTCCTGGTACCCAATTTAGGCCCAGATCCTAAATCTAGGCATTCCGGAGACTCGGGAGATTTGGAATGGTGTACTCCATGTAATTACAGCTATACAACCTTAAAGGGATATTTGACCCCAAAGTGAAATGTATGTACCTTAAAGGGATAGTTTGAATGAGAATCGAATGATATGGTGCCAATCTTTCCCGTTCATCATGGATTGAGGCCTGCATATCTCCCATAATGGATAGCTATAGTGAACAAAAATACAAACACAACATGCAACAATTTCAAAGATTTTACTGAGTTACAGTTCATATAGGAAATCAGCCAATTAAAATACATGCATTAGGCCCTAATCTGTGGTTTTCGCATGACTGGGAATACAGATACGCATTTGTTGGCCACAGATGCCTTAAAAAAAAATTGGGGCGTGGATCAGAAAACCAGTCAGGAACGGGTGTGACCCCATTTGCCTCATGCAGCGTGACATCTCCTTCACACAGAGTTGACCAAGCTGTTGATTGTGGCCTGTGGAATGTAGTCCCGCTCCTCTACAATGGCTGTGCGAAGTTGCTGGATATTGGCGGGAACTGTAACACGCTGTCGTACACATCAATCCAGAGCATGCCAAGCATGTCTGGTGAGTGTGCAGGCCATGGGAGACTGGGACTTTTTCAGCTTCCAGGAATTGTGTACAGATCCTTGCGACATGGGTTCATGCATTTTCATGCTGAAACATGAAGTGATGGTGGTTGATGAATGGCATGACAATGGGCCTCAGCATCTCATCACAGTATCTCTGTTCATTGAAATTACCATAGATAAAATGCAATTGTGTTCGTTGTCCATAGCTTATTCTTTTCCATACCAAAACCTCAGCTCTCGTGGACATTCCTGCAGTCAGCTTGCCAATTGCACGTTTCCTCAAAACTTGAGACATTTGTGGCATTGTATTGTGTGACAAAACTGCACATTTTAGAATGGCCTTTAAATTGTCTCCAGCGCAAGGTGCACCTGTGTAATTAGCATGCTGTTTAATCAGCTTCTTGATATGCCGCACCTGTCAGGTGGAAGGAAGGAAAAATGGAAAAGAAAAATGCTCACTAACAGGGATGTAAACACATTTTTGAGGGAAATAAGCTTTGTGTGTGTATGGATTTTATATTTATTTCAGCTCATGAAACATGGGAGCGTATAGATTTACGGAAATGATAGAATCATATTTGATAGTTATATCAAAGTAGTAATAGTACTACTAACTATGTTAAACCAGCTTGTACTGTAAAACTATTTTACAACACCCACCTACTTTGTTAAAGTAAAGTTGAAGTCAGAAGTTTACATACACTTAGGTTGGAACTTGATTTTCAACCACTCTGCAGATTTCTTGTTAACAAACTATAGTTTTGGCAAGTCGTTTAGGACATCTACTCCATGCATGACACAAGTAATTTTTCCAACAATTGTTTACAGACAGATTATTTCACTTATAACTCACTGTATCACAATTCCAGTGGGTCAGAAGTGTACATACACTAAGTTGACTGTGCCTATATATAGCTTGGAAAATTTCTGAAAATTATGTCATGGCTTTAGAAGCTTCTGATAGGCTAATTTACATCATTGGAGTCAACTGGAGGTGTACCTGTGGATGTATTTCAAGGCCTACCTTTAAACTCAGTGCCTCTTTGCTTGACATCATGGGAAAATCAAAAGAAATCAGCCAAGACATCCCCAAAAAAATTGTAGACCTCCACAAGTTTCCACGTTCATCTGTACAAACAATAGTACGCAAGTATAAACACCATGGGACCGCGCAGCCGTCATAACGCTCAGGAAGGAGACGAGTTCTGTCTCCTAGAGATTAACATACTTTGGTGTGAAAAGTGCAAATCAATCCCAGAACAACAGCAAAGGACCTTGTGAAGATGCTGGAGGAAACAGGTACAAAATCATCTATATCCACAGTAAAACGAGTCCTATATCGACATAACCTGAAAGGCGGCTCAGCAAGGAAGAAGTCACTGCTCCAAAACTGCCATAAAAAAGACAGATTACGGTTGGCAACTGCACATAGGGACAAAGATCGTTCTTTTTGGAGAAATATCCTCTGGTCTAATGAAACAAAAATAGAACTGTTTGGTCATAATGACATCATTATGTTTGGAGGAAAAAGGGGGAGGCTTGCAAGCCGAAGAACACCAACCCAACAATGAAGCACGGGGGTGGCAGCATCATGTTGTGGGGGTGCTTTGCTGCAGGAGGGACTGGTGCACTTCACAAAATAGATGACATCATGAGGATGGAAAATTACGTGGATATATTGAAGCAACATCTCAAGACATCAGTCAGGAAGTTAAAACTTGGTCGCAAATGGGTCTTCCAAATGGACAATGACCCCAAGCATACTTCCAAGGTTGTGGCAAAATGGCTTAAGGACAACAAAGTCAAGGTATTGGATTGGCCATCACAAAGACCTGACCTTAATCCAATAGAACATTTGTGGGCAGAACTGAAAAAGCGTGTGCGAGCAAGGAGGCGTATAAACCTGACTCATTTACACCAGGTCTGTCAGGAGGAATGGGCCAAAATTCACCCAACTTATTGTGGGGAGCTTGTGGAAGGCTACCCAAAATGTTTGACCCAAGTTAAAAAATTTAAAGGCAATGCTACCAAACACTAATTGAGTGTATGTTAACTTCTGACCCACTGGGAATGTGATGAAATAAATAAAAGCTGAAATAAATCATTCTCTCTACTATTCTTCTGACATTTCACATTCTTAAAATAAAGTGGTGATCCTAACTGACCTAAGACAGGGAATTTTTTACTAGGATTAAATGTCAGGAATTGTGAAAAACTGAGTTTAAATGTATTTGGCTGAGGTGAATGTAAACTTCTGACTTCAACTGTAGATGATGAGGTGTGGATGAAGCTCTGCTTTCTGTAACCTGGGAAATGGCCTGGGAAATGGCTGGATCATATGGTGCAGTGCTTTTGGGCATTGTAGGCTTACTGTCAGCTAGGTATGGATTACCTATTTTTCAGTACATGTACATCCACTGAGTGTTCAAAACATTACGAGCACCTTCTCTTTCCATGACAGAGACTTACCAGGTGAATCCAGGTGAAAGCTATGATCCCTTATTCATGTCATTTGTTAAATCTACTTCAATCTCTCTCTCTCCCTCCCTGTCTCTCACTCTCTCTTCTCTCTCTCTCTCTCTCTCTCTCTCTCTCTCTCTCTCTCTCTCTCTCTCTCCCCTCCCTGTCTCTCACTCTCTCTCTCTCTCTCTCTCTCTCTCTCTCTCTCTCTGTCTCTCACTCTTTCTCTTGCGCTCTCTCTCTCTGTCTCTCTCTCTCTGTCTCTCTCTCTCTCTCTCTCTCTCTCTGGTCTTTGGCTCAGTATGTTATCTTCTTGAGCTTGGCTTCACTGCTCTCATATAACCGTTACCATCCACATCAATGCCTTCACCCCTCCCTCTCTCCCTCCCTTTCTCTCTCTCTCTTTCAATTTTCCTCTTGCTCGTGTAGTCGCTCATGATGGGATGATCTGAAGGGAAGAACGAAGATGATACATCACGGTGTTAGTGTGCGTGTGCGTGTGTGGCAGGGATGAAGAGAGGGCTTTAGTGAGCTATAGTGCAATCAAGCGGTGGTGGATCCGTCAGTGTAGTACGCTTAGTTAGAGCTCAGCTATCTCTGCCGGACACACACACACACACCACTCAACCACAGCCCTCCTCGATGCTGCACAGAACCAATCCCAGAAACGCTTGAGCCATGCTGAAGTATTCTGTCCCAGCCAATCAGGGACAAGTTAGGTCTGGTGTGGCTTATACTGTAGTAGCCAATCACAGCCAATGACAGTAATATCTGCTTTTCTGTCAGTACCAGAAGACAAAATTCTTATTTTCTGCCCCATACTGTGCACCCATTCCCTCCTCACGAATTTAAAAGGAATGTACTATAAGTATAAGGAATATGAGAAATCCAGCCAAAGCACACACCTATCCAATGCTTTTAAATTCTTGAGGGGGTGGACAGAGGCATCTTTTGCAGAGAAGTACTGTAGGTTCAATAAAATTTGGCAAGAGTCAATAACCAGCAAGTCGACCTTAATCCTTCTCTTCTCATGTCTCCCTCTTTTCCCTTTCCTCCCTCCTATCACTTCTCTCCTTATTTCTACTCTGTCCATCCTCTCTTAACTCCAGGAAGACAGACCGTTCAGTTTCATGTACAATGAAATTCAAATCCAAACAAGCTTTATTGGCATGAAAGGAGCAATCCAATGTTGCCAAAGCAACAGATTCAGCCAATCTTACAGTCACAGTCAATAAAGTCAATCTCAGCTATACCACTTCTAATCCTTTCTCCTCTCTGCTTCCCTCCTCTCTTACTTCTCTCTCCTTTTATTCCCTCTCCCTTCTCCATCCTTCCTTTCATCCCTTCCTCTCTTTCCTATCTTCTCTTTCCTCTTTCTCCATGAGTTCTCTTTTCAATTTCACCCCCCCTTCTCTCTCTGTCTCTCTCTCTCTCTCTCTTCTCTCTCTCTCTCTCTCTCTCTCTCTCTCTCTCTCTCTCTCTCTCTCTCTCTCTCTCTCTCTCCCTCTCTCCAAATTAGAATGTGTATTATTGGCATGGAAGGTGTTAACACATATATTGCCAAACTAAACAAATAGACACATATCAAACCAATAATGGCGCATATAGATAATGAAAGGAAAAAGTAGTCAATAAGTAGTAACAATTAAGAGGACACTACAAAATCAAATGAATGTGTACAATAATGAAATAGTGAGAAAGACACAGCAATGTTATGGCTCTGGTTGGTTATTCTACTTGCTGGCCCTATGGGTGTGGCAAGAAGGTACATATGTTGCAGCTAATGGGGCACAATCTCCTGTATCTTTGGAGTCCTATTCTCTCTCAGTGTGTTCTCCTTGTAATCTTATGCTTTAATAGCTGCTAGTACAGGTATCACCCTGGCTGTGGGTTTTGGAAGGCCTGCTAGATTGGGTAGGTTCTGGGGAATGGGACTGGTGTACACACACACACACACACACACACACACACACACACACACACACACACACACACACACACACACACACAGACACAGACACAGACAGACACACACCTCTACTGTACAGTATATAAGAGCCATTTAATAATGAGTCAGCCAGCAGCAGCAGTTATTAATGAGACATGGGCCTGTGTAAGGGGGATCAGACTAGGGATCACATGCTGTTTTTCTACTGCTACTGTACTGCTGGGATACCTGATTTTCTCTCACTGTCTCTCTCTCTATCTCTCTCTCTCTTTCTCTGTCTCTCTCTTTATCACTCACTCTTTCTCTCTCTCTCTCTCTCTCTCTCTCTCTCTCTTAGTTATGTCTTCTGTTACATTTTCTTTCTTTATCCTTTACATTTCCCTGTCTCTTTTTATATTCCATCATCCTCTTCCTCCATCCCCCTCTATCCGAACTACTTTCTCCATCTCTCTCTCCCCTCTCTCTCTATCCCAACTCCTTTCTCCATCTCTCTCTCCCCTCTCTCTCTATCCCACACTCCTTTCCCCATCTCCTTCTTCCTCTTTCTCACTCTTGTCTTTCTCTCTCACTCTATTTGAATATCTACACCTTCATTTTGCTCAGAGCCTGCCTGGGTGAATCTTACCTCAGTATTTTCACCTCTATTTCCCTCTTACCTTTTATATTATATATCCCCTCCCTGGGCTTCCTGCTGCTGCCATGGTGATGAAATAGAGAGCTGGGTTCCCTTGAAACGCATGGCTTCATGTGAAGGTGCAGAGTAGGCTGCTTCTGATACTATCTAGCTTTCTGATCCTTAATCAACAACGTCTGAAATGGTGCATCACAAGCACACAGGCAGACAGGCAGGCATGCACAGGCTCACAGACAGGGATACAGGCGCACAGCCATGCAAGCACCACACAGACACACAGGTAGACAGAGGGACACAGGCATAGGCATGCAGGCACATGTGCACACAAGAGAAGATATGCAGGCAATTACACAGACATAAAGACAAATACATACAGTACACACACACACAGGCACCTACTGTACATGACTGCAGCCATGGTCTGGTCTAGGAGCCCATATAGGGGTCTGGTCTAGAAGCCCATATAGGCGTCTGGTCTAGGAGCCCATATCAGGGGTCTGGTCTAGAAGCCCATATAGGTGTCTGGTCTAGGGGCCCATATAGGGATCTGGTCTAGGAGCCCATATGGGCATCTGGTCTAGGGGCCCATATAGGGGTCTGGTCTAGAAGCCCATATAGGCGTCTGGTCTAGGGGCCCATATAGGGGTCTGGTCTAGGAGCCCATATAGGTGTCTGGTCTAGAAGCCCAAATAGGCATCTGGTCTAGAAGCCCATATAGGCGTCTAGTCTAGGGGCCCATATAGGGGTCTGGTCTAGGAGCCCATATAGGGTTCTGGTCTAGAAGCCCATATAGGGGTCTGGTCTAGGAGCCCATAGGGGTCTGGTCTAGAAGCCCATATAAGGGTCTGGTCTAGGTGCCCATATAGGGGTCTGGTCTAGAAGCCCATATAGGGGTCTGGTCAAGAAGCCCATATAGGGTCTGGTCTAGGAGCCCATATAGGGGTCTGGTCTAGGGGCCCATATAGGGGTCTGGTCTAGGAGCCCATATAGGGGTCTGGTCTAGGGGCCCATATAGGGGTCTGGTCTAGGGGCCCATATAGGGGTCTGGTCTAGGAGCCCATATAGGGGTCTGGTCTAGGGGCCCATATAGGGGTCTGGTCTAGGGCCCATATAGGGGTCTGGTCTAGAAGCCCATATAGGGGTCTGGTCAAGAAGCCCATATAGGGGTCTGGTCTAGGAGCCCATATAGGGGTCTGGTCTAGGGAGTCTGGTCTAGGAGCCCATATAGGGGTCTGGTCTAGGGCCCATATAGGGGTCTGGTCTAGGGCCCATATAGGGGTCTGGTCTAGGGGCCCATATAGGGGTCTGGTCTAGGGGCCCATATAGGGGTCTGGTCTAGGGGCCCATATAGGGGTCTGGTCTAGGGGCCCATATAGGGGTCTGGTCTAGGGGCCCATATAGGGGTCTGGTCTGGTCTAGAAGCCCATATAGGGGTCTGGTCTAGGAGCCCATATAGGGGTCTGGTCTAGGAGCCCATATAGGGGTCTGGTCTAGGAGCCCATATAGGGTCTGGTCTAGGAGCCCATATAGGGGTCTGGTCTAGAGGGCCATATAGGGGTCTGGTCTAGCCCATATAGGGGTCTGGTCTAGGAGCCCATATAGGGGTCTGGTCTAGGAGCCCATATAGGGTTCTGGTCTAGGAGCCCATATAGGGGTCTGGTCTAGGGGCCCATATAGGGTTCTGGTCTAGGGGCCCGTATAGGGGTCTGGTCTAGGAGCCCATATAGGGGTCTGGTCTAGGGGCCCATATAGGGGTCTGGTCTAGGGGCCCATATAGGGGTCTGGTCTAGGAGCCCATATAGGGGATAAGGTAACATCTGGGACAGACATGGATATGTTTTCCTACGCTGACCTTCACGACATCGTCTTCTTCTCCCTGTTGAAATCTCTCCTTTTCCCCCCTTTCTTAAATGTTTTTATCTCTGAGAAAGAGGCTTTGTGGATTTAATCATCATGTATTTATGAGCAGTCCTGAAATGTCCTGCAGCTCTGGAGAGGAACCAAAGGAGTTTTACCCTACTGATATAGTTATTTCTGTTTCTGTCCGCAGAAATTGTTATAGTCATAGAGTTTCCCCTGAATTCTTCATTTTCTTCTCAGAATTCCTCCTTGTCTGGCTTTGTGAAGTAATTAATGTCTGGCAGAGTTTGAAACAAGGGCTTAGGCATGAGACTGTTCTTTGATCAGCCACCTCCTTATTTGTCTGGTACAGTTGAAGTCAAAAGTTTACAAACATTTCAGCCAAATACATTTAAACTCAGTTTTTCACAATTCCTGACATTTAATCCTAGTAACAATTCCCTGTCTTAGGTCAGTTAGGATCACCACTTTATTTTAAGAATGTGAAATGTCAGAAGAATAGTAGAGAGAATGATTTATTTCAGTGTTTATTTCTTTCATCACATTCCCAGTGGGTCAGAAGTTTACATACACTCAATTAGTATTTGGTAGCATGGCCTTTGAAAGATTTAACTTGGGTCAAACGTTTTGTGTTGCCTTCCACAATCTTCCCACAATCAGTTGGGTAAATTTTGGCCCATTCCTCCTGACAGAGCTGGTGTAATTGAGTCAGGTTTGTAGGCCTCCTTGCTCTCACACACCTTTTCAGTTCTGTCCACACATGTTCTATAGGATTGAGGTCATGGATTTGTGATAGCCACCCCAATACCTTGACTTGGTTGTCCTTAAGCCATTTTGCCATAACTTTGGAAGTATGCTTGGGGTCATTGCCCTTTTTCCTCCAAACATAACAATGGTAATTTTGGCCAAACAGATCTAGTTTTGTTTCATCACCAGAGGACATTTCTCCAAAAAGTACGATCTTTGTCCCCATGTGCAGATGCAAACCGTAGTCTGGCTTTTTTTATGGTGGTTTTGGAGCAGTGACTTCTTCCTTGCTGAGCGGCCTTTCAGGTTATGTTGATTTAGGACTCATTTTTACTGTCGATATAGAAACTTTTGTACCTGTTTCCTCCAGCATCTTTACAAGGTCCTTTGCTGTTGTTCTGCCATTGATTTTCACTTGTTGCATCAAAGTAAGTTAATCTCTAGGAGACAGAAAGCGTCTCCTTCCTGAGCGGTATGACTGCTGCGTGGTCCCACAGTGTTTATACTTGCGTACTATTGTTTGTACAGATGAACGTGGTACCTTCAGGCATTTGGAAATTGCTGTCAAGGATGAACCAGACTTGTGGCAGTCTACCCTTTTTTCTGAGGTCTTAGCTCATTTCTTTTGATTTTCCCATGATGTCAAGCAAAGAGGCACTGAGTTTGAAGGTAGGCCTTGAAATACATCCACAGGTACACCTCCAATTTACTCAAATGATGTCAATTAGCCTCAGAAGCTTCCAAAGCCATGACATCATTTTCTGGAATTTTCCAAGCTGTTCAAAGGCACTGTCAACTTAGTGTATGTAAACTTCTGACCCACTGGAAATGTGACAGTGAATAATGAGTGAAATAATCTGTCTGTAAACATTTGTTGGAAATATTACTTGTATCATGCAGACAGATGTACAAACCAAAACTATAGTTTGTTGACAATACATTTGTGGAGTGGTTGAAAAATGAGTTTTAATGACTCCACACAAAGTGTATGTAAACTTCCGACTTCAACTTTATATGCACACTACAGGCGGCTGCTGTCACCTTATTTGGGTAGGACAGGCTCATAGTAATGGCTGGAACAGAATAAATGTTTTTTTTTACATGTGTTTGATACCATTCCATTCACTCCACTCCAGCCATTATTATGACCCGCCCTACCTTCACCAGCCTCCTGTGATGCACACATACAGTATATTACCCCAACTTCTGTAAGAACGGTATTTCCCCTCACTTTAGGCTGAGCCCTAACTTGGGCTGAATCCTAACTGGAGATTTCTGTTCAAATCTCCCATAGACATTCATGTATAAATGATGGAAGTCTGAGTTATAGGGATCTAAGTTAGGATTCTTCCCTTTATCTGCTACATTCAGATGTATATTACTGGTTTTGGTTCTAGTTTTGCTTGTCTAGACTCAAGATTACTTTCTGGCTATGTGTAACCGTCATGGTTTGAACCCGGGTCACCTGCAACATCTTGTTCATTTGTAGTGTTGCATTTGGGAGACATTTTTGGGGGGCTCTAATGTTTTATTACCTGCGACCAGAGGGGAGGGGCTGTAATTCAGGGTGGAGTGAACAGGAAGAGTTCGATGTGATTTTATTCTCCTTCTTCAGGGCTCTGCACAGATAGACAAATGGCAGGTCTACTTTTTTACTGCCCTATAATTTATCTGCAAGACTTGACATTTTTACTCAACTAGTCTTTCTGGGCGACCTTGGCATTTCCAAACCAACAGGTCACGCAGTAGGATAGGTACGCAGTCTGGCTAATTATATAGCAGTCTTTTTATTTCACCTGTATATATCTACCGGTCTGGCTAATTTTATAGCGATCTGGCTAATTATATAGCGGTCTGGCTAATTATATTGCGGTCTGGTTAATTATATAGCAGTCTGGTTAATTATATAGCAGTCTGGTTAATTATATAGCAGTCTGGTTAATTATATAGCAGTCTGGTTAATTATATAGCGGTCTGGTTAATTATATAGCAGTCTGGTTAATTATATAGCAGTCTGGTTAATTATATAGCGGTCTGGTTAATTATATAGTGGTCTGGTTAATTATATAGCGGTCTGGCTAATTATATAACGGTCTGGTTAATTATATTCTAGTCTGGTTAATTATATAGCAGTCTGGTTAATTATATTCTAGTCTGGTTAATTATATATCAGTCTGGTTAATTATATTCTAGTCTGGTTAATTATATAGCAGTCTGGTTAATTATATAGCGGTCTGGTTAATTATATTATATTGTAGTCTGGTTAATTATATTGTAGTCTGGTTAATTATATAGCGGTCTGGTTAATTATATTATATTGTAGTCTGGTTAATTATATTGTAGTCTGGTTAATTATATAGCGGTCTGGCTAATTATATAGCAGTCTGGTTAATTATATTATATTGTAGTCTGGTTAATTATATTGTAGTCTGGTTAATTATATAGCGGTCTGGTTAATTATATTGTAGTCTGGTTAATTATATTGTAGTCTGGTTAATTAAATAGCGGTCTGGTTATTTATATAGTGGTCTAGCTAATAATATAGCAGTCTGGCTAATTATAACCCGATAACGAAATAAAAAAAATCTTTGTCATGATTCTGACCACATTACTTGTATGTGTGTGTGTGTGTGTCAGACTGCATTGTTGGCTACACAGAAGGATTAATCTATTGAACAGAGAGGGAAAACAAGCATTAAACCTTCCTATTAGGTTTAAAAAGCACTAACAGAGCTCTGGGAAGAGAGGGCAGAGGCAAACAAGTAGAGGAGGAAGAACGGAATGGAAGTTGTTTTTAAGGTTTTTAATGCCATTCATCTCTGACAGTAAAGTTTGGCTTTAATTCAGACCAGAGATGTTGTAAATAGCCGTAGGTGTTGTAGGTCCAAGTTTTTTTTCCCTAGTCACAACGTTCCGCCGTACGAGTGCAAGATGGGTAGATGTTGCATTTAGGCACAGATCTAGGATAACCCTAGACAATTTCTTACCTCAACCATTATGATACATTAGGATAAGGCACAAATGACCATAGGTTAGTGTCTCATTTTGTTCTGGGGAGCCAAATCTCTTGGATCACCTTACACTCCCAAAATCCTAACCTTAGACAATACGGAGACTTTAGATCAGTGTCTAGGGACATCTTCATCCTCCCCCGGTAAAGCTTTGCCGGACTAAGTGTCCATTTCATGACTGGGCCCTGACCCTTCTAGCTGACTTTAATACTTTATAACTACCATAAACGTGGACACTCCTCAAGCAAATCACTTTGGCATGGCGGGCCAGATATTCAATCTGAAATATGGCTTGGGGTTTTCTTGGCAGATGTCTATAATAACTGAAGTTAATTGGTTGGAATGGTGCAATTCCTGCAGCTAACTCTTCAATCACTCTCTTCCAGTGTGTGTGTGTGTGTGTGTGTGTGTGTGTGTGTGTGTGTGTGTGTGTGTGTGTATGTGTGTGTGTGTGTGTGTGTGTGTGTGCGTACGTGCATGCTATTACAGTGTGTGTCTGTGCACAGCACTGAGTAATACCTTTGTCAGAGAACTACAGTATATTGGTTACAGTATATTGGAGGTTACAGTTGTGCAGTTGGTTTTTACTGTGTTCATCACCAATCTAAACATGCATCTGTAAACATGAGGAACACACAGCTCTTTTCATCATGGTAATTATGGGTGTTGATGTATGCTATGGCCCTGTGTTAACAGCTATAATGAATGTGGTGGAAGAGGCAAACACACACACACCAACACACACTAACACTGCGTGGGTTCAGACTAATGTATAACCCCTGATTGATTGGTGTGAGAACCAAACAGGGTAAAATTACAGGCTGCCACCAGTGTGTGTGTGTGTGTGTGTGTGTGTGTGTGTGTGTGTGTGTGTGTGTGTGTGTGTGTGTGTGTCTGTGTGTGTCTGTGTGTGTCTGTGTGTGTGTATGTATGTGTGTGATGTGTGTGAGAGAGAGAGAGGGAGTGAGCTAAATACAGATTATTTAAATCTGCTTTGAGCGCTTGTCACTATTACCAGGGGCATGGGTAGAAGTCATTGTAAAAGAAGAGAACAGGGAGAGCACAGCAGACTTGGTAGTGTGGGAAGTACATAGTGTCTGAATCCTCTATAGTTCTGTCTCTGTTAGATCTTTAGCTAAAAAGAGCTGTACTCCTACAACAGGCTTATAACCTCTGGCTAATCCTCCTGTCTCTTTTACTGGAGTGGAGTTTGAAAACACACACACACAGCGCTTGAGGAAATATACTGTATTAGGTGAATAGGACTCTAATTGCGATTTCGGCCTGACACATCAATGCTGTTTTGATGCCGTTCTTGTCTCATGTGTTCATTAGCAGAGGCATAGAGGAACAGAGTGTGTGTTCTCTAACACACACACACACACACACACACACACACACACACACACACACACACACACACACACACACACACACACACACACACACACACACACACACACACACACACACAGCAAAAACAGCTCTCTCAGTCTAACCAGCTGTCAATCTCAGTACCAAAGCTCAGTGAATCACCACTAGTGCCTGTCACACTCCTCCTCCACCCTCTCCTTTCTTCCATTCCAAAATTAACCGGATTTCTCAGTTCGGCTCTCAATGAAGAAAGGATTTGCGTCTGGGTTGAGGGAGGGTTGAGGGTTGAGGGGCGTGGAGCTGTCGGCCCAGTCCTCTGGCTTGCCGCCTTTGTGTCATTATTAAAGATTAATGTTATTAGTAGCACCAGTGGAATTAGCATTAGTGACGGTTTTAGTGTCTGTAGCTTGTTTTTGCTCTGTCACTCCCACAATTAATCTATAGCAGAGAGAGAGAGAGAGAGAGAGAGAGAGAGAGAGAGAGAGAGAGCTGTTATGCCACCTTATTCCGCTGCCAAAATAAATTACATTACTTTTGGTTTGGGGAGGAGGTGACTGAGGGAGCAATTTCCATGCTAAAATCAGACTTGACGTATTGGTTTTACATTTTTTGTGTAGGGACAAAAGGGACAAATCCTAACTTGGGATACATGGACACAAATTGAACTTGCACTCCCATTGACATCATTGGATGATTGATGCTGTTTTGCTCTAATATAGCCCTCCGCTGGCTGGAGGGATTAGATAGAACTAGCCATCCTGTCTCCGTAAGTGGACTTATTCCATCATGTAGTAAATGCTAACTACAGCATAATCAAGACAGGTCCATGACTCCCTAAAGACTGAAGAAAGAGAAAGGTCTTTCTTCGGACAACTTGTCCTTTCTCACTTTTAACTTAAATTCAAATCAAATTGTATTTGTCACATGCTCCAAATATAAATTATTAGCCCTTTCCCAAAAATGCAGAGTTAAAAAGTAACACAATAAAATAACAATAACGAGACTTTAAACAAGGAGTGCAGGGGTATGAGGTAGTTGAGTTAAAAAATAAATAATTTAACCTTTATTTAACCAGGTAGGCCAGTTGAGAACAAATTCTCATTTATAACTGCGACCTGGCCAAGATAAAGCAAAGCAGTCAACAAAAAAACAACAACAACAGAGTTACACAAACTATCAAGGCACAAGGCGAGACCCAAACGCAGACACAGGAGGCAGATGGTTGGAGTCTTACAGTAAGAGAATGGCCGTGGACAGGCAAACAGGTCAAAACCAGATTGGAGACCAGGAGGTACAGAGTGGCAGACAGGCTCATGGTCCTGGCAGGCAGAATGGTCAGGCAGGCAGGTACAATGTCCAGAAACAGGCAAGGGTCAAAATCGGGAGGACTAGAAAAAGGATAATGTAAAAAGCAGGAGAACGGGAAAAACGCTGGTTGACTTGAAAACATACAAGACGAACTGGCACAGAGAGACAGGAAACACAAGGATAAATACACGGGGGAAAATAAGCGACACCTGGAGGCGGTGGAGACAATCATCATGACAGGTGAAACAGATCAGGGCGTGACAAAAAGAAACATACAGTCAATAACACAACAGGTAATTAAGGTAATATGTACATGCAGGTAGGTAAGGGGTAAAAGTGAAACAATCCGGATAGATAATAAACAGGGTAGCAACAGCGTATGTGAAAGAGTGTGAAATAGTGTGTGTGTGTGTTTTATGAGCATGGTCTTATTTCTATTAGCCTATTGGATGACTGTGATTCATATTCCATTCACCCATTTAAATGTAGCATTGCTAGTTTTAGGCTACTACATGATACTTGAGTTTGCTACAACCTAGCCTATGAATGAAAGTTTACAACGTGTTCTTGTAGGTGCACATGTTCAGGGACGTTTTTCTAATCGAGGTGACAGACAGTGACACATTCAATACGCCCTTGCATACTGTTGCCTGCATCTAGCTGATCTAGGGTGTAATCATTAGTCCAACAGTTGCAAACGAGTTTCTATTTCTTACGTTTAGGAAAGGTTTTCTACAGAATCGGAAGAAGGAATACAGCCCAGATCATACACAAACACACTTCACTTTCATAGCAGCCACATACAAACAGCATGATCATTTTGCCCGTTGTAATTCCTTCTCATATCTATGCTCTCTCCTCTCTCACCTTTCATCTTCGCTTGTGGACATCAGCTGCCTCTGACCAGGCGAGAAAACGAATTAGCATAATTAAACAATCCCCATACAAATGTGTCAGTTTAAGCTAGAGACTAGAGCAGAGCTAGAGCAGTGTTTGTCAGACCATGAGGAATCGGTCTTCTCACAAAATTGTATGTAGCATCTGAACAGTTTGACCTACAAACTATTATGACCCCTCTATGTAAAGATGAGACTCAAATGGACACAAGGGTATTCTCTACGACCCCCCACAAGCGTCTTGGGACTGAAGTTGGTACAGCTCTATCTCTCTTTCTTTCTCTCTCCTTCTATCGCTTCTCCTTCATTTTTGGAGAAATGTATTAGTTCAAAACTGTTCAACTGTCTTTCTCTCTCTTTGAGTCTACAATTGACCACATTTTATGCGCTGCAGTGCTAGCTAGCCGTAGCTTATGCCTTCACTACAGTACTCGATTCATACTCTGATCCTTTGATTAGGTGGACAAAATGTCAGTTCATGATGCAAGAGCTCTGATAGGTTGGAGGACGTCTTCCGGAAGTTGTCATAATTACTGTGTAAGTCTATGGAAGTGGGTGAGAACCATGAGCCTCCTAGGTTTTGTATTGAAGTCAGTGTACACAGAGGAGGATGTAAAACTAGCTTACAAAATGCTGTTGAGACTACTGTAGACCTTCATTGTGAAACAGTGTGTTTTAATCAATTATCTGTGAATATATTTAGTATAGTTTTACTATTAAAATTTGTATGAAATTCCCTGAGGAGGATGGTCCTCCCCTTCCTCCTCTGAGGAGCCTCCACTGCTGTGTTGGAGTGTCAGTGTAGTATGTGTGAGTGTGTGGGTAGAGTCCTGTGAGTGTGCATTGAGCCGGTGCAAGAGAGTCAGTGCAAACTAAAAGGGGGTCAATGCAAATAGTCAGGATAGCCATTTGATTAACTCTTCAGCAGAATTATGGCTTAGGGGTAGAAGCTGTTCAGGAGCCACAGTGGGGACGACATCGTTGATGCAGTACAGCATTCACATGTTGTTGACAAAACGTGTTTTACTGAGTTACAATACTATACTCTGCTATTAATTTTTCACATCGTGAATGTAAAAAAAAATTGAATTAATTGTGTGTTTGGTGTAGGCTTAACTTGGCCTGACGTTTTTGATAGCAATGTAATTCTCTCCCGGACAAGTTGAGGATTCTCTGTCAAGAAGAGAGACACAGAAGCCCAGCTAGCTTAGCTACCCTGTAGCCTCAAATAGAGAACGCTAACCAACGTTTTTTGAAAGCTGCAGGAACTGTGGTAATTTAGCTTTATTCTGGGACAATGTGGCTACTCTTAGCAAACAAGTAGAGAACTTACACAAACTCCTAGGGAATCTACGCCTGCCCACTTTTTCTTTCTCTTCTACCCCAGTAGCCCGACTGCGTTCGGGCCTGGTGGAAGTGACGCAGCCGTTTTGGCTCTCCACAGCCGACTGGCTTGTACTCTGCAGGGATCCCTTTGCGAAAGACAGACCGGACCGCATCAGCCATTGCACCAGCTCTAGTCATCGGCAGCTCTATGGTAAGAAACATCTCGGTCCCCAGGGCAAAAACCCTGTGCTACCCTGGAGCATGAGAACAGGACATTACAAGGCTGCTTCAGACCATTCTACGACAGCTGCTAGGATCTGACACTGTCGTAGTGGGGTCAAACATCATTAGGCGGGCTAGTTCGGAACAACTGAAAATGGATTTTAAAGAACTGATTCTAGCTCTGTAAGACTCCAAAAAGCGGCCAATTATTGCAGGTCCGGTACCATCATTGGGTGTGGAAGATTCAGCAGGCTACTGGCATTACACACCTGGCTAAAAGATTACTGTTACTGTTGGAACAGAGCTACAGTAAGATACTCTAGATAGATACTATACAGGAATGACGGCGTTCATCCAAATCATCTTGACTCCTGGAATCTGTCCACACATTTCAGGCTGTGTTGAGACAATGGCTTATCAATGACCCAAGCCCAGCTCAGATAATCCCTACACTTGTTTTTTGTTGTCATAATTGTCATAATGCTTCAGCAAATGAACATTATTCCAGGGGCGTTGGCAGTCAAAATGTAGGTAACCTAATTTATGTCCCTCTAACTCCCCTGAATGCCTCTGTCGATCCTACAGCTATTGTATACAATAATCATGTGCCTATGAACCAGAGTGATACTGTTAGTACTGAGGCGGTGTGCCCTAGTAGGAATTCCACTGTGTGCGGCTCACCCTGCACAAACATAAATAACATTGTCATGTCTACTTCTGATGAGCTTCTGAGTCAAACAATGAAAACAATCAAGTAAAAAGGCTGGAAATAGCCCACATTAAAACCTCTTGCTCCTACTTGAGACGCAGACGTCCCAACTAGAGCTCTGGAAATGCAAATGCGCTACGCTAAACGCTAATAGTATTAGTTAAAACGCAAACGTTCATTAAAATACACATGCTTGGTATTGAATTAAAGCTACACTCGTTGTGAATCCAGGCACCAAGTCAGATTTTTAAAATGCTTTTCGGCGAAAGCATGAGAAGCTATTATCTGATAGCATGTAACACCCCAAAAGACCCGTAGGGGATGTAAACAAAAGAATTAGCATAGTCGGCGCTACACAAACCGCACAATAAAATATAAAACATTCATTACCTTTGACCATCTTCTTTGTTGGCACTCCTTGATGTCCCATAATCAATACTGGGTCTTTTTTTCGATTAAATCGGTCCATATATAGCCTAGATATCGATCTATGAAGACTGTGTGATAAACAGAAAAAAATAGCGTTTCATAACGTAACGTCATTTTTTAAAAGTTAAAAAGTCGACGATAAACTTTCACAAAACACTTCGAAATACTTTTCTAATGCAACTTTAGGTATTAGTACACGTTAATAAGCGATAAAAATCATCAGGAGGCGATGTAAATTCGATAGCTGGTCGTCTGGAAAAAATGTCCGGAAAAACACAGTGCCAATACATCAAGTTGGTGGTCGGAGGGAATCGGTTCCCTTTGGTCGGTTCTACCAAGAATCAAATCCGAATCAAATGAGAAGACTCTATACATCCTGTGGAAGCTGTAGGTACTGCAACCTCGGCCTCATTTAATACGGTTCACCTTTAACAATGGGTTGACGTGGCGCATGGATATTTTTTTCCATTTCCAGTGATCAGATTTTCCTGCGCTTTTCGATGAAACAGACGTTCTGTACTAGTCACAGCCGTGATTTAACCAGTTTTAGAAACGTTAGAGTGTTTTCTATACACACATACTAATCATATGCATATACTATATTCCTGGCATGAGTAGCAGGACGCCAAAATGTTGCGCGATTTTTAACAGAATGTTCAAAAAAGTAGGGGGTAGGCTTAAGAGGTTTTAACATACAGTACCAGTCAAAAGTTTGGACACAGCTACTCATTCAAGGGTTTTTTCTTTATTTTTACTATTTTCTACATTGAAGACTAATAGTGAAGACATCAAAACTATGGAATCATGTAGTAAGTAAAAAAGTGTTAAACAGATACATTTTATATTTGAGATTCTTCAAAGTAGCCAACCATTGCATTGATGACAGCTTTTCACACTCTTGGCATTCTCTCAGCCAGCATCACCTGGAATGCTTTTGAAACAGTAAAGAAGGAGTTCTCACATATGCTGAGCACTTGTTGGCTGCTATTCCTTCACTCTGAGGTCCAACTCATCCCAAACCATCTCAATTGGGTTGAGGTTGGGGGATTGTGGAAGCCAGGTCATCTGATGCAACATGCTATCACTCCCCTTCTTGGTCAAGTAGCCCTTACACAGCCTAGCGATGTGTTGGGTTATTGTCCTGTTGAAAAACAAATGATAGTCCCATTTGAACACAAACCAGATGCGATGGCGTATCGTTGTAGAATGCTGCGGTAGCCATGCCGGTTAAGTGAGCCTTGAATTCTAAATAAATCATAGTCAGTGTCACCATAAACACACCCCTACTCCATCACACCTCCTCCTCCATGCTTCATGGTGGGAACCACACATGCGGAGATCATCCGTTCACCTACTCTGCATCTCACAGAGAGATGGCAGCTGGAACCAAAAATCAGGTAAATAGTATGGTCTACACCTTATCATGAGGTATTCTAACTCAGGCAAGCAGAACCTAGATATTAGAGATCGTGCACCAGCTGTTGTTAACAAAGAAACACTCCACCCCCATTGAATATGCCCAACGCTGCCGTTCTGTCCTGCCGATGTAACGCGCACACCGTGCCTGGTCCGGGATGGGCAGTATGTCATTTGCCTCCGACTTATTGAAGTAGAAATAATCCAAATCGAGGTTAGTGATTGACGTTCTGATATCCAGAAGCTGTTTTCGGTCATAGGATATTATGTCGGAAACTTTATGTACAAAAAAAAATTAAGATCAGCAACAACAACAAAAAGGAAACGCAATTGGTCAGAAAGCCGTAAAACGGCTGCTTTTCCCTCCAGTGCAGTTGGTATTGTGCTAGCACTTATTTTCTCCTCCACTCTACCATGAAATTAAACGTGCCGGTCTTCTGTGGACAGAAATATGTGCACAGTATGTTCATAGAGTACCTGGCATGAATAGCTCTGAACTATTTTCACCATCTCTATTTAGACCTACATTATGTCCCAAAAGGCACCCTATTCCCTATAAAGTTCACTACTTTTGAACAGAGCCCTATGGACCCTGGTCAAAAGTAGTGCACTACATAAGGAATAGGGTTTAGTTTGGGACTCGGTCCAAACAGCATCTGTCAGATTGCCTACACTTTAGCACCAATGACAACAGACTTGATCTCATCCAATTAACTGTGTTCACGCCTAACATACTAAAGGTCCGCCACTTCCACTGTAATTCACATGTGCACGTAGCCCTGCGACACACATGCCTGATCACACCTGCCACACACCTCTACCACTCCAACTCTCTTCTGTACTGTGTCCAATATGACTGTGTAATTGCCATGGCAATCTGGTTCGGGCTATCTGCAGGATATATGGACCATTTAGAATCCCATTACACAAATGGCCATGTCCAATGACTAGCAAAACCATTGTGACCGTTCCATTCTCGTCCTATGATGGTGATCACATTTAGCTGATCTAGAGGACCCCATCAACGGAACGTTCGATCAACAATGTGTGGAAGGTTGACTATGGGATTAAAGGCTAAAGCGACAATCTCAAATCGACCCCTAGGGTCCCAAGCACTTGTGTAGATCAGAGAAGAATGCTTACACTTTTCCAATTCTATCAGATCTGCTAGTATTGAAGGGGTAGAAGCTATGGGAATTGACATGAAATAGAAGTAGCCTATCGTTTGTGTTTGTCTGACTGCTTTGTCTGACTGCTCTGACTGTTTTGTGTTTGTCTGAAGCTGATACAGTTTGACAAAACATTGGTAAACTGACATCCATAATCCAACTGTGTTAAAGCCAACCTTTTGCCTTTAATCCTTTGGACGGTTGTTGGTAGAACTAGATCTTTTAGAAACAGGTTAAGCCACCAGCTAACAGTTAGCACCCAATTTCATTTACATTGAGAAGTATAATCCTCAGACACTCTGTATCAATGTCAGCTACGCGCTCTCCTGATTGTATAAACAGAGGTGACGGTGAGATGGAGAGAAAGAAAGGAGGTATGAGAGGGACATGTTTGAGAGGTATGAGGGACATGTCAGCACCTGAAGTGAGGGATCTGCCTCTAATTTCCTCCAACTAATCCCCCTCTTCCAGGAAGGTTGGTCTGCCTCGAGCCAAGAGTACGCACAGTCCTGTCTGCTAAACCAACAGTCACATCATCCCAAGGTTGAGGTTGCATCCCAAATGGCACCCTATTCTCTATATAGTGCACTACTTTTGACCAGACCCATAGGGAATAAGGTCCAGTTTGACTGGCCATCTCATATGAGTGTGCATTGTGACATGACTTGCTGGAAATAAGCATTAGAGCTTAGAGATTTTTACGTCAAAGACTTGATGTCAACACTTCAACATTATTGTATTCATTTGATCAACTAAAAAATGTAATCAAAACTTTCCACAATTAATATATAATGAATCCGCTTTTCCTAGAGCAGTATTATTCAATATTTCACCCTTTGCAGTCGGCCGCCACCTGTGTCTCATTATAGATTCATATCATGAAGGTATTTTGTGACATGCCATCCTCATCCACACAGAGCTAACAAACAATGCTTGTCTATTTGTCATTCCTCAACGGTCTTGGCACTTTAAATTACGGCACGTTGCCTTAGCTCCAATAGCGGCATCTCATCTGCCGGTATCTATTATTGGCTAACATGCCTAAACACATCCCAAGGCCCGCACATCAATTCAGACAGATAGATATCCGGGCGCTAGGCTAACACACTTGGACGCTAGCAAACAGAACACTGGACAGCTCCTGTCACAAAGGACCTCTCAGCTGATTTATGCATACGTGACTTCTATCCACGAATATCAATTTGCAATCCATATGGAATAAAAACTCATTATCACATTATGTGTTCCGTTATGGAAATTAATTCCGGAAGACACATTTTTGATCTGTCACGAAGTGATATCATTCCAGCTCAGTAGTGCGGAAAAAGGTTATTTAACGGCAGAAATTGGATACACATGGAGAGAGGGAGAGGTAGATAGGGAGAGGTGGAGAGGTAGAGAGGGAGACAGAGAGAGGGAGAGGTAGATAGGAAGAGGTGGAGAGGTAGAGAGGGAGACAGAGAGAGGGAGAGGTAGATAGGGAGAGGTAGAGAGGTAGAGAGAAATGGAGACAGAGAGAGGGAGAGGTAGATAGGGAGAGGTGGAGAGGTAGAGAGGGAGACAGAGAGAGGGAGAGGTAGATAGGGAGAGGTAGAGAGGTAGAGAGAAATGGAGACAGAGAGAGGGAGAGGTAGATAGGGAGAGGTGGAGAGGTAGAGAGAAATGGAGACAGAGAGAGGGACAGGTAGATAGGGAGAGGTGGAGAGGTAGAGATAAATGGAGACAGAGAGAGGGAGACAGAGAGGGAGAGGTAGATAGGGAGAGGTGGAGAAGTAGAGAGAAATGGAGACAGAGAGAGGGAGACAGAGAGAGGGAGAGGTAGATAGGGAGAGGTGTAGAGGTAGAGAGAAATGGACAGAGAGAGGGAGACAGAGAAGGAGAAGGAGAGGGAGACAAAACGAGACACAAGAAATACTTGGAACAGAGAATCAAATTGAATATTCACTCGGTCACTACGTTTCCATGGCATTGCCTATTCACCTAATGGAGGGGATTCATTTAGAGCTTTGACTCGTGCATTCGTCTCACGTCTCTAAGGCCCTGCATTTCTCTCCTTGAGCTGTCTCAACATCTGGAAGATTAATTATGTGCCTGTTTATTGTAAATTGACTATTTTACCTAGTTTAGGAGCCAGTAAAACACCACAAGACTGATACTTCCAGGCTATCGCAGCTGGCAGAAGGGTGTTGATATACCAGCCATCATATGTTTGTGTGTGTGTTTGCATGTGTGTGCGAGTGTGCATGTGTGTGCGTGCATATGATTGTGTGTGTTTCAACAGAATGATTTTACTGTCAAAATGTAGCTGAATGTTATTGATACTAATGTTATTTTGGCAATCCCTTCGCTTTCTTGTCAGGTCACACCGCCGCAAACTTCAAAGGGAATTAAAGCTGTGTTTTAGTCTATCGTTCATGTTCCTATTCTCCTGCCATTTTACAGAAGCAGATAGTCAGACAGTCTGAGCAGCAGTTCAATCTATATGATAAAATAGACTTGAAGCAGGCTCATTGACAATCTATATATTCCCTTTTTAGACGATATTGCATTGCTTTAAAATCAGACACACACATTCAGTGTGCTGTCTGTGGTCCTAGGCACACACACACCCTCACACACACTCCCTCCTTCTCTATTGTCCAGTCTAATTAAGCAATAATGCACGATGAGGTGTGGTATATGGCCAATATAGCACGGCTAAGGGCTGTTCTTAGCACGATGCAACACGGAGTGCCTGGATACAGCCCTTAGCCGTGGTATATTAGTCATATACCGCAAACCTCCGAGATGCCTTATTGCTATTATAATATACCACAGCTGTCAGCTGACATCACACTTGAATATCTGACGGCTGCCATATATTGATTGCAGCAGTGATCCCTGAACATTTGTATGGTTTGAGCCTGAAGGCCAACTAAGAGCTATTGGAGACATTGGGCGTCTGCAATTTTCAAAGACGGAGAGGGGGAATAGAGGGGGAACATAAGTATTGATCTCTTTTTCTTTCTATCTGAAAGTAGTTTAATTCTACTACAGGAATTAGAGACTTTGAAGATGAGAGGGAGACTAGGGGTGGCTAGTATAAAATGCTTTTTGTGATGCGTGGCAGATTGATTAATGCGTGTGTGTGTGTGTATGTGTGTGTGTGTGTGTGTGTGTGTGTGTGTGTGTGTGTGTGTGTGTGTGTGTGTGTGTGTGTGTGTGTGTGTGTGTGTGTGTGTGTGTGTGTGTGTGTGTGTGTGTGTGATGGATGTCCTGTTTCCACTTCAATGACTACAGACATTGTGGACTAATAGCAGTTTTGAGTAGACACTTTATACTGGAGCTATCTGTTTTTTGAAGTCTCAAAGTTACTTTGCTCAAGTTCTATCATGACTCACTTCTGTTGTAACTGGAAGAGTGACATGCAGCCTATTATCTCACTTTGTCAGAGCAGACTCAGTCAATCAATGGTCTACTCGATCGTAATCAATGGAGCAGTCTATGGGGTGGCTAGATGATCCAGAGTTTAGCTAATACTCTTCATATAGATTGACTTTGGACTTGTATCTCTATTGGGTTGTGCATGTGTTTGTGTCTCAGGGTCTGTGGTTTTCAGATGCTGTGTAATGCTAGATTCTCTGTTTATTTATCCCTCAAACTGCTTACAGAATCCATCCCTGTTACATTCTATTCGTCACAAAAAGGTTTTTATCCAAACTATATCCCACTGTTTTATCTTACATCCCTCTTTATATCTATCTTACATCCTTATTTTTTATCCAGCTTACATCCCTCTTTATATCTATCTTACATCCTTATTTTTATCCAGCTTACATCCCTCTTTTTATCCATCTTACATCCTTATTTTTTATCCAGCTTACATCCCTATTTTTATCCATCTTACATCCTTATTTTTTATCCAGCTTACATCCCTCTTTATATCTATCTTACATCCTTATTTTTTATCCAGCTTACATCCCTCTTTTTATCCATCTTACATCCTTATTTTTTATCCAGCTTACATCCCTCTTTATATCTATCTTACATCCTTATTTTTTATCCAGCTTACATCCCTCTTTATATCTATCTTACATCCTTATTTTTTATCCAGCTTACATCCCTCTTTTTATCCATCATGCATCCATTTTTTTTCCATGAAATGAGAAGGATGTACATATTGTCAGACCAAATCATAACTTAGGCAGGATGGATAAAAAATATCCCTCTTTTTATCCTTTCTGCGTAAGTTATTATTTGGTCTGACAATATGTACATCCTCCTCATCACAAACCCACCAGGGTTTAACCTCTTTCTCTCACTTTTCTTATTCTCCATCCATCCATTCCCCCTCAGCTCTTATGTGTCTGTGTTGAGGAATGTGAGAGGCAGATTGATTAATAAAGGAGAGGAAGTGTTTGGCAGTGTTTCCCTCTGCTCCACTCAGCTCTGCCTGCCGCCGCGTCTCACAAGCTGCCCGTCAACTGACACCTCACTTTGTTCCAGCTAAACAGGCTGTGTCTCTGTGTGTGTGCGTCTGTGTCTGTGCTTCTGTGTCGGTGTGTGTGCATGTCTGTGTGTGTGTGCTTCTGTGTGTCTGTGTGTGTGCATGTCTGTGTGTGTGTGCTTCTGTGTGTCTGTGTCTGTGCGTGTCTATGTGTGTGTGTGTCTGCGTGTCGGTGCGTGACTATGTGTGTGTGTGTGCGTGCGACAATAGTGTATAATTCCGTTTGTTGTTAGTGAGGAGGTATGAGAGGGGGCATGGTGTCCAAGAGTTGGTGCACAGCTGTGGAAGGTCTCATCTTGCTATGGCAGGGCTGGGGGGACATTTTGGCTGTTTTTACATGAGTGTTTCGATGTTTCTGTTTCTGTGGCCGGGCTTGGTCTGTGCCAGGCTTTAGCATTTTAAGCGCTGCCACGTCTGTTTTGCATCAAAGTGTCCCTGAGGGGGCAGGAGAGAGATCTGATCTGTCTCTGTCACTTTGCCCAGCCCAGCATGGCACCCATGGTAAAGAGGGTTCAAAGGACTGATCTGTGCTTAGTGGGCACAATGGGTATCGGACTGAGACACACTGACACAAAGGCCACCGGACAGACCAATGACTGTATATGTGACAATTTTCAATTAACAAGGCATATGTCGCGGCTCACTACTTCACATGAGAGCTGTTTGAACGTAAACTTTTTTTTAAATCAAAATGAGTTTTTTGGCAGAAATGCCTTCTCAAACATGTGAACTTTCATGTGCCTTAAAACCTGTTAAGGAGGCTGCGAATTGTCGCAGCTTTTTGTTAAAAATCGCGCAACATTTCAGCGTCCTGCTACTCATGCCAGGAATATAGTATATGCGTATGATAAGTGTGTGTGTATAGAAAACACTCCGAAGTCTCTAAAACTGGTTAAATCGTGTCTGTGGCTATAACAGAACGTGTTTAGGAGTCAAAATCCTTCGAAAAACTGTTCACCAAAAATACAAAAATAATATTAATCCGCCAGTCAATGTATTGTCTAAGGCTGAAGAAAATACATGGAGATCCCCTGTAAATGCCTACAGCTTCCACACGATGTCGCCAATGCTGTCATTTTGGGGCTGCTTTATCCTTGGTTTGGTGACGTATAAGCACTTCCTTTCTTGGGGCTCACCACAGGATGTTATGAAAGTGAAAACATGGAGTATGATTTCAAGACTTGCTGCTATCGAATACAGATCGCCCCGTGATCAATTTGATAGATTATTAACGTTTATTAATACCTAAAGTTGGTTTAGATAAGTAGTTTGAAGTGATTTGTAAAAGTTTATAGGCAACTTTTGTCATTTTAAAAAGTGACGTTGCGTCTTGTAAAGGGGCATTTTTCTGGATCAGACCGGTCTTCAGCAAATCACATTTTGCGTATACAATGACGGATTTAATCGGGAAAAAGACCCAATTTTGATGTTCATGTGACATATAGGAGTGCCAAGAAAGAAGCACGTCAAAGGTAATGAATGTTTTATATTTTATTTCTGCGTTTTGGGTAGCGCCGGCTACCGCGAAATCTGTTGTTTTGGTGACGGTCTGGTATTCTGGGGGGTGCATGCTATCAGATAATAGCTTCTCATGCTTTCGCTGAAAAGCATTTTACAAATCTGACTTGCTGGCTAGATTCACGAGTGTAGCTTTAATTCAGTACCTTGTATGTGTGTTTTAATGAAAGTTTGAGTTTTATCGAAAACTATTAGGTGGCGCTCTAAAATTTCCACTGATTTGATCCGCCACAGGGACCTAGTCCATAACAAGTTTTAAAAACAAACTTGTATGCCATCTGTAAATACTGTAAAAAATTATGTGCCTAGTTGGTTTTGCCACAGAAAAAGACAGCAACTTTACCGCTAGCCATGATTGGCTGAGATAATGAGTGGGCTGGACATGCCAAGAGATGAGTTTGGAATGGTCTGCCATATAGCACGCGTCTCTCTATTTGAACTGGTCAGTATGTCTAGGTAATCTTGTCAAAAGCAGCTTTAAAAAATATATATCTCGTAGTAAAACTGCATAAGCCTAATGTCAAGTTAAACTGTACTGTTAGCTAGATAACATTAGCTGGCTGGCTTGCTAGCTAAAGTTACGTGTACACTCTCCATTTTCTGGAGGATCGAGTTTGGAAATCAGTGAAATTTGACTATGATAGCTAAGGAGATGGAGAAAACACCTTACATCTTCAATCTAAGTTTAACCATGGCATTCGAAAGGAGACTAGTCAATCCATGATGTATACGGGTAAAATAGACTAGCTAGATACATTTTCAGATATTACACTTTTCGAATTTTGAAACAAAGTGGTTTCATTTCAAGTTAAATTGTACTGTTAGCTAGCTAGCTAATGTTAGCTGGCTGGCTTGCTAGCTAAGGTTACATGTATGATCTTGTTATTCATATCTCAGAGCCATTTGCTTGAACCTGGTTGGTTAGCTACCTGCAGATTCATGCAGGGAGGTAACGTCTTGAGTTGGGATTATGGTTCCTTATTAACCTAGCTAGCTAGCTAACTACATGTCTTAACAAAAGACTCTCATCTGAGTTTGCCAGAGTGCAGAATATGGCTGGTTTCAGTAAACATTGGCAAAAAAGCCTAATAAAATTGTTGCCAGCAGCACAGTTAGTCACCAACGCCCTGGATAGCATAAAAACAGTCTAATCCCCTCTGCTAGGTCGAGTGAAATGGTCAGTGTGGGGTGTTCTCTAATTTGTGTCTGGAAGTAGCTAGCAAGCTAGCCAATGTTAACCTGTTTGCTTGGGTGCTTGACTGCCGTTGTGAGGTCAGAACGTTCGGATCAACCCTACTCATCGGCCAGAACATCCAGTGTGCGCTTTGAATGCTCCAAGAGAGAAACTCTCTGAATTTACGAACGGACAATCTGACAGCACAGTTTCAATCACCATCGCTCTGGATAACATAACAGCCTCACCAGCTCTGCTAGGGTGAGTAATGTTCAGTGAGCTGTTCTCTCATTTGTGTCTGGAAGTAGCAACCTTGGGTGCTTGACTGCTGTTGTTAGTGCAGAATGCTCGGATCAACCCTTAAAGAGATGGGTGGGGCTAAAGCTTAAGAGGGTGTGAACAATGCTGAATGGGTGTAGACAAAGAAGGGCTCTCCAGGTGGCGTACCAAAACATTCAAAGGCCATTTTCTCAGAAGTGAGTTTACAAGTTTATCAACTTTCAAAGCAAAATTACTTTCCCATTGTTCCTCAACTGTAATGTATGATATATCATTTTGTAGCTCTGAGTCACTTTTTATCCAATGTAATAAACACAATTTCAAATTTTGCTACAAAAGAACAATTTGAGCTGGTCAGTCACATATATGAATGGACAAAGCCATCGATCACACGTCACCATTGATTCCTATGTAAAGACTCAATAGCGCATTTGAACTCAGATGGCGTCTCATGGAGATATAACGTGCAGTTTGAGCTACTCCAGGAAGTGACATTGAAGGCTAACTCAGTGCTGTCCCCTCTCATTGAGCAACTCAAGTTGAAGGCCCACCGGGGTACTGCAGACTGCCATTAGCGACTAAATAAAAAAATAATTGGTTCAAGGACATACATCTCGTCTATTAGAAGCTATTGCTGGCACCATGATTGTCTTCTAAGCTCTTTTTTTACTTACATGAAAATTGACGAAGATTGCCATTTTCCATTCACTATGATGTGTTCTGTAAACAATGCCTGGAGCATTATAGTCTTCAGTGGCTTCAATGGGGGTGGCAGTAAATCTACCATGGGACAGACCCCCAGACGTAGAGTCCCTGTCTCCCCAAAGGTCCAAAGACAGGAACCAAAGCACAACATATTTGTCTCAAGAACTAGGAGCCGTTCCCTCTTTGGGCTGTCCCCTAGTCCCAAACCTAATGTGTCTCTAAAGCCCCGGTCTGTCCAAAGATCCAAAAACCAGACCCAAAGGTAAATAATGTTATTCTAAAGAACTACTCAGACTGTGCCCTAGTCCCGAAGCCTCATTTATCAGCTTAAAGACCCAAATTACCTCTAAATGTCTCCAGGGCCACAACCTCTCTAACGGCCCCTTAAGACCTGGGGCCACGGCCATGGGGCCTGGACCCACAGCCCACTGGACTGGTCCCAACAACAAAGAGCCATGTAGGACCCAGGGCCAGGTTCAATTCTCCTCTCTGAGGATCAGTGAGCTCACAGTGCCCCAGGACCAGCCAGGACAGGGCACACAACCAAGTCAAAGATACCGTAGAGACCCTCTTTTAGGCCAAATAACCAGAGGTTCGTCTAACTGCTACTTGTACCACAACCCAGAGCCACAGGACCAGCTAGGACACACAGCCAAGACACAGATACCCTAGAACCCCTCTCTCTTAGCCCAAAGACCCAGAGCCTCCCCTTACTGCTACCACTACCCCAAAACTATCTTGTTGAGCCATGTTCGATCCACAACGTATGGAAAATTGGCTTCAGTCTGTATGATAGAGAATCAAGACATACAGTCAGATCTATAATTATGTTCACCCTTGATAAAGATGAACAAAAAAGACTGTATCAAATAAATAAAACAAATACTGTTATATTGAATGCTCAAAACATTGGGAAATTATATTATTTTAAACTAATACAATTGCTCAGAGAAATTGATTTTGTTTAACAAGTAATACAAAACAATCTCAAAAAGATAGGGTCAAAATTATTGGGACCCCTTTTTTCAATACTTTAACACCCTCCCCTTCTTAAGAAATCAAAACTGTGAGAATGTACAACACATTAGGAAAACAACTCTTTTTTTGAGCAATTGTATTAATATAAAAATAATATTATTTTCATTTTTTGGGGGGCATGCATTTGAGCTTGGAATTTGTATTATTTATTTTATAATGTTTTTTTTCTCTGCTTTCTCAAGGGTGAACATAATTATGGACTATATGAGCCGGTCGGTCAGGATGGCGCCGGAGGGTAGGGCTGCCGCCTTATCGGCTCTTAACCAACCATGCTATTTTGTTAGTTTTTTTTGTGTCGTTCGTAAATTGTTTTGAACATGTTTCTGCTACCGTCTCTCATGACCGAAAGAGCTTCTGGACATCAGAACTGAGATTACTCACCTCAAGTTGGACAAGGAGTTCTTCTTCAATGAGTCGGACATGAGGAATATACTACGGACACCCGACCAGGCCCAGGTCCCTGTAATTCGCTAGAAAAGGAAACATAGGTTTCGCAGAAAGAAATCAGGATGCCTTGTGAGGATCAGGCGACGAGTGGCTAATCTGCCATTGCCTTCCATTCTGCTAGCTAATGTTCAATCGCTGGAAAATAAATGGGACAAACTGAAAGCATGCATATTCCACCAACAGGACATTTAAAACTGTAATATCTTATGTTTCACCGAATCGTGGCTGAATGACGACATTAAGAACATACAGTGGCGGGTTATACACTCTATCGGCAGGACAGAACAGCAGCCTCTGGTAAGACACAGGGCAGGGCCCTATGCATATTTGTTAACAATAACTGGTGCATGATATCGAAGGAAATCTCAGTGTTTTGCTCGCCTGAGTTAGAGTATTTCATGATAAGCTGTAGACCACACTATCTACCTAGAGATTTTCATCTGTGTTTTTCGTAGCTGTCTACATACTACCACAGACTAAGGATGGCACTAAAACCACACTAAATGAGCTGTATTCCACCATAAGCAAACAAGAAAACGATCATCCAGAGGCGACGCTCCTAGTGGCCGGGGACTTTAATGCAAGGAAACTTCAATCAGTTTTACCTCATTTCTATCAGCATGTTAAATGTGCAAGCAGAGGGAAGAAAATTCTAGACCACCTTTACTCCACACACAGAGACAAGTACAAAGCTCTCCCTCGCCCTCCATTTGGCAAATCTGACCATAACTCTATCCTCCTGATTCCTTCTTACAGGCAAAAATGTAAGGAGGAAGCACCAGTGATTCGGTCTATAAAAAGTGGTCAGATGACGCAGATGCTAAACTACAGGACTGTTTTGCTAGCAGAGACTGGAATATCTTCCGATGGCATTGAGGAGTACTCCACATCAGTCACTGGCTTTATACACAAGTGCATCGAGGACTTTGTCCCTACAGTGACTGTACATACATACCCCAACCAGAAGCCATGGATTACAGGCAACAATCGCACTGAACTAAAGGGTAGAGCTCCCGAATTCACGGAGCGGGACTTTAACCCGGAAGCTTATAAGAAATCTCGCTATGCCCTCCGGCGAACCATCAAACAGGCAAAGCGTCAATACAGGACTATGATTGAATCGTACTACACCGGCTCCGATGCTCGTCGGATGTGGCAGGTCTTGCAAACCATTACAGACTACAAAGGGAAACACAGCCGAGAGCTGCCCAGTGACAACCTAAATAACTTCTATGCTTGCTTCGAGGCAAGTAACACTGAAACATGCATGAGAGCATCAGCTGTTCCGGATGACTGTGTGATCACGCTCTCTGCAGCCAATGTAAGTAAGACCTTTAAACAGGTCAACATTCACAAGGCCGCTGGGCAAGACAGATTACCAGGACATGTACTCCAAGCATGCGCTGACCAACTGACAAGTGTCTTCACTGACATTTTCAACCTCTCCCTGTCTGAGTCTGTAATACCAACATGTTTCAAACAGACCACCATAGTCCCTGTTCCCAAGACCACTAAGGTAACCTGCCTAAAAGACTAGCAATCCGTAGCACTCACATCTGTAGCCATGAAATGCTTTGAAATGCTGGTCATGGCTCACATCAACACCATTACCCCAGAAACCCTAGACCCACTCCAATTTGTATATGGCTGCAATAGATCCACAGATGAGGCAATCTCTATTGCACTCCACGCTTCCCTTTCCCACCTGGACAAAAGGAACACCTATGTGAGACTACAGCTCAGCATTCAACACCATAGTTCCCTCAATGCTCAACACTACGCTAAGGAACCTGGGACTAAACACCTCCCTCTGCAACTGGATCCTTGACTTCCTGATGGGCCACCCCCAGGAATTAAGGGCGGGTAGCAATACATCCGCCAAGCTGATTCTCAACACGGGGGCCCCTCAGTGGTGCGTGCTCAGTCCCCTCCTGTACTCCCTGTTCACTAATGACTGCATGGCCAGGCATGACTCCAACGCCATCATTAAGTTTGCTGATGACACAACAGTGGTAGGCCTGATCAGGGAAGAGATCAGAGACCTGCCAGTGTGGTGCCAGGACAACAACCTCTCCCTCAATGTGATCAAGACAAAGGAGATGATTGTGGACTACAGGAAAAGGACGACCAATCACTCCCCCATTCTCATCGATGGGGCTGTAGTGGAGCAGGTTGAGAGCTTCAAGTTCCTTAGCGTCCACATCACCTACAAACTAACATGGTCCAGGCACACCAACACAGTCGTGAAGAGGGCACGACAAAACCTATTCCCCCTCAGGAGACTGAAAAGTTTTGGCATGGGTCCTCAGATCCTCAAAAGGTTTTACAGCTGCACCATCGAGAGCATCCTGACGGGTTGCATCACTGCCTGGTATGGCAACTGCACGGCCTCCGACCGCAAGGCACTGCAGAGTGTAGTGCGTTCGACCCCAAGGCACTGCAGAGTGTAGTGCGTAGGTACATCACTGGGGCCAAGCTTCCTGCCATCCAATACCTTTATACCAGACGGTGACAGAGGAAGGCCCTAAAATTGGTCAAAGACTCCATCCACCCTAGCAGTACCGGAGCGCCAAGTCTAGGTCCAAGATGCTTCTAAACAGCTTCTACCCCCAAGCCATAAGACTCGTAAACAGATAATCAAATGGCTACCCAGACTATTTGCATTGCCCTGCTTCTACTCTCTGTTATTATTTATGCATAGCCACTTTAATAACTCTACCTACATGTACATAAATACCTCGACACCGGTGCCCCCGCAAATTGACACATTGTCTCTTTACTGGTACCCACTGTATATAGCCCCGCTATTATTACTTACTGCTGCTCTTTAATTATTTGTTATTCTTACTTTTTTGTTGTTGTATTTTCTTAAAACTGAATTGTTGGTTAAGAGCTTGTAAGTAAATATTTGACTATTGTATTCGGCGCATGTGACAAATGAAAGTTGATTCTGGTTAGATATATTTTTTTTTTACCCTCCACAACCCCACCTCTTCGGAGGACAAGTATCTTAGTTTTTTTACAGCTTTTTTGCTACATATACATATACATTTTACATATTTATTTTTCATACACATTTGACATACATGGTACTTTTATATAAAGCAGTCAGATAACTATAATACATTACCAAACATAAACTCTTTAATCCCAACCCTCAGCCACTCAGCCCATCCCACCTATCACCATAGACCTCGGCTCTTTAACCCCACCCCTCAGCCACTCAGCCCATCCCACCTATCACCATAGACCACCCTCATTTGGTTTCCATGTGTCATATGCTTTTCAATTGTGCTGTGATGTTTTACAAAATGTTTGAACCTTTCTAATCATATTTTATCCACAGGTTGTGAGTTTAAGATGAAAATATTTCCTATAAGTATTATTATATTATTTATTGATGACTATGGCTTTCCAAATCACCCAACACTGCTATTTGTAAGGTCATTTTAATTGCATGTTGTGATTTTTTAACCATTCCTAAACCTGTGACCAGAAACAAGCTACATAGGGGCAATAACAGAATAAATTATCTATTGATTCTGTCTCTTCGCAGCAAAATCTACATAGCTGAGATTGTTGTATGCCCCATATACTGTATATAGCATTCTGTTGGTGGCAAGAATTGTGTATAATAATTGACATTGAAATACTCTAAGTGTTGAATCAAGTGCCGTTTTTTGTACCCATTCATAAACCATATGCCATGGAATTGGTACATCAGATCTCCTCCCATTTATTTTGTAACCTGTATGGCGCAGCTGTCAACATTTACGTCCTCAGATGAAACTGGTATATTTTTCTATTTATGTTAGTTCCTTTCAGACAGTTTGTATCTTTAATATCTGTCAGGAGAACAAGTTCCCTACCTTCTCCCTTTTCCACTTGCCTCCTCCATTTTTGTAGTAGTGCTGCAGTCAGTTGGTTGTACATTTGGATTGAGCAGATATTACCACAGATTTTTGATAACTGCATATGTGACATAACTCCTCCATTTCTATTCATAATATTATTAACAAATATAATACCATTTTTAAACATGTTTTCCATAAAGAATGTTTTTTTTGTTAATCAATAGATTTGAATTTAACCATGACATATTTCTTCTATCTTTTCTGGAGGATAAAACTGAAATTGAAACCTCTACTGGTATACCGTCAAGCCCTGGTGTTTTTTCAGACTAAAAATATTTTATTCCCTCAAAAGGTTCTTCTGTAAGTTGGCCTTCACACAGGTATTTCTGTAAATGTGTTAATTTTTACAATATTTTTAGGCAATAAATCCTTACAGTTAACATCATTCAGTGGAAATGGAGGAGACTGAAAATAAAACATATGCTAAAATATTTTGCTTCCTCTTTCAAAATATAATTTGGTGATTCATGGATAACTCCATTATTTGTAACGAGTTTCTATAAATTATTTTTGGTAGAATTTGTAATTATGTTGAAGATTCAAGAAACATTTTGTGCATTTTTCAGAACTTCCCATCCAATTCACTTTATTTAGTTAATACATTATACTTGATTGTTCTTGAATAAGTACCTCCAATTATTTTTGTTTTGTGCCTCTATAGTTTCCATGACCATCTACCTGCGCTGTTACTTCCTCTATTTCCTTTATAAGTCTCATCTCTTTTGACCAAAACTGCTTTTGTGTTAATGATGAGTATTGTATTGAATGGCCTCTAAACGTACATTTGAAATTGTCCCATACTGTAACGCTGGTCTTCTTCCTCTGAGGAGGAGTAGGAGAGATTGGACCAATGCGCAGCGTGGTAAGTGTTCATAGCTTTTAATGACGTACTAGAACACTGAACAAAACAACAAATGACAAACAAACAGTCCCGTAAGGTGAAAGACAAAAGCACCAAACAGGAAATAAGCACCCACAACTCAAAAGTGAAACCAGGCTACCTAAGTATGGTTCTCAATCAGGGACATCGATTGACAGCTGCCTCTAATTGAGAACCATACCAGGCCAAACACAGAAATCCCAAATCATAGAAAAAAGAACATAGACAACCCACCCAACTCATGCCCTGGCCATACTAAAACAAAAGACATAACAAAATAACTATGGTCAGATCGTGACACATACAATAAGGAGACATGCTGTACCTACATTACCATTCAACAGATTGGGGTCTATTCAGAATTTCCTTGTATTTTAAAGAAAAGCATATTTTTTGTCCATTAAAATAACATAAAATTCCTCAGAAATACGGTGTGGACATTGTTAAAAACTTCTTCACTTCTTAGGGATCAGGCCCCTTTTTCTCAATTTCTGCCTGAAGGATGTGCCCAAAGCAAACTGCCTGTAGCTCAGGCCCTGAAGCCAGGATATGCATACAATTGGTACCATTGGAAAGAAAACACTTTGGAGTTTGTAGAAATGTTTTTATCTAAGGATTTTATCTCGCAAAACAACACTACATGTTATCTCTGGGACCCTTTGGATGACAAATCAGAGGAAGATTTTCAAAAAGTAAGTGAATACTTCATCTTTATATGTGAATGTATGAAACCTGTGCCTGTGGAAAAATATTTTGATGTGGGGCGCCGTCCTCAAACAATCTCATGGCATGTTTTCACTGTAATAGCTTCTGTAAATTGGACAGTGCAGTTAGATTAACAAGAATTGAAGCCGATAGCGAAAACATGCCATGCGATTGTTTGAGGATGGCGCCACACATCAAAATATTTTTCCACCGGCACAGGATTCATAAATTCACAAATAGTGATTAAATATTCACTTACTTTTTGAAAATCTTCCTCTGTTTGTCATCCAAAGGGTCCCAGCTAAAACATGTAGTGTCGTTTTGTTAGATAAAATCCTTCTTTATATCCCAAAAAGTCAGTTTAGTTGGTACCATCGATTAGAGTAATCCTCTCGGCAGAGAAAGGAATCCGAAAATCTACCCCTAAACTTTGTTTCAACAAGTCATAATACGTTTCTATTTTCTCCTCAGATACCCTAAAATGTAATCAAACTATAATCAAACTTTTTCTTACGGAAAGAATAGGAAACCGATTTTAGCAGGGGCGTCTTGTCTTCACAGCGCGCAAACACAAATTTCCAAGACTGTGTCCCTGTACTAAAACTGATATTTCTTATTCGTTTTGGAAGTTACAAGCCTGAAACCTTGAACATAGACTGCTGATACCCTGTGGAAGCCATAGGAATTGCATGCTGGGAGCTAATTTCCTAGTATGCCCTTACTCTTGCCATTGCAAGAGGATGGTCTCTACAACCAATTCCGGTTGGTTTTTCATTGGATTTCCTCCTACAATATCTATTGTGTTATATTCTCCTACATTATTTTAACATTTCTACAAACTTCTAAGTGTTTTCTTTCCAATGGTGCCAATTATATGCATATCCTGGCTTCAGAGCCTGAGCAACAGGCAGTTGACTTTGGGCATGTCATTCAGTCAGAAATTGAGAAAAAAGGGGCCTAGACCTAAGAAGTTAACCAATCTTGCCACCAGAGCCCAAAGTGCTCCCTGTAGGAAAAAGAGTCCTCTTTAGACCTTGTGTTAGTTTGAATATCTGCAGCTTGAATACCCTTTGCCTTACTTGACCCATAGACCCAGCACCAATAGTTATGATAGCAAATGGATTATAAAACGCTAGTAACAAAAGATAATGGATCAACCCAAAAAGGGTGTTGTTAGGTAATGTGCATGAGATAGTCTAAAAGGCTCTGACACACATAGGCTAGCTGTTGTATGGCCTCAATAGATTGCTTGCTGTCCCCCTGCTTCCTACTAACTGACCCGCAAGTAAAATCACACTCTTGTGTCCCTCTTGCACTGATGTTAAGTAAAAAGTAAAAAATAAAAACATGTTGTGTGTGTGCGTCTGTGTGTGTGTGTGTGTGTGTGTGTGTGTGTGTGTGTGTGTGTGTGTGTGTGTGTGTGTGTGTGTGTGTGTGTGTGTGTGTGTGTGTGTGTGTGTGCGTGTGTGTGTGTGTGTGTGTAGCTGTGTCTCTGCTGTAACTGCTAAAGAGGTCACTGAGCTCAAGGGATGGAGCATTGCACTTTCTGCTTCTGGAAAACATTTGGGAATAGGTCGACAAATTAACAACATACTTTCAGAGAAGGACACTCAACATGTACTGCACTGACACATATGATTAATGATTTGTTGAAATAAATGGATAATCAGAAGATTGTGTGATTACTGTTAGATTTCAGTGCAGCCTTTGATATTATTGACCATAACCTGTTGTTGAAAAAAAATGTGTGTTATGGCTTTTCAACCTCTGCCATACTGTGGCTTCAGAGCTATCTATCTAATAGAACACATAGGGTTTTCTTTAATTAAACTTCTCTAATGTTAAACATGTAAAGTGTGGTGTACTGCAGGGTAGCTCTCTTAGCACTCTAATCTTTTTTATTTTCACCAATAACCTGCATTAAATAAAGCCTATGTGTCCATGTATGCTGATGATTCAACCCTATATGTGTCGGTAACCACAGCTTTTGAATTATTTAATTCAACCTTTATTTAACTAGGCAAGTCAGTTATGAATAAATTCTTATTTACAATGACAGCCTACCCCGGCCACACCCTAACCCTTGACGACGCTGAGCCAATTGTGCGCCACCCTATGGGACTCCGAATCATGGCCGGTTGTGATACAGCCCAGGATTGAACCAGGGTCTGTAGTGACACCTCTAGCACTAAGATGCAGTGCCTTAGACAGCTGCGCCACTCAGAGTCGCAGTCAGATTTAGAATGGATGGCCAGTAATAAACTGATCGTGAACATCTCTAATACTAAGTGCATTGTATTTGGTACAAATAATTCTAAAAGGCCTAGACCTCAGCTGAATCTGTTAATGAATTGTGTGGCGGTTGAGCAAGTTGAGGAGACTAAATTACTTGGTGTTACCTTAGATTGTAAACTGTCATGGTCAAAACATACAGATTCAATGGTTGTAAATATGGCGAGATGTATGTCTGTGATAAAGAGATGCTTTTAATGACACCACAGTCCACTAATCAAAGAAGGACCTAGCTAATTTGCAGCTGGCCCAGAACAGATGTTTAGCTCTTCATTGTAATCAGAGGGCTAATATCAATACTATGCATGCAAGTCTCTCTTGGCTAAGAGTTGAGGAAAGACTGACTGCAGACGTCTTGTTTTTATAAGAAAGACTAATGTGTTGGAAATTCAAAATTGTTTGCATAGTCAATTTACATACAGCACTGACACACACACCTACCCCACCAGACATGCCACCAGGGGTCTTTTCACAGTTCACAGGTCCAAAACATATTCAAGGAAATGCACAGTATTATACAGAGCCATGATAGCATTGAACTCCCTTCCATTTCATTCAATGCAAGTGAACAGCAAACCTAATTAAAAAATAAAAAATAAAGCAACACATCACGGCACAACGCCTCTCCCCCATGTGACCTACTTTTTGTGCGTATGTACTGACATATACGCTCACCGGCTGAAATAGCCCATTCATGACAAGGATCGACGAGTTGTGCGTTCCGAGATGCCATTCTGCACGCTACTGTTGTACTACACCATTATTTACCTGTTTGTGACCTGCCCGTTAGTTTGCATGATTCTTGCCATTCTCCTTTGACCTCTCTCATCAACGAGCTGTTTTCACCCACAGAACTGCTGCTGACTTTTTTTTTGTTTCACCTATCTCAGTAAACCCTAGACACTGTCGTACATGAAGCGCAGCCTTTTCTGAAATTCTGGATCTTGCGGGCCTGGCTCTGACAATCATACCACGCTCAAAGTCAGTTACGTCACTAATTTAGCCTGTTCTAACATTCAATCGAACAGTAACTGAATACCCCATTGCCTGTCTGCTTGCTTTATATAGCAAGTCAATGCCACGTGACTAATTTTCTTGAAAGGTTTGTAACTGATCTGGTTTACTGTTTTTATGTATGTAAATTGTAAAGTCTTTTGTCTGTAATGTCTTTTTTGTTATGTGTCGGACCCCAGTAAAACTAGCTGTTGCCATTGGCATCGGTTAATGGAGATCTTAATCAAATCTAAACTATCTAAACATGGGTTAGCGAAACCTAAGTTAGTGTTCTTTAGACCCCTGCCATTTGCTAAGTTGAGCAACCAGTTCAAAGCAAACAATATTATCCTGTCGACTGTTGTGTGACCAGTGTTTGTAATATAGCAGGGATTATTTTGTTATCTTTCAGATGCACTGGCCTTTGAATCAGAGTTCAAGATGTTTTAGCCATAGAGATCCTATTATTCTAAATCCTAATTCTATAGTGTTAGCCCTATGTACAAATAACTATAGGAAGTGAGGTCTAGATGTGTTAGTGGAAGCTTGAACAGGTCAAGGCAGCGTGTAGCCTGGGGGCATAACAAGGCTGCAGTACCTGGACTGGACCAGTGAGGGGACTGCATCATACATACATGATGAGTGAGGGTCAGTGGCTTGGTTTACACACAGTGCCAACAGAAAGTATTCACACCACATGACCTTTTCCACAATTCGTTGTCTTACAGCCTGCATTTAAAATGGATTAAATTGAGCTTTTATGTCACTGGCCTAAAACGAACATGAACACTGAGAGGCTACACCGAACACTAACACCCAGAAATCACCCGCCGCCCTGCGCTTCTCTCTCGCTCTTCACATTCAACCAGAGACAGACAACACAGTTGTGCGGGGGGCTGGTGTTGAGTCCAGGGCCATGGAGGGAACATTTAAGTCCCCGGCGGAGCTGGGAAATGTTTGTCCATTGGACTGTCGGCGTGCAGCAGTGAAAAATCATTTGAATCTGCTGTGAACTAGCGTGCTATTAAAATTATAATCTGCTGTGGACTAGCGTGCTATTAAAATTATAATCTGCAATGTTTGTGTTAACCTCTTTGGGCTAGAGGGCAGTATTTTGACGTCTGGATGACAAGCATGCCCAAAGTAAACTGCCTGTTACTCAGGCCCAGAAGCTAGGATATGCATATACGGTGGGGCAAACAAGTATTTAGTCAGCCACCAATTGTGCAAGTTCTCCCACTTAAAAATATGAGAGAGGCCTGTAATTTTCATCATAGGTACACTTCAACTATGACAGACAAAATGAGGGAAAAAAATCCAGAAAATCACATTGTAGGATTTTTAATGAATTTATTTGCAAATTATGGTGGAAAATAAGTATTTGGTCACCTACAAACATGCAAGATTTCTGGCTCTCACAGACCTGTAACTTCTTCTTTAAGAGGCGCCTAATATATTAAATATTTAAAACTGAAATATCACATTTACATAAGTATTCAGACCCGTTACTCAGTACTTTGTTGAAGCACTGTTACTTACGCCTCTTGGTGGAGGGAACGCAGCACCCTGCTACAACTCCTTGAGTGAAAAAGGTATGTGTTCGTAAGTGTGGGGAAGGACAACAAAGGCAGAGAAAAGTTACAGTTTGCAGGGAATTGATTTCCTTCACACGGTAAAGTGGGGAAAAGGGGCTGGACAGAACCAAAGCAAAGAAAGTAAAAGTTAGAGCCCCCTTGTTACGGTTTTCTAGTGGTGATGGAGAGTCGGACCAAACTGCAGCGTGTCGATTTAGATTCATGTTTAATCAAACGAAGAAACACGAACACTACACAAAACAATAAACGTAATCGAAACAGCCTATCTAGTGCAAACTAACCGAGAGTACACATAGGACACTAAGGACAATCACCCACGACAAACTCAAAGAATATGGCTGCCTAAATATGGTTCCCAATCAGAGACAACGATAAGCATCTGCCTCTGATTGAGAACCACTCCAGACAGCCATAGACTTTGCTAGATAACCCACTAAGCTACAATCCCAATACCACCACCAAAACAAACACACCACAATTACAAAAACCCCATGCCACACCCTGGCCTGACCAAATACATAAAGATAAACACAAAATACTTTGACCAGGGCGTGACAGAACCCCCCCCTAAGGTGCGGACTCCCGAACGCACAACCTAAACCTGTAGGGGAGGGTCTGGGTGTCATCTGTCCGCGGTGGCGGCTCTGGTGCTGGACGTGGACCCCACTCCATAATTGTCTTAGTCCACCTCCTTAGTGTCCCTTGAGTGGCGACCCTCGCCGCTAACCTTGGCCTAGGAAACCTAACAACGGGCCCCACTGGACTGAGGTAGCTCGGGACCGAGGGGAAGCTCGGGACCGAGGGGAAGCTCGGGACCGAGGGGAAGCTCGGGAGTGAGAGGAAGCTCGGGAGTGAGAGGAAGCTCAGGAGTGATAGGAAGCTCAGGCAGGTTGATGGATCTACCAGATCCTGGCTGGCTGGTGGTTCCGGCAGATCCTGGCTGACTGGCACTTCTGGCGGATCCTGGCTGACTGGTGGATCCTGGCAGACTGGCGGATCCTGGCTGACTGGCGGATCCTGGCAGACTGGCGGATCCTGGCTGAATGGCGGATCTAACTGATCCTGGCAGACTGGTGGATCCTGGCTGGCAGATCCTGGCCGACTGGCAGTTCTGGCGGATCCTGGCAGACTGGCGGATCCTGGCAGACTGGCGGATCCTGGCAGACTGGCAGTTCTGGCGGATCCTGGCTGACTGGTGGATCCTGGCTGACTGGCGGATCCTGGCAGACTGGCGGATCCTGGCTGACTGGCACTTCTGGCGGATCCTGGCAGACTGGCGGATCCTGGCAGACTGGCGGATCCTGGCAGACTGGCGGATCCTGGAAGACTGGCGGATCCTGGCTGAATGGCGGATCCTGGCTGAATGGCGGATCCTGGTCGACTGGCGGATCCTGGTTGACTGGCAGTTCTGGCAGATCCCGGCTGACTGGCGGATCTGGAAGAGTCTGGTTGACTGGCAGATCTGGAAGAGTCTGGTTGACTGGCAGATCTGGCGGCGCTGGGCAGACTGGCGGCGCTGGGCAGACTGGCGGCGCTGGGCAGACTGGCGGCGCTGGGCAGACTGGCGGCGCTGGGCAGACTGGCGGTGCTGGGCAGACTGGCGGCGCTGGGCAGACTGACGACGCTGGGCAGACTGGCGGCACTAGCTGCTCCATATAGGCTGACAGCTCTGGCGGCTTCTTACAGACTGACCGCTCTGGCGGCTCCGTGCTGACTGGCAGCTCCTTGCAGACTGGCAGCTCCTTACAGACTGACAGCTCCGTGCAGACTGACAGCTCCGTGCAGACTGACAGCTCCATGCAGACTGGCAGCTCCTTGCAGACTGGCAGCTCCTTGCAGACTGGCAGCTCCTTGCAGACTGGCAGCTCCATGCAGACTGGCAGCTCCATGCAGACTGGCTGCTCTATGCAGACTGACAGCTCTGGCTGCTTCATGCAGACTGACAGCTCTGGCTGCTCCATGTAGACTGGCTGCTTCATGCAGACTGGCAGCTCGGGCTGCTTCATGTAGACTGGCTGCTTCATGCAGACTGACAGCTCTGGCTGCTTCATGCAGACTGGCAGCTCTGGCTCCGCTGAACAGGCGGGAGACTCCTGCAGCGCTGTGTCGGAGGAAGGCTCTGGCTGCGCTGAACAGGCGGGAGGCTCCGGCAGCGCTGTAGAGGAGAAAGGCTCTGGCTGCGCTAAACAGGCGGGAGACTCCAGCAGCGCAGGAGAGGAGAAAAGCGCTGGCTGCGCTGAACAGGCGAGGCACACTGAAGGCCTGGTGCGTGGTGCTGGAACTGGTGGTACTGGATCAAGGACACGCACAGGAAGCCTGGTGCGGGGAGCTGCTACCGGAGGACTGGAGTGTGAAGGTGGCACAGGATGGGCTAGACCGTGAAGGCGTACTGGAGATCTTGAGAGCACTGTTGGCACAGGACGTGCAAGGCTAGGGATGTGCACAGGAGGCCTGGTGCGTGAGGCTGGCACCAACTTCACCAGCCGAATAACACGCACCTCAGGAAGAGTATGGAGCGCTAACCCAGGTGCCATCAAATCCCCAACACGTTCCGTCGGGCGAATTCCATGCAAAAAGCACCAACTCCCTCAACTCCCGCAACTCCCTCATTTCTCTCTCCTCCAATTTCCCCATTAACTCCTTCACAGTCTCTGTTTCGCTCACCTCCAACACCGGCTCTGGTTCTGGTCTCCTCCTCGGCTCCTCACGATAAACAGGGAGAGTTGGCTCAGGTCTGACTCCTGACTCTGCCACACTCTCCCTGAGCCCCCCCCCAAGAAATTTTTGGGGCTGATTCTCAGGCTTCCATCCGCTACGCCGTGCTGCCTCCTCATATCTGCGCCTCTCAGCTTTCGCCGCCTCCAGTTCTTCCTTGGGGCGGCGATATTCTCCAGGCTGATTCCAGGGTCCTTTACCGTCCAGTTCTTCCTCCCATGTCCATTTCTCCAGGTGGTGCAGCCTCTCCCACTGCAGCTGCTGCTGCTCCTGCTGCTGCTGCCTCTGTTGCCTCTCCTGTGGTTCCTGCCTGTTAACACGCTGCTTGGTCCATTGGTGGTGGGTGATTCTGTTATGGTTTTCTAGTGGTGATGGAGAGTCGGACCAAACTGCAGCGTGTCGATTTAGATTCATGTTTAATCAAACGAAGAAACACGAACACTACACAAAACAATAAACGTAATCGAAACCGAAACAGCCTATCTAGTGCAAACTAACCGAGAGTACACATAGGACACTAAGGACAATCACCCACGACAAACTCAAAGAATATGGCTGCCTAAATATGGTTCCCAATCAGAGACAACGATAAGCATCTGCCTCTGATTGAGAACCACTCCAGACAGCCATAGACTTTGCTAGATAACCCACTAAGCTACAATCCCAATACCACCACCAAAACCCCAAGACAAACACACCACAATTACAAAAACCCCATGCCACACCCTGGCCTGACCAAATACATAAAGATAAACACAAAATACTTTGACCAGGGCGTGACACCCCTCTCCAACCTTACCACTACTTACCTAATCTTAGCACCACCTGGCATGCTAACCAAGATACAGGGGGTGGTCCGCCCAGGTCTTACCTAGTGTGCATAGACAGTAAATACTACGGGTTATGTATGCCCGCAGGCCTCTTGCCTAAACACTCCCAAGGTGCCTTCCCCTTCCCACCTGGGGACCAAATGAAACAGAATAATTCACCAATCTTAGTGAACAACACTAAGTCCTATGGCATGCACAAATCTCCGCAGGACCAGCTACAAAATACTTCACAACTCCTTATACAGACCAACAATCAACACAGGACATACAAAGACGCTCTCTCCTCCTGATAAAATAATACTGGCTTTTATCCAGCTGGAGAAGGAGTTGGTAGTTGCAGACAGCTGTTTCCCCTGACGAGAGTGAGGGGTCAGAGCTCCAATCATCGATGGGGCTCACCAATCAGCTGCTTGAAGAATCCAGGATTCCATTACCTGAAGCACCACCCCCACAAACACACACACACATACACACACACACAACACACACACACACACACACACACACACACACACACACACACACACACACACACACACACACACACACACACATAACAACACATAAATTGGGGAATGTAAACAAGCACCTTTGGCAGCAATTACAGCCTTGAGTCTTTTTGGGTATGACGCTACAAGCTTGGCACTCCTCTATTTGGGGAGTTTCCCCCATTCTTCTCTGCAGTTCCCTTCAAGCTCCCTCAGGTTGGATGTGGAGCATTTGTGCACAGCTATTTTCAGGTCCCTTCAGAGATGTTCAATTGGGTTCAAGTCCGGGCCCTGGCTGTGCCACTCAAGGACATTCCGAGACTTGTCCCGAACCCACTCCTGCGTTGTCTTGGCTGTGTGTTTAGGGTTGTTGTCCTGTTGGAAAGTGAACCTTCACCCCAGTCTGAGGTCCTGAGCACTCTGGAGCAGGTTTTCATTGAGGATCTCTCTGTAATTTGCTCTGTCATCTTTCCTCAATCCTGAATAGTATCCCAGTTCCTGCCACTGAAAAACATCCCCACAGCATGATGCTGCCACCAACATTCTTCACTGTAGGGATGGTGCCAGGATTCCTCCAGATGTTACACTTGGCATTCAGGCCAACGGGTTCAGTCTTGGTTTCAACAGACCAGAGAATCTTGTTTCTCTGAGAATCTTTAGGTGCCTTTTGGTAAACTCCAAGTGGGCTGTCTTGTGCCTTTTACTGAGGAATGGCTTTCATCTGGCCTGATTGGTGGAGTGCTGCAGAGATGGTTGTCTTTCTGAAAGGTTCTCTCATCTCCACAGAGGAATCATTTTTAAAATAAGGCTGTAACGTAACAAAATGTGGAAAAATTCAAGGGGTCTGAATACTTTCCTGAATGCACTGTACGTCAAATACCAATCATGACAAAAACAAAGTGATTAACCAGTCATAACTAGCCAATGGCAATGCAGATTACACAGTAAGCAACCAATCGATTAAACACAGGATATGACATCATGGAACACCCTGCTTCTTCGCTTCTAGAAACTTTTTAAAAACAGAAATTAACAAACTTAGTTGTGCCCATCCTTTTAAACAATTATGTATTATGTATATTTATATTTATGAATGTATGACCAAGATAGATACAGTATTAGTGTTCTTCATGAATTGCAGATCCTTGCACTTTCTCTTTCTGATCTCATGTTCTGGTCAGAGAGAGATGGAGGGAGTGATGTAGGTAGATAGGTTAAGAGGGATGGAGGGAGAGAGGTAGAGAGTGGGAAAAGAGGGATAGAGGGAGGTCATGATATGAAGTGAGTGATTGTAAAGGTGAAAAGAAAAAACATTATGCCAACTTTCAGTGGGGAGAGGAGAGAGGAATAGAGAGAGAGGGGAGAGGGGCAAAAGAGAGGAGAGTGAATTTGACAGCTGGTGTGCAGATAGGGTTTAACAGCGACAGCTCTCCCCTGCCAGGGTCAAGAGCAGAGATGGAGAGATGAAGAGAGGATGAGAGGAGATAGAGAAATGAGAGAGGTGGAGGGGAGATAAGGATGGAGGAGAGGTAAAGATGATAGGAGAGGACATCAGGGGATGAGAGGAGATAGAGGAGAGGTAAAGATGATAGGAGAGGACATCATGGGATGAGAGGAGATAGAGAGAGAGGAGAGGTACAGATGATAGGAGAGGACATCAGGGGATGAGAGGAGATAGAGGAGAGGTAAAGATGATAGGAGAGGACATCAGGGGATGAGAGGAGATATAGGAGAGATAAAGATGATAGTAGAGGACATCAGGGGATGAGAGGAGATAGAGGAGAGGTAAAGATGATAGGAGAGGACATCAGGGGATGAGAGGAGATAGAGAAGAGGTAAAGATGATAGGAAAGGACATCAGGGGATGAGAAGAAGACAATGCACACAATGCACTGTGTAAGTGGAGTTAGAGTAGTTAGATAGTTAGAGTAGTTAGAATAGTAAGAATAGTTGGAGTATTGAGAGTAGTAAGAATACTTGGAGTAGTAAGAGTAGTAAGAGTAGTTAGAGTTGCAAGAATACTTGGAGTAGTAAGAGTAGTAAGAATATTTTGAGTAGTTATAGTAGTTATAGTAGTTAGAGTAGTATGAGAAGTACGGGTGGTAAGAATAGTTAGTAGGAGTAGTAAGAATAGTAAGAATATTTGGAGTAGTAAGAGTAGTAAGAATATTTGGAGTAGTAAGAGTAGTAAGAATATTTGGAGTAGTAAGAGTAGTTATTGTAGTTAGAGTAGTACGAGAAGTACGGGTGGTAAGAATAGTAGGAGAAGTAAGAATAGTAAGAATATTTGGAGTAGTAAGAGTAGTAAGAATATTTGGAGTAGTACGAGTAGTAAAAATATTTGGAGTAGTAAGTGTAGTAAGAATATTTGGAGTACTAAGAGTAGTAAGAATACTTGGAATAGTAAGAGTAGTTATAGTAGTTAGAGTAGTACGAGTAGTACGGGTGGTAAGAATAGTAGGAGAAGTAAGAATAGTAAGAATATTTGGAGTAGTAAGAGTAGTAAGAATATTTGGAGTAGTACGAGTAGTAAGAATATTTGGAGTAGTAAGAGTAGTAAGAATATTTGGAGTAGTAAGTGTAGTAAGAATATTTGGAGTACTAAGAGTAGTAAGAATACTTGGAATAGTAAGAGTAGTTATAGTAGTTAGAGTAGTACGAGTAGTACGGGTGGTAAGAATAGTAGGAGTAGTAAGAATAGTAAGAGTAGTAAGAATAGTTATTGTAGTTAGAGTAGTAAGAATAGAAATAGTCGTAAAAGTTGTTAGAGTAGTATAGCTCGAAAGAAAATAATAAAATAATTATTAGCACATGACACATCTCAATGGATTATGTCCATTCCCTAAGAATAGTAGGAGTAGTAAGAATAGTAAGAGTAGTAAGAATAGTTATTGTAGTTAGAGTAGTTAGAATATAAATAGTCGTAAGAGTCGTTAAAGTAGTATAGCTCTATAGAAAATAATAAAATTATTATTAGCACAATGGATTATGTCCATTCCCCCCCCCGTCCGCGCGAAACAGTTGAGCTAATGCAGGCTAATGTGAATAGTAAGTAACAAACAAAAAATTCCCAGGACATGGAAATATCTGATATGGGCAGAAAGCTTAAATTCTTGTTAATATAACTGCACTGTCCAATTTACAGTAGCTATTACAGGGAAAGAATACCATGCTGTTTTTTGAGGAGAGTGAACAATTATGAACTATAACATTTATTAATAAACCAATTAGGCACATGTGGGCAGGCTTGATACAACATTTTGAACAGATATTATGCAATGGTTAATTTGATCAATCTAAAACTTTGCACATGCACCACTGCCATCTAGTGGCCGAAATCTAAATTGCGCCTGCCCTGGAATAATACATCATTGCCTTTCTCTTGAATTTCAAAGATGATGGTACAAAGAAAAGAACAAAAAAAAGGCATTGACGTAAATGGGGAACTCTTAACGAAACCCCCAAAAAAGTACTGGCCAATGGCAAAAATATGACTTCCTATAGTCACATGTTTACTTGACTACTAACCATGTGAATAAGCTTTTTAGTATCTAGCTAAGTCAAGATGTTATTTTGAGTGTAATAGCTTGGTGTCATTGACAGGGAGGACAGTGTGACTCATTGAGGCACCAGGCTGGCTAAATGGCTTTGTCATTCAGTATTCAGTGAAGAACTTGAGCAGGATCCGTACAGCCTAAATGGATCAGGGACAATCAAAGTTCCATATGTATCCTATTAATTTCCATTCTGCATCTTTTTAGGAGTGAACTCATTCTCCCAATTTGATCTGTTACAGTATAATTCCCCACATACATGAATGCTTACTGCTTACTGAGTGTTAGTAGCTTTGGAGGGCGATACATCATTTGTCTTTCTGCCCTGTGTGTGTGTGTGTGTGTGTGTGTGTGTGTGATTTATTTATTGTGTGTAGGGAAGAGGCACCATAGCTTATCAGTGTTCACCTACCATACAGTAAATTACCCTACTCTGTATGTCTGTCCGTCCCCCCTCAGTTCGTCGGGGCATAAACTCTAAAAGGTGTAGAAAGCGTTCCACAGGGATGCTGGCCCATGTTGACTCCAATGTTTCCCACAGTTGTGTCAAGTTGGCTGGATGTACTTTGGGTGGTGGACCATTCTTGATACACACTGGACAATGTTGAGCATGAAAAACCCAGCAGCATTGCAGTTCTTGACACAAATTGTTGCCTTTAACCCTCTGAATCCCACATGTACACAATCCATGTCTCAATTGTTTCAAGGCTTAAAAATCACAGATTGAAGTGGACTTAACAAGTGACATCAATAAGGTGTCATAGCTTTCATCTGGATTCACCTGGTTAATCAATGTCATGGAAAGTGTAGGTGTCCTTAATGTTTTGTACACTGTTTTGTATATATACAAACACTTATGTTCACTGACAAACTCCTGACCTTTACTGAAGGCTAAGAGATGCTCTGTGTGTCTGAGTGTGTCCACCCTAGTTTCGTGATTACATCCAATTCAATACAATGCTGATTTGAATAGCACGTTACTCTGCTCCCCTGTCCTAGAACCCGTCAAGGACCTTGAAGGACCTCGTCAAGGAAAGGACAGTACCATATGTCTTTCATATTTCTTTATTAGTGTGTTTAATATGTTGGAATAAAGAAGACTTCCATTATGTGTGTTGTGCATTCTTGTGTTCTTAGTAGCTTCAGTCTGGTACATTTAATTGCTGCTCACCAATCCTTTTAAGATTAGAACATCTTGATGGAGGGTAATATCGCTCTTTCTTTTCCCTAATTTCATCTATTTCTCTCGCTCTCTTTATTCAACACTTCTATTTTTCTCTTAGTCTGTCCTCTCCCATTTGTGGCTTTGCCAGTCTTCTTCTCTCCCCTCCCCTCCCTTGTTCTCTCCATCCCTCCCTCCCTACTTCCACCTCCCTCCATCTATTTTCCTTCCTTCCTTTCTCTGTCTGTCTCTGTCTCTCTCTTTGTCTATCTCTATCTTTCTCTTTTCCCTCTCTCTGTCTGTATGTATGGTTACAGGGTTCAGTGTGAAATGCTAAATTGGGAGCAGGGTGAAAGAGGGCCTTGGAGCATTGGGGACATCAATGGCTGCCTTTTAATCCTGATGCCCACATCTCTCTCTCTCTCTCTCTCTCTCTCTCTCTCTCTCTCTCTCTTTCCTGCATAGAAAAATACTATAGCAGGAGAGAGTGACCCCATCCTCTCTTCTCTCTACTATGATCCTATTATCTGTCCCTCTCTGTGTCTAAGTGCTTCTCTACATACATGAGGAACCATTTAGTGAAAGAAAACAAGAAATTGAAAAGGTGCTGATTTCTAAAGTGTAATTCTGCATCCTATGTTTCTCTCCCTCCTGCCTGCCTCCTGCCGCTCTTTAACTGACTCCTCCCTCTCTCGCTCTCGCTCTCTCTCTCTCTCTCTCTCTCTCTCTCTCTCTCTCTCTATACCCCTCCTCTATCCCCCTCCTCTCTTTTCTTGGTTTTGTTCCCCTTCATTCTATGGGCCTCCAGGGAAGACAGGTTGAAACATTAAAACAGCACTAGAAATTGGTGGGTATTTAATAAGGCTGACAACTACTTGCCTGCCTGCCTCTCCAAGGGTTTCGTTTGAAGGGAATGTGTGTGTTTGTGTGTATGTGTGTGTGTCTGCCTGTGCATTTTGGTGCATGCATACTCTTGTGTGTTTGTGTGTGCTACACAGACAGTGCTACAGTGTGGCAGATGTTTGACGGAGTTAGCCTGTGGCAGGTGAAGGGTCGGATGGAGTCGCTGGCAGAGTTTAGATTTAACAATGCTACTTATTTTTCATCTTCTGTTTCTCCATGACCTTCAGGGATTTCTTCTCCTCTCGCTCACTTTATCGCTCTCTCGTTCATTTCATGAAAGACAAAGTTATTCTTCTCTAAACTCGGAGCCCTTTGAATTCCCCAAGGGGAGTGAGAGTTGAGCATACCTGTCATCTGCTTGTCCTTACTTCCACAACTATCACCATGAATTATAAATATTACATTTCTCTCCCTTTTGCCTAGACCAGGGGGATTCATGTGTCTTATCCACAGACACACACACACACACACACACACACACACACACACACACACACACACACACACACACACACACACACACACACACACACACACACACACACACACACACACACCTGCACTATCTCACATTTGGATTATTCATATAGTGTAGTGGCACTTGATCCAAATCTGATTTGCCTTTGTTCTCCTGCTCCTCTCCCTCTGCTCCCTCTCCTGCTCCTCCCCACCCGCTCCTCCCGTACCGCTCCTCTCCACCTGCACCTCTCCTCCTGCTCCCGCCTCCTACTCCCCCTCCTGCTCCTCTCCTCCTGCTCCTCCCCTCTTTTTCCTCTCCTTTCCCACTCCTCTCCTCCTGGTCCTCTCCCCCTGCTCCTCTCCTCTTCTGCTCCTCTCCTCTCCTGCTCCTCTCCCTATCCCCTGCTTCTCTGCTCCTATCCTCTCCCACTCCCCTCCTCCTGCTTCTCTCCTCCTGCTCCTATCCTCTCCCACTCCCCTCCTCCTGCTTCTCTCCTCCTGCTCCTTTCCTCTCCCACTCCTCTCCTCCTGCTTCTCTCCTCCTGCTCCTATCCTCTCCCACTCCTCTCCTCCTGCTCCTATCCTCTCCCACTCCCCTCCTCCTGCTTCTATCCTCTCCCACTCCCCTCCTCCTGCTTCTCTCCTCCTGCTCCTATCCTCTCCCACTCCCCTCCTCCTGCTTCTCTCCTCCTGCTCCTATCCTCTCCCACTCCCCTCCTCCTGCTTCTCTCCTCCTGCTCCTCTCCTCTCCCACTCCCCTCCTCCTGCTTCTCTCCTCCTGCTCCTCTCCTCTCCCACTCCCCTCCTCCTGCTTCTCTCCTCCTGCTCCTATCCTCTCCCCACTCCTCTCCTCCTGCTTCTCTCCTCCTGCTCCTATCCTCTCCCACTCCTCTCCTCCTGCTCCTATCCTCTCCCACTCCCCTCCTCCTGCTTCTATCCTCTCCCACTCCCCTCCTCCTGCTTCTCTCCTCCTGCTCCTATCCTCTCCCACTCCCCTCCTCCTGCTTCTCTCCTCCTGCTCCTCTCCTCTCCCACTCCCCTCCTCCTGCTTCTCTCCTCCTGCTCCTCTCCTCTCCCGCTTTTCTCCTCCTGCTCCTCTCCCCATCCTCTCCTTCCAATCCTCTCCTCTTGCTCCTCTCCTCCTGCTCCTCTCCTCTCCTGCTCCTCTCCCCATCCTCTCCTCCCAATCCTCTCGTCTTGCTCCTCTCCTCATCCCGCTCCTCTCCTCATCCCGCTCCTCTCCTCTCCTGCTCCTCTCCCCATCCTCTCCTCCCAATCCTCTCGTCTTGCTCCTCTCCTCATCCCGCTCCTCTCCTCATCCCGCTCCTCTCCTCTCCTGCTCCTCTCCCCATCCTCTCCTCCCAATCCTCTCGTCTTGCTCCTCTCATCATCCCGCTCCTCTCCTCATCCCGCTCCTCTCCTCACAGTTTTTTTGTTATGTCTTTCTCCTATCTTACCCCCTCCATTTCCCTCTGCTTTCTGTTCGAGAGTGACAGGGAGGTGAATCAAGTTTTCAGAGGTGCTTTTGTTTCAAACTTTTCTCAGGATGAGAATGTGTGTGTGTGTGTTTCCATTTTCTTTCTACCTGATAAATGCATGTCACACATGTCACGCACTTGTGCAGACACACAGACACAGGTGCGTGAGCATAGACACGCACACACTTATGCACGCACACACATACACACACACACACACACACACAAACACATGCAGTTGCGTGTGTTTGTGTGTGTCTGTGTGTGCATAAGTGTATGCTTGTGCATGTTCGCGCACCTGTGTCTGTGTGTCTGCACAAGTGCATCCCGTCCCTCTGGGAGGATTTCCCAATGATGTATATGAATGCTGGATTGCTGATGCTGCTGTATGTATTGGCCAATTAGAGGCTGAAGCCACCGGTCGGCCATATTGACACTCCCTGTAGGAGCAGTGTTACATACACACTTAGAAAAAAGTGCCCTCTAGAACCTAAAAGGGCTCTCACAGTTTCCCCATAGGATAACCCCTTTGAAGAACCCTTTTTGGTTCCAAGTATAACCCTTTTGGATTCCATGTAAAACCTTTTACACAGAGGGTTCTAATTGGATCCCAAATGTGTTCTACCTGGAACCAAAAAGGGTTCTCCTATCGGAACAGCCGAATAACTACTTTGGAACCCTTTTTTCTAAGATTGTAGGAATGAATGAATTCTACAGTATTTCATTTAAGTGTTTCAAGGACAGATTTGTGTTTCAGTCTTTTTTTGTTGTTGAAATGGGGACAGTAACATTAGTACTTTAAAAGGATGCTTTAAGGAACACGTTTTATATTCATTTTATTGTTTTTTTCAATATTTAGCTAAAATAATATCATTTAAAAGTATCCATGTAATAGAATAAACGTCACAATTTTGGGGGGACATCTATGAATGCATTTCTATAGCTTCCAATTATGTTTTACACTGGTGGGGGAGTGCCAAGATGAAGGCACGATGGCTCAGTCATCTAGTGTATATATAAATCATTGGAATTTACCCACTCAGCTTGTGCTTGTGATTAATCTGACTGTTTAACTATGGGCTACCCACAATAACACAGGCACTCATATAATTGCCAAATAAATTAAGGAAGAAAGTTTTTCCTCTCCATCCCAGAGAGTTTACATAGTGTATCAATGAGTATTGGAGCTAATTACGCAACACTCTCAATTCACTGTGGAGGAAGACTGCAGTAGGGCTCAGACACAACATTAGCGTTTGCTGACCGAGCGTACATTGCATCTCTAGACAGATTGCCAGACATATTTTGCGAACTGAGTGCACACTGATTTTACTTACCAGCTCTCAGTCTCACGTCAGAATTAGATGTTCATCCTTCTTTCTCAATCGTCAAATTTTGAAGTTGTTCCATACATCTAATTTCAAAGTGTTCAAGGTTAAGTTTAGGCATTAACTCCGAGATGTTTATGTTAGGGTTACATTTAAATCAAATCAGATGTTATTTGTCACATGCGCCAAATACATCAGGTGTAGACCTTACAATGAAATGTTTACTTACAACCACTTAATCAACAATGCAGTTTTAAGATTTATTTTATTTTATAAAAAATATAACAAATAATTAAGGAGCATCACGTAACATTACAGTAGCGAGGCTATATACGGAGGGTTCTGGTACAGAGTCAATGTGCGGGGACACCGGTTAGTCGAGGTAATTGAGGCAATATGTACATGTCGGTACATGTCGGTAGACTATGAATGGATAATAAACAGAGAGTAGCAGCAGAGTAAAAATCGGGGAGTAGGGTGGGGACAATGCAAATAGTCTGGGTAGCCATTTGATTAACTGTTCAAGTGTCTTATGGCTTGGGGGTAGAAGCTGTTAAGAAGCCTAGACTTGGCGCTCCGGTACCGCTTGCCATGCGGTAACAGAGAGAACAGTCTTTGACTAGGGTGGCTGGAGTCCTCCTGGTATAGAGGCCCTGGATGGCAGGAAACTTGGCCCCAGTGATGTACTGGGGTACTACACTCTGCAGTGCCTTGCGGTCGGAGGCCGAGCAGTTGCCATACCAGGCAGTGATGCAACCAGTCAGGATGCTCTCGATGGTTTAGCTGTAGAACATTTTGAGGATCTGAGGACCCATGCCAAATATTTTCAGTCTCCTGAGGGGAATGGGCGTTGTTTTGCCCTCTCTATGACTGTCTTGAATGTGTTTGGACCATGATAGTTTGTTGGTGATGTGGACACCAAGAAACTTGAAGCTCTCAACCTACTACAGCACCGTCGATGTAGTCCACAATCATCTCCTATGTCTTGATGACGTTGAGGGAGAGATTGTTATCCTGGCACCACACTGCCAGGTCTCCGACCTCCTCCCTATAGGCTGTCTCATCGTTGTCAGTGATCAGACCTACCACTGTTGTGTCGTTCGGAAACTTAATGATGGTGTTGGAGTCGTGCATTAACTCCATATGGTTAAGGTTTGGGATGGGCTTAAAACAAAACTATCAAAAACAACTTCCTATCTCTGGATTCAAACTTGCAACCTTTGATATTAGAGGCAAATGCTTGTGCCCATCCACCATCCCCGTCCCCAATGCCCTAGCAAAACCGACCCCTACTTGAAGGTAAAAGCACTCACAGTTGCCACTAGTAGCCGGTTTCCAAGTCATCTCCCGACATCCTCAGATGGATATTGAATACTGACTTGTGGTACGGGTGACCTGTCTGGATTTTCCATGTAGAATCACATGAAAATGTCAGCAGTCAGACATTTATAGCAGGTGGCCTCTTAAACACAGCGCACCGAACGATCTGCAGACAAACACTAGATCCACATTTGGTGCGATGTGTGCGAGTTTTAAGAGGCCTGAATGGGGGAAATGATGAGACAAAACAAGAAACAATGGTTAAAATGTCTGTAGCAGGCTGGTGGTGTCTCCAAGTCTCAGTGAAAGAGCTAGCTAGCCCATAGACCAGTGGAGTCTGCTGAGGGGAGGACGGCACATAATAATGGCTGGGAATGTAGTAAATGCAATGGCATCAAACACATGGAAACCATATTTGATACCATTCAAATAATTCTGCTCCAGCCATTACCACAAGCCGTCCTCCCAAATGAAGGTGCCACAAACCTCCTGTGCTGTAGACATAATAGACGTAAACCAAAAGTTAGCTTGCTAGCTAGCCTATAGACATTAGCTAAACAATAGCTTGTGCTAGCCTATAGACATCAGCTAAACATTAGCTTGTGCTAGCCTATAGACATCAGCTAAACATTAGCTTGCTACCTAACCGGATTACCTTAGAAGAACTGGCAGGGCCAACATTCACCATGAGTACAATAGGCTACCCTATAGTTGTATTAGTTTTGAGCACTGACAAACAACCCATGTGACAACCAATAATGTGTCCCTTATTTAGCGTTTTTCTAATGCATTCATTCACTTATTTCCACTCTCATTGTCACTAGTTTCAAACTTCATTTGTATGTGAGGTACCTCACTGGACTCTCTATTCAGAAAGTGTTGTTGGATGTGGTTTAGCTTCTGGCCCAATGGGAACAGGGTTTGTTTAGCTGGGAGTTTGAGAAATTTGAAGGCCTGCCATTTTAATCAGGCTTGCTTTCTTGTTTTTGTTATCTTTAGGGGGGGACCTGGTCGGACTCTGTTGCCACATGTGTTTCATCACACCTGTAATTGGATAGGAATCTGTGTTCAGAATTTTCCTGTATTTAATTACAAAACGCTTTATCCAGGACAGCAGGGAGATGGAGAGAGGGAGGGACCAGAGGGATGGAGAAAGGCAGGTGTGTGTGTTTGTGCATGCGTGCGACCGAGCACATGTGTGTGTCCGTGTGCTTGTGTATGCGTGTGTGTTTATGTTTGTGTGAGCTCATTAGAAGGGAGCAGGTTGTTTTGCACTCTCAGGGGATGAACACAGAAAGAGATGGACAATGACATGGCTAATTATCTGAGTGTACATACTGTAGGGGCTGTTGAGGTGACCTGTTGCGGTGACTGTATTATCACTACACTGGCAGTCAACTTCCACGTGACCATTGAGTCACAGTAATCTCCTCCTATGCTCTCTGTACATGAATGGTAGTACTCAACTCACTAACGACTGCTAGTGGCATGGTACTCAGCGCTCTATTTTTGCTCTAATCACTCTGACATCGATGCAAATGCAATCAGAATTCACATCACACTTTTATCATAATAACAATAGGCCTATCATGGTTTTAAAACTCACTATTATGCCACATTGTTTGACCTCACTGTGATCAATCAATTTGAAGAAATAAGTTCTTAAGTTGGAACTGAGTGGAAAACATGATTGCTGTGGAGAGCACTTTCTAAGGTGATGATAACTTCAAAGCATTTAAGACCTTGTATGTAGCACACCCATACGAATATTAGAGCTTATGCATACGCATAGGTCTACAGTACCAGTCCAAAATGTGTACACACCTACTCATTCAAGGGGTTTTCTTTATTTTTACTATTTTGTACATTGTAGAATAATAGTGAAGACAGAAAACTATGAAATAACACATATGGAATCATGTAGTAACAAAAAAAGTGTTAAACATCAAAATATATTTTATATTTGAGATTCTTCAAAGTAGCCACTCTTGCCTTGATGACAGCTTTGCACACTCCTGGCATTCGCTCAACCAGAGAGAGGTAGTCATCTGAAATGCAATTCAATTAACAGGTGTGCCTTGTCAAAAGTTAATTTCTGTCATTTCTGTCCTTAATGCATTTGAGCCAATCAGTTGTGTTGTGACAAGGTAGGGGTGGTATACAGAAGAATGGCCTATTTTCTAAAATACCAAGTCCATATTATGGCAAGAAAAGCTCAAATAAATCAAGAGAAACAGCAGCCCGTCATTACTTTAAGACATGAAGGTCAGTCAATCCGGGAAAATTTCAAGAACTTAGAAAGTTTCTTCAAGAGCAGTTGCAAAAAACATCAAGTGCTATGATGAAACTGGCTCTCATGAGGACCGCCACAGGAAAGGAAGACACAGAGTTACCTCTGCTGCAGAGGATAAGTTCATTAGCTTTACCAGCAACAGAAATGGAAGCCCAAATAAATGCTTCACAAAGTTCAAGTAACAGACACATCTCAACATCAACTGTTCGGAAGAGACTATGTGAATCAGGCCTTTATGGTTGAATTACTGCGAAAAAAACACTACTAAAGGACACAAATAATAAGAAGAGACTTGCTTGGGCAGAGAAACACGAGCAATGGACATTACCGGTGGAAATCTTACCTTTGGTCTGATGAGTCCAACTTTGAGATTTTTGGTTCCAACCGCTGTGTCTTTGTGAGATGTAGAGTAGGTGAACAGATGATCTTTGCATGTGTAGTTCCCACCGTGAAGCATGGAGGAGGTGTCACTGTGTGGGGGTGCTTTGCTGGTGACACTGTCAGTGATTTATAGAATTCAAAGCACACAGCATTCTGCAGCAATACGCCATACCATTTGTTTTGCCCTTAGTCCCACTATCATTTGTTTTTCAACAGGAGAGTGACCCAGCACACCTCCAGGCTGTGTAAGTGCTATTTGACCAAGAAGGAGAGTGATTGCATGCTGCATCAGAAGACCTGGCCTCCACAATCACCTGACCTCAACCCAATTGATGGTATGGGATGAGTTTGTATTTGTATTTGTATGTATTATGGATCCCCATTAGCTGCTGCCATGGCAGAAGTTGGTTATAGTTGGACTGCAGAGTGATGGAAAAGCAGCCAGCAAGTGCTCAGCATATGTGGGAACTCCTCCAAGACTGTTGGAAAAGCCTGATTTTCCAACAGTCTGTTTGATTGGGAGTTGTAGTGAATAGTGGGGAGGTTCGTGTTTGGGTGTTTGTCTCTTGCTGATGGTTGTCTCAGAGTTTTGTAGTTATGTCACAATAGGACACTGAACTATCGCATCTCAGAGTCTTGGAGCTATGTCACAATAGGACACCGGACTATCGCGTCTCAGAGTCTTGTAGATATGTCACAATAGGACACCGGACTATCGCATCTCAGAGTCTGTGGACTATGATTTTAGCTTTAGTATGCACAACCTGTATGCACGCCTGCACAACCTGTCCTAGCTGGATAACCCCTGTAGCCCGGCAAGTGCGGCGAGGTGGAAAAGACCGCACTGGGCTGTGCTGGCGAACCGGGGACACCATGCGTAGGGCTGGTGCCATATAACATGGGCCGAGGAGACTCGCTGGAGACCAGATGCACTGAGCTGGCTTCATTCCTCGTGGCTCGTTGCCCACTCTAGCCCGGCCGATACGAGGAGCTGTGGTGTAGCGCACCGGGCTAAGCGTGCGCACTGGGGACACCGTGCGCTTCACCGCATAACACGGTGCCTGCCCGGTCAATGGCTCAGGTCTCCTTCCTGGCTTAGCCACACTCCCCGTGTGCCCTCTCCCAATACATTTTTGGGGCTGCCTCTCGGGCTTCCTTGCCAGCCGTGTGAACTCCTCATAGTGTCTCCGCTCAGCCTTAACTGCCTCCAATTCCTCCTGCGGACGGCGACACTCCCCAGCCTGTGCCCAGGGTCCCTTGCCGTCCAATATCTCCTCCCATGTCCATTTATATTATATATGTATAATAAATTGATTTATTTGACTTTTTTAAATGTAGATGCTCCAAAGGCACGCGCATCAGCGGCTTGTGTGTGTGGAGGCCTGGAGATGCTAAATGTGTTTATGTTAATTAACAGTAAATTACCGTGAGACTGGCAGTCATTTGCATTAGAGTTACAGTCTGCCACAGCCCTAAGTGTGCGGGTGTTTCTTCATCATGTGTGTGAGTAGCGAGCTTACAATTTTTGCTGTCATTAGAGAGAAAGTGAGAGAGAGTCCCAGCCTGTGTCTGAGCTATTGAGAAATAGCCACATCGATTATGACACTGGGATCCTCTCTGGGGGAACCATGGGCAGCCTATTTGTTTGACAGGAAGATACTGGGGAAATCTATTACTGTCACGCCCTCATGGACTGCTTAAAGGAAAGAGCTCTGCCTGGGTTTAAGCCCACAGAACTGACCCCTAACTTCGAATCTCCCAATACACCAGAATAGAGAATGGGTGTATGTGTATGTGTGTGTGTGTGTGTGTGTGTGTGTGTGTGTGTGTGTGTGTGTGTGTGTGTGTGTGTGTGTGTGTGTGTGTGTGTGTGTGTGTGTGTGTGTGTGCGTGCGTGCGTGCATGTGTGTTTAAAAGTACAGTATGTTACCATGGATGTGCATGTGTGTTTTTGTGTTTGTGTGTTACCGTACATTACAACGTGTGTGCGTGCATATGTGTGTGTGTACATAATGGTGTGTGTGCTGGAGCGACACTCCCATACCACAGGAGAGCTTTGAGAGTCAGGATGTGTACTCACTCTGAGAGAGGAAATGACAAGAGCAAACAGAGATGGTTGTCATCTTCACCACTGGGAGAAGAACAATGGCACATTCGTTCATTTTCAATGTTTTCTCATGACACGAATGGATCTAGAGACCACACGAACATTTGGAACTGCATACAGACACAAAACATTTTTTTGAGTATGTCTGGTGTGTGTGTGCGTTGGTGGATGTGTCTGCAGTCGATGTGTCACTCACTCTAAGACTGTTTGTTTTTCTTGCTGTGCATGCATGAGCTGCTGTTTTTGTTGAGTGTTAGGTAATTATGCTTTGTGAGTGACATGTGTCGATGTGTTCAGAGGGTCCCTGGTTCAGGACCAGGTTGAGGCAAGCAAAAGGAGGGCAGACAAATTGAACTCTTATTACAAAACCAGCTCTGAGAACACAAAAAATATAGATTTTTCACCCCAAGGGTGCAATTTCATACTTTTGGAGTCTACTCTCAAAGGTTATAGTCTAGAAAAGCTAGTTCTTATAGCCAGCATTCACTACAGCCATGGACTGAAACACTGTGTTATTGGGTTCCAGGTCTGAAGGGAAGATTGCCCAATTTGTTGTAGAGAAACAGAAAATGGCTGAAATCAGAGACCTATTGAGTGAGTTGTTTTCCTCTATAGATTAGAGAGAGATACTATATGTGACCAATCATCTGAAATAAGTCTAAACTTCAGACCATTGATTTTCATACCTATGTACACATTTCAGCCAGGTCACCCGTGATACAAGTCAGTATTTGACGTCCATCCATGTCTGAGGACTTCTGGAGATGACGTGGAAACCGGCCACTAGGGCAGTGAGCAGTGTAACCTTCAAGTAGGTTTCAGTTTAGATTGTGGGTTGAGTGCATTGTGGGTAGAGTTGGTGGATGGGGGTAAACATCTGACTCTGGTACCAAAGGTTGCATATTCGAATCCAGCGTTAGGAAAGGTTTTTCAATATATTTTTGAATGCTTATCCCTTACCTTAACCCTTACCTTATCCCAAACCTTAACCCTTACCTTAACCCTTACCTTAACCCTTACCTTATCCCAAACCTTAACCCTTACCTTATCCCAAACCTTAACCCTTACCTTAACCCTTACCTTATCCCTTACCTTATCCCAAACCTTAACCTTATCCCAAACCTTAACCCTTACCTTAACCCTTACCTTATCCCTTACCTTATCCCAAACCTTAACCCTTACCTTAACCCCCTTAAACCTTAACCCAAACCTTAACCTTAACCCTTACCTTAACCCTTACCTTATCCCAAACCTTAACCCTTACCTTAACCCTTACCTTAACCCTTACCTTAACCCTTACCTTATCCCAAACCTTAACCCTTACCTTATCCCAAACCTTAACCCTTACCTTAACCCTTACCTTATCCCAAACCTTAACCCTTACCTTATCCCAAACCTTAACCCTTACCTTAACCCTTACCTTAACCCTTACCTTAACCCTTACCTTAACCCTTACCTTAACCCTTACCTTAACCCTTACCTTAACCCTTACCTTAACCCTTACCTTAACCCTTACCTTAACCCTTACCTTAACCCTTACCTTAACCCTTACCTTAACCCTTACCTTAACCCTTACCTTATCCCAAACCTTAACCCTTTCCTTATCCCAAACCTTAACCCTTACCTTAACCCTTACCTTATCCCTTACCTTATCCCAAACCTTAACCCTTACCTTAACCCTTACCTTAACCCTTACCTTATCCCAAACCTTAACCCTTACCTTATCCCAAACCTTAACCCTTACCTTAACCCTTACCTTAACCCTTACCTTATCCCAAACCTTAACCCTTACCTTAACCCT